>NC_132798.1:19495625-19801250 GCF_048594095.1 Paramormyrops kingsleyae | reverse complement strand
TTGTGAGATGTTCACTGCGCTCTGCCTTGGGAAGGCGGCTCCTACTCGCTGCTGTGAACATGGGGGAAAGGTCAGTGCGCCTCGACCAAACAAGGTCACCGTGGAGACCACACAGCCCCCCCCCCCCCCGAAAGCACTGAAGTTTGATCACAGCTGAGAGTGTCCCAGAGGCAAGCCGCGTGAGCCCCCCTCTCCGCGACCGTGCTGGATCACCGGCCAGCCCCCGACCCGCTGTCAGCGCAGTGACACACGCACATTTGGGGAGCGTGACGCCATCCGGGGGTGACGCTTGGTCGTCCTCTATCGCCCTCGCTCTCTCCTGCTCCCAAATTCCCTCCCCCTTTTCCCCTTTCCCTCTCTCCCCTCTCTCTTTCTCCATCTGTCCTTCTCTCTCCCCATTTCCCCTGCTGTCTCTCTCTGTCCCTCTCTCTTTCTCTCTCTCCGTTTACCCTGGTGTTTCTCTCTCTGTCCCTCTCTCTTTCTCTCTCCCCGTTTACCCTGGTGTTTCTCTCTCTGTCCCTCTCTCTTTCTCTCCTTCCCTCTCTTTCCATTTCCCCTGCTGTCTCTCTCTCTCTGTCCCTCTCTTTTTCTCTCCTTCTCTCTCCCTGTTGTCTCTCTCTCTCCCCATTTCCCCTGCTGTCTCTCTCTGCCCCCCCCCCTCCCCTCTTTGACCATGTCCCTGTTACACACACACACACACACAGATCCCCAGCTTCTCTGAGGAGTACTTTACTGGGATTCCCACCAGCACCCAGCCCATTATCAATGTTCCAAATCATTTGCAGAGGAATCCATTTACTCGCTTCTGGTAATGAATCAGTGTGGTGTTGCTCCCCCAGCTAGCAGTTGCCGAGTGTATGACGGGGAGACTGCACAAACGTATGGGTTATGAACATCTTTCGGCTTTCGGGTCGGGCCGACCGCAAGAAGCACACTCAGTTCATCTTTAACGGGGGGTAAAATCACAAGTGGCCTGATTATGTGTTCTATAAAGGGGAAGGCAGTGACTCCATAAAGGGGAAGGTAGTGACTCCATAAAGGGGAAGACAGTGATTCCTTAAAGGGGAAGGCAGTGACTCCTTAAAGGGGAAGGCAGTGACCCCATAAAGGGGAAGGCAGTGATTCCTCTAAGGGGAAGGCAGTGACTCTTTAAAGGGGAAAGCAGTGAATCCTTAAAGGGGAAGTCGCCAGGCAGACCTATGGTTTGCTCCAACTTGGTACATCCCACAGCCTTCCAGCATAGGTCCTCTATTCGCTGACTCGACTGGAAGCTCCGCCTCGGTCCGTTGGCCCTGCCCACCCATGATGCTGCTCTGTTATCACTGTGTCAGAGCTTCGTGGTGGAAGATAAGGGCCCCCCTTAGATAAGGGGTGTCATTTTTTGTCACTGAGAATTAGCATGTTCAAATTATCCCCAGGTTAGAATGACTGACGTGCCCCTGGCACCAACCCCAATGGACAGCAGCTTAACGCGGCTCCCCCACACCCAGGCTGTCAGGGTACACTGCTCTGCCTCCTGTGGGGGGGGGGCAGTTATGTCTTCTGGATGTGTCGCTGCTCACAGTCACAGTACCTGCTCTCCTCTTACCACCAAGCTCTGCCCCCTGCTTTCTGATTCCCACTTCTTACAAAGGTACAAACAAGCTTAGAGAAATGGAATGGGGGCGCCCGTCTCCCTTCACATCACCTGGCTGTGCCACTGGTGGGGGGGGGGGGCGGTTTGGGGGGTATCATTCCTGCAGTCTTTTTCATTTGGCCTCCTCTTCTCTGTAATTTAAATGGAAAAATCAAACGAGCTGTGATAACGATAATGGATATATCAATATTCCGTGCGCCCTACAGGGGGCAGTGTGAAGCAGCTGCCTGGGGGGTGGGGGATTGGCAGCCCAGAGGGGGGCATCACCCGAATGCCACAGGACCCAGGTCCCAGGGGTGCGGACGCGTTCCGGTTTGTTCCGGCTAAGAGGCCGGGTTGCGGTAGCTGACCGCACGGTACTCTCCCTCCTTTATAGGTCCGCACACGAAGACATCGTGCTGGTTTTATAAGTCCTGTAAAAACCGCAGATAAAACTGTTGCGGAAAATCGACATCCTAAATCATCCCCCCAACAGAGAGAGCACTGACCGAAATATGGGATTGATTCGGTTGAAGGGTGTTAAAGTGCTGAAGGGTGGGGGTCACAGGCAGTTGGTGGGGGGGATCAATGGGGGGGGCAGTTTGGCAGCCACAGGCCAGAGCTGGGAGGAGATCCGTCTTCCTGGTGCATCTGGTGTGATCAAGAGGAGATGCTGATTGGTTTAATGAAAGGAGGCGCCCCCATATAGATATGGTGGGGTGAGAGCTGGGGGGGGGGAGGCTTCTGTCTGACCCTGAACGTGGCCACGGCGGGAACTCGTTTGTCAATAAAAATGAACATAATTAACATTCTGGGTCCTGCAGCATCAATTACATCCTAACACATTATTGGCTCTCCATGGATTCCTGTCACTTTTCTCAGATAAACAGGCTTTTTCCCCTTTATCTTTTGGCACTCGTTTGCACTGATATCCCAGCAGCCAGTGAGGCTCTGGAAACTTCTGCGTTTGCTTTTGGTGAATTTCCCGGTGCTGTTAGCGAGGTCAGGGGCCTGCTTAGTTGCCGAGTGGAGGCACGGGTTGGAGAGGGCTCCTCTGGCAGAGGCACGTAACAGTGACACGGCGCCCCCTACAGGATGGGATGGAGATAGGCTAGAAAGATGCAGCACAGATTCAGGAAATGGCAGCTCTCCCCTCGGGCCCTTTTGCAAGTCCGAGTGTGACACCGCAGGCTCTGGTGACTTATCCGTGACGTGCAGTTCAGGCTGCTAAGTCGAAATCGCAGTAAATAAGAGGAACTCGCTTAAAACCCGACAGTTAGACGCTGGCGTCCATCTGAAGGATCGTCTTCTCCCAAAGACTTTTCCTGCCTCAGTGTTGCCGCCTTTCTAAGGTTAATGCCATATGCTGCCATGCTCTTTATCTCGTATTATGCCGCCATTATTGCTGATGAAAGCTGTTTACCGCTTTGGCGTGGAAACAACGCCAGGGGCTCTTCCCAACTGCCAGTCTCTCTCCGGAAGAGTTTGTCTGACGCCAGCTGCTCTGAATTTACTCCTTTTGTCAGATATTTCGCTTGTTTTTTCTATTTTTAATTTGATGCCGTTGTCGTTGGACCTTCACGCTGGAGCGCTGACGCTGAGCCGGAGGCCCTGCCCCCCCCCCCCATCCCCCCCCTCTGTCTGTTGCGACCGGCTGTTGCCCTTGGGCTCTGCGGTTTATGTCGCTCACTCTTTCCAGTTTCTTCTTCCTGTCTGGAGGTGCCTCTCTGGTTAATGGGTCTTTATTTTGTTTTTTCTTAATTAGTTTATTTCCCCCCTACACGTCCTGTGGACTGTTGGGGTGGGGGGATTGTGGCTTTAAAAGTACAATCTCATCAAATCTATGGAAATGTTGGGATTCGTATAGTCAGGAGGCTTTCTGCTTCCACGCCTCGCTATTCCTGGCAAGGGATGTATTTTCAGGCCTGGGAGGGGGCGTGTCCCACCTGTGGGAAAGGTGACAGCTCGGCCAATCAGTGACATGTCCCACAGTTATGCCACTGAATCAAGGGGTCATAAATCAGGGCAGTAATTGGCTCTGCCTTATCAGTGGGGGGTAGGTGTGGTCTCCCCCCCCCCATGCGATAACTGCAGATTCCCAGGGTCGTCAATCCCCCCCACCCCCCAATTAGCTGGGTGAGCCCTCAATCAGACCTTCCTCAGGGCCGTCTTGCTTTTGTTTGCCAGTGTATTTCTATCTCGCACCAAATCCCACCCACGTGCCGACAGCAGGCTCACGCGAGGGGGTGGCCTTCCATGTGCGGCAAACTTGTGCCAATCCAGCAACCTCGCTGCCATAGCCAGCCCCCAACCCCCCTTGCTGCCCCCCCTCAAGAAAGCCAATGTCTCCAGGCAGCCGTCGGTGTTTCAGAGGGAAGTCAGTGGGAAAAAGGAGCACAACACACACTGCACACACACACACACACACACACACACACACACACACACACACACACACACTAAATACATACTGTAGTGGAAAAACAGGTTAAATTTTATATATATATATATATATATATATATTATGAACAGTAAATACAACTAAATATAAACATTAAATAAATAAATAATATCAACAAAATTCATGAATAATTCCAATATAAATGCAAGCTAAATTATGTTTAATAGACAAATGATAGAATGGCTCCTACACACACACTGTACACAGACACATGCATAAATGCACTCTGCACACACAAATATATAAATACCCTGCCTACATATACATATAAGTACATACACTGCACACACAGATGCGAACACACATTTCAAACAGGTGTATAAATACACACACAGAAACACACATATGTAAATACACACACAGAGAAACACGTAAACATACACACGGGCACATACACTTAAAGCAGTACACAACTGTCATTTATGTGCAGTCTGGGCTTGTGGTAATGAGGATGTCTGTTTTGGAATTTCAGTTATTTTAATTATATTTGGAAGCAAAGAAAAAGTGTGTTATGCGTTTCTTTTTCCTTAAGTTATCTCTCTCTGTTTCTCTCTCTCTTTGTCTCTCTCTCTCTCTGTCTGTTTCCCTCTGTCTCTCTCTCTCCCTGTTTCTCTCTGTCTGTCTCTCCCTGTTTCTCTTGGTCTGTCTCTGTCTCTCTGTCACTCGTTGGCTCCCTGGGTAATCGTGGGAAATCACGCTGATCAGTAGTTTTTTGCCTTCAGAGGCACACTGCAGCAAACATGCGAAAGGAGAATCCACCTCAGCATTCTCTTTGGCTTCAATCAAACCACCGTTTAAATTCGCCCATCAAGAGCCCGACCACAGGAGTAAAATACCAGGGAAGTTTCTGGCAAGATGCTTTCAGACTTATCGTGTGTGTGTGTGCAATATTGCAAATCGCTGTGTAAATCAGAGGGGGCAGTTTTTAAAAAATTTTTTGAGGAGTATCGTTTACAGCCCATTGAGTGTGGAGTCATAACCGTCAGCTGAGCGTTAGCACGTAAGCTACACGCTATCGCAAGTGGTGGCGGCAGCGATACATCACGCCAGCAAGGGCGGCCCCGTCGCAGCGCCGCACGCACACATGTGGCTTTGGGGGCGGGATGTAGATTCGTCTGAATCCGGATGACAGTGACAGACGAATGTTTGCCTGGAGTGGACTGGTTCAAAGGCGGGGCACGGGTGTGGGATTGTGTCTGGAGGGCTTTCCTTGTTTTGTTTGGGTGTTCGTGTCGCATCGGGCTGGGAGAAGCAGTGAGCCGCTTCCCAGCCAGACTGTCCACACTCCTGCTGCCACCCAGGGCTTTACTGGGATAAGGGGATGCCTTCCTGTGTAGGCGTGACTGTCGGTCTACAAAATCCAACTCATCGCCTTCAGAATGGGCTCAGGGAGCTGGGGGCGGGGGGGCTCAGGGAGCAGGGGGCGGGGCGGCTCAGGGAGCAGGGGGCGGGGGGGGGCTCAGGGAGCTGGGCCTGCCTCGCTTTGCTCAGCCTCCAGTTTGCATTTTGTTATTTCCCTCCCCAATATGCACGCTCATTAAAGGCCATGTTACTGCGCATTATTGCTCGTTAACAGTCCAGTTTGTTACCACTGTCATTAAGCACCTTCCCGCCAAGCATAATGGCTCCTTCCGGGTCCTTTCCAACAACACACCGCCATTGATTGCATAAGGATCCATTCAGATGTCAGCTCCATATAATCTGTTGGGCCGGGTAGGCGATGGGGAGTGGGGGCTGGGGGGGGCATGGAGGCGTGGGCCGCCTGGAGCCGGCTCCCTGTGGCAGGCTGTGACAGGACCTGTGTGGTCCCCATCACGGGTACGTGCGATTAGGCTGACAGGTAACCCTGGGCAGGCTGGAAGCAGGACCTCCTTCATGACAAGCCTGCTGAGGCGTGTGAGTGCATCTGCGTGTGTGTGTGTGTGCACACGCGTGTGAGTCAGCGCTGAAAAGAGAGCCGTGCTAACACAGGCCGCTTCTCCAGGAGAATCTTCCGGCGTGTCCCCTGTTCAGGGGACCTTCTCTATGACTATGAGGGCCACCGCACCTCCTTCTGGGCCTCCTCACAACTGATTTTATATACGACTACATGCCGCTATGACAATGAGCCGCTCCACCCTGTGGTCGAGTCCCCACATTAACGAGGCCTTATATTACCTGTATTACCAAGTCCCCTCCCTTAACGAGTCCCCCCCATTAATGAGTCCTCCGTTAATGCCTTACTCTGCTGCCGGCTTTACCCTCGCCCCAGACACAGTGCAGTCTTACCTAAAGGGGGGGGGAGGGGGGCGACTGGAGAGCCAGTATGTCGGAGAATGAGCCAGAGTCACAGGTCAGGCCCGAAACGGCTTGGCGTACAATCATTACCTCTAATCTGGGCACAGCCAGCAGTCCTGGAGCAGCGGCCCAATTAACGATCTGCATAATTAACACGCATTTTAAGGGGGGGGGGGGGGGGCGATGCTGGTGAGAGCCACCCAGTGCCGATAGTGGTAATTAGGGCCAACATGGGTGGCGGCGGGGGAGGACACGTGGACGGTCAGCACTGGGGGAGTGACAAGTGTTAGACGGGCGCCCCCCCACCCCCGGTTCACGACAAAAAGCCCGTTTGACAGAATTAATAGTTGACAAAGTGCTCCTCCAGACCCAACATTGTTTCTGTCACTTGTTTGGTTTGATGTCACCGTTAGACGTTATAAATCAATAGTGTCAGGATTTGGTAATGTTTATAGCGGGGACACACTTTATTATTTCATGTGACTGTCATGGGCAAACAGTATTTATCACAGCTGTCTATAAATTACCACCGACAGAATGTTAGCTTACCCGCCGCCCCACCCCCCCCCCCCCCCAACACTGCCCTGTCGGGGGAACATTCCTGACGTCCACTTACATGTTTAAAGTAATTTATTTTCTGAGGTCGGGTCGGATTTAGCCCTGCGTCTGCATTGGACCTCCATTCACATGGGGGTAACCCTGGCTTTACTGGGACTCCACCAGTGCTGTATGGGGTGAAAGGTCAGGGTAGACAAATGAGTTTGAGTGCCCAGCACCCTTCCACTGCGTGCCTAAAGTCGACCCGCATGGGATCATGGGACTTTTCTTTGTGTGTGTGTGTGTGTGTGTGTTAGAGGCTAAAATGTCAAGAGAATTGAAAATATTTCAGTGGTGGTGTCAGGTTCTGCTTTCCAGAATGTTCCCCGGTACTTTCAGGCCCCAGGGCCGCCTGTCAGGATCGCAGCCTCACTCACCAGGGGAGCCAGAGATCCCCTCTGCACACTTACAGAATGTCTCTCTCTCCCTATCTCTCTCTCTCTCTCTCTCACACACACACACACACACACACACACACATGCACACAGACCTGTACTCATATCTTTGTGGGGACCGCTCATTCATTTCTATGGGAAAAATGCTAATGCTGACTGTGACCTTAACCTTAAGCCCTACCCAGCCCTAACCATAACCATAAGTAAGCAAATACAAGAGTTTTTGCATCTTTGGCTTTCTGATTGCAGTCACAGATCATTAGAAAATTAAGTTTTCCCAGTTCTCAGTTTCTGGGTCCCCATCATGTTAAAAAAATTGGGCATTCATCATCTTACGGGGACATTTGGGGGTAAAATACACCTGGGCCATACACACATACACACACACACGCACAGATACACACACACACGTACGGATACGCACACACACTTGCACGGATGCACGCACACACACACACACACACATGCACGGATGCACGCACACACACACACACACGCACAGATACACACACACACGTACGGATACACACACACACTTGCACGGATGCACGCACACACACACACACACACATGCACGGATGCACGCACACACACACACACACACACGTGCATGGATGCACGGACACACACACACACGGCCGTACCCAGTTCAAAGTCCTGCCACATCCGCCCCCTCGCTGCTTTGCCCCATACACCGCACCTCTTAAAGCTCTCACCTTACGCGTACCGCCTGGCTAATCAAGCCAATTAGAGCAGTCGCGGCTAATTAGCAGATGCATTACTCAGGGCTTGGCGGGGAAGGTTCCGGTGCGTGGCGGCCGCATCGCCTCGTCGGCTGGCGCTCCAGCTCGCTGACGGGTGACTGGCACTCGTTCGACCGCCGCTGTTTACGCCGCCCGTGTGTAAATCTCACACGTGGGTTGGTGCCCCCGCAATTTGTGGCAGAGTCTGACGTCGCTGTCGCCATGAGCCCCCACTTCCCCTCTTATGCCTCCCACCTGTAAAAAGCTGCCCCCCCCCCCGTCTTCTCACAAAGCGGTGACCATGCAGCAGCGGGAGGAAAGGTGAAGCACTTAAAATAGTTTTGGTGGGTGCTGGGTGCTGGGGCAGGGTAGGACTGGGGAGGGTGATGATGTCCTTTACTCCCACCCCCCTTCAGAAAGACCCGGTGTCCCCTGACCTTCAGATGGAGCGAAAATGAAGCTGAAAGAGCCAGAGATGGAGAAGACTGGGGGTTTGCGGCTATTCCCCCCCCCCCAACTTTTGCATATTCATGACCCCCCCACTTGATTGATGGAAGGAGTGCATTGGGTGACACTGTCATTTGCAGGCTGAGGAGGTCCAGTGGCTGGAGACATGTGTGGACAGGGACCTGCTTTAGAAGGTGCTTCAGAGGGTAGGGCTAATTTACATCCCCCCCCCCCCCCCCCCCCACAGCCCCCAGCCACCACCCTTCTCGTTTCCTTTGTCTCCCATGGATGGAAGGACATCTGCTGAAAACTGGGCCTTCCAGCTCCCGTAGAAGGGCTGTGCTAACGTGCTAACGTGCTAAGCGAATAGGGAAACATTGTGTGGTGCTGTCAGTGTGGATTCTGTCACTCTATTTTTTTAGAGGGCACCCCCCTGCTGTTACTAAGTGTTGTTCATTTTTTTTGACATTATACATCTTGATTGTTCAACGAAATTTAACATAAATATCGAGGCCCATGACCAGGATGAGCAGGCAGATGAAGGGATGGATGGAATGGCTTCCTGGCTGAATGTTCTTTGCTTCCAACATGGTTAAAGGCATCGGGTTTGTAGACCATCATCAGCGGTCTGCACTTCCCATGTCTCAGAATGAAACAAGTAAGCAGTCCAGAGATAGATCAAGAACGGCTCCATTCGTGCTTGGTAGGGGAGGGGGGGGGGCCCTCTTGGTCTGTCCCCTTCAGGGTGGGGGGGTCCCCTCTGGGTCAGTCCCCTGATGGTGGTGTTTGTGTCGCAGGCTTGAAATAGGAAGATGGTGTCAGAAGCTGAGGATAAACATTTCCCTGCCCCCTCGCTCCCCCCCCCCCAAAAGCGTAATTACATTCATAATTTAAAAAAAAAAAAATCCTGTTATTATCCAGCTGGTTAATAGCTGAAGAATGGGAAATAGTTCACTTATTGGAAACAGCGGACCCCGCGGTGGGCTAACCCCCAAACCCCCCCCACCACCACCACCTACACCGCCCCCCCCTTATCAGATTCTCAATTTATGGCCGGGCCATGACAACCAGTGCGTGTTCAACTCCCATCTTTGTATTTACAGCAATTAACACATAAACCCTAATTACCCAGATCAAGGGAGCCAGGAGCCGGGGGGGGGATGCAGGGGGGGGGTGCTGACACGGTGAGGCCTGGCGGCTGACGGAGATGGAAGGTGACGGCAAATGGAGGCATGGGGGTGGGGGCGGGGGGCTTAATTAGGCACTGGAATGTTACCGGGGATTTGAGCCGGTGGATAGGAGGGACTATGATGCGGAATCACGTACTGGTTGAGCAGGGCATGGGGGCAGGGCGCCGTGGTCATGTGACCAGCACAATTCCGAAGTCCCAGAATAACAGGTCAAGATGAGATGCTGATCTCAGTGATGGCGGCAGGACGGTTCTGAAGATAATTGCCTTTGCTCCTTTAATGTTCCCCTCCTGCTGATGTTATTGTTTTGCGTTTTCAGCTGAGGATATTAACTGCCTGCTTTTTAGAGAGGGTGGGGAGGGGGTGCTTTTTCTTAATGGGTTAAATAATTGGCGGCCGGGCCACACCAACTAACTTATGCACGTGAAGTAAAGTGTTCCCCGTGCTAGTCTGCCCCCCAGCCTTGCAGACCAGCTCCACCCCAGCGCCTCCTAAACATAGGATGAACAGAGTGGCCGGGTGCTTTTAGGACCCTGCGGTGCTGTCCCTCGTTGGCTCAGGGAAACTTCAGAGTAATTGTCTGTCATGTTTATTATGACTGGGAGTGTTCCACTCCAGGGATGTTTAACAGGCCTGTTTTAAAGGACAAAACCGTTTGTCTCGACCACCCCCCCCACTCCCCCGCTGGTGGTAAACCGTAACTTTGCCTACGCGTTTGCCCATCACGAGCTGGAGCATGAGGCATGATTTAGGGCCCCATCTCTGGAGCCGCTTCTGAATTCTGTTTGTGTGTTACCCCCTGGCAGATCCCCCATGGTAGAGCCCCTCAGCAGAGCTCTGCAGCAGAGCCTTGTGTTGCACGTTCACTAATCATTATTCATTATTACCGTTTTATGATGCATGAACCCTGGGCTCTGAGACCTGGGTGCTTGTTTGGAGGCCTGGAACCTGGAGTCGTGCGAGGGGTTGTAAAGCAGGGAAAGAAGGAGGCAGGGAGGCCAGGAGTCCATGAGACAGGAAGGGGAACAGAAGACAGGGAGGCAGAAAGAGAGGCAGGGAGGAGAGAAGGAGACAGGGAGGGGAGAGGGAGACAGGGAGGGGAGAGGGAGGCAGAGAGGGAGACAGGGAGGGTAGAGGGAGACAGGGAGGCAGAGAGGGAGACAGGGAGGGGAGAGGGAGACAGGGAGGGGAGAGGGAGACAGAGAGGGAGACAGAGAGGGAGACAGGGAGGGGAGAGGGAGACAGAGAGGGAGACAGGGAGGGAGACAGAGAGGGAGACAGAGAGGGAGACAGGGAGGGGAGAGGGAGACAGATTTGGAAATCAGGGAGGCTGGGAAGGGGGATGTGGGGAAACAAGGAAGCAGGGGGCAGGATGGAGGAGCCCAGGGTGCAGGATTCCTCGCGGGGCTACAGTAAAATTCAGAAAAGACACAGTTATGGGGGGGCTTCTCATCATGGGTGTCATAGCTTAGCTTGAATCGCAGGAACAAAGTGGACATGATTTAAGCCCCCCAGCCCATGAGCCGCCCACTCTGTCCCCCCTCCCCAGGATGACCTTGAACGTGTCGGCGTGGCGTAAATCGCAGCGTATTTTATGCGCCTGCCGTGTTCCTGCTGTCATGGCCGTTTGTCCGGGGTACAGCAGTGTATTGTGGGAAGGGAGAGGAACACACGCTCTTCTCCTCCAGTGGAGTTTCGTTCCCTCTTGCATTGGCCCTTCTGTTTTTGTTTACAGGATGACTGCAGAAGCTCTTCTTGGTCCATAGGCTGTGGGAGGATATCAAGCAGAATGTGGGAGGGTCATCATTTTATTTACCTTTATTTATTTTAAGTGTCTTATCTTAAATGATCTTATTTAGCGTCATCGTAGCTCACCGGCAAGCACTAACCTGACTTTACCTCTCACTTCTCAGACACTTCATGCCCCAAAAATGTATATCGAGTTCAAATTTAAGCAAACTGAATTAAATGACTGAGCTCAGGCTCTGTGTACATGTATAAATTTCACAAACTCTTTAGAAGAAGGTGCTCTTTGCTCTGGGGTCCTGCTGTGTGGAAGGTCTTGAGGTGCGTGAGTCTGAACTGCGGTCGGTCCACTTGGGCAGGCTCCGGCCATCTCCCAGAAGCCCCGGCGAGATCCCAGAAGCCCCGGCGATGCGGCGGCATGTTTGCACGCGGATCGCACGGCAGCCTTCATAAGACATTTACCCCATGATTTGCGATGAGCTTATGTGTGAATAATTAATGGCAATTAATCCTTAATTACAGTAATTAGGCAAGTCACAGGAAATTAAGCTGCAGCTGGAGAAGCCTGTGACTGTGAGGGGGGACTCGCAGCCGCCGGAACGTGCCATTTAGCCACGTCGTGCTACGGGGGGGGCGGGGAGGGGGGGGAGGCATTCGGGGAGGCGTTTGCCAAATGTTTGGGGATCGTTTGGCAGATAGAGCACCCGCGCTGGGGACCTGCTGAAGAACAGGCTTGGGGAGGGAGAGGGGTTCCCTCCCACTCAAAAGCATCACCCACCACAGACATTGAATTTTAACCCCCCCCCTCCACAAAGCTATTTCATTTTCACTACAGACTTGACCATCAGGCAGATTCATACACGGCCGGTGTTTACAGCATGTACAGCTCACATGGAAACCACTCACATGGTGCATACCCGCCAGTGGCCACTGCCCCCGCCAATCGCACGCAGGCGTGACAGGAGGACCCCACAGAGGGCGCCGGGGGTCGCCTGCCGTCGGCATGTAAACACAGGGACATTAGCGGCGGGCAGATGGAGACTGCATCGCTGGCCTTTAATCTCCAAAAGCTTCTTGCAGCCAATGCGGGGGAGGCGGGGAATGGGGGAAGGCGGGGGTGGGGGGTGGGGTCCCGGCCCAGCCCTGCAGCTCTCCCCCTGCGCTCATCTGCGCCTCGTCACGCCTGCCACTGAGAGTTTCCTCTGTGCCCCACTGTGCTTGGACTCACCACGCGTGAATAAGCACCCCCCTCCCACCGGGCCCCCCCAAGCTCCGCGTGCGAGGCGCAGCCGGACGCACCGGGTCCGTGGGGGTGATGGCAGCAGGACCGTGGCGAGTCGTTCTCCCGACGTTGACGCGTTTCTTTATCTGCCTCTTTCCCGGGAATGGGAGTGTTTTCCTAACAGGGAGTTAAATCGGCTTGGGGGGGCCTCCAGCGGTGATATTCCATTAACCTGCAGCCGCTCGCTGGTGCCTCGCGGCCGCTTTGGGATAAATAGACACGGCCTCTCCTCACTCCGACGCGTTCCGAAACGCCGTTTGGAATAATGAGGATTTATTGTAGTTCTGCCACACAATCATTTTTGGAGAGACGCACTCTCTCTCCTTTGACTCAGGCATCGTGTGATTGCCAGCAGCCGCCATTGCTCAAACGAGACGTTTGGCTGGCTCTTAAAGCAGGGTGGGGGTTAGGGGGGCTTCAAGTTACTCTAATGGAATTGTTTGTTTGTTCATGTCAACATTCTGGTGTCTTATTTGCCGCACGTTGGCCGTAGAGCGGAGGTTAGGGATGCGGTCGGGGTGGGGGAGTTCTCCCGTGCCGGGGGGGGGGGGGGGGGTACTTAACCTGAATGACCGTACTGAAAGCCTCAGCTGCATAAACAGATAATCCTGCCGCAGTTGTGTTTTTCAAAGCTACTCAATTGTAGCAGTAACGCATGTCTGAGCACTGTTCAGGATCCCGGGAAAAATGCCCGCCGGTGTTTGGGGTGCTCCGCAGATTCTGGCCTGGCAAGACGTGCCAGCTGACTGATGCCGGGGATGCGAGCAAACGAGGTCGCCCTGCTTTCGGCAGGGAATGCTCTCCGTGAGCGAGTCACGGGATTCCGTGGCGCCGGCCACCCGGCACTGACGGCTAAAGCCTGAATCGGCGAGAAGGCAGGAGTGTGCGGCGTCCGTCGGGCCGGCAATTTGAAAGCTACTCTGATTGGCCCTGTGGACCAACATAGCTCGCAGACTGGGAGCTCCGGCGGCCCGCGGGAGACGCCCTCGCACCTTCGGCTGTGTTTACTCTGGGAACTGATTATATATTGATGCTGTAACAGCCTCGTTGGGGCCGACGGACCCAGGAGACGGGCTGAGCGAGAGGCTTCAAAGGCCGCCTTTGCGGTAATAAGGTGCGTGGCAAAGAGCCGGCGACACTCATTAGCGCCGAGCTGGGGAGCAGCTTCCCTCGACGATCCAAGGCAGCGGGAGCCGCCTGAACGCTGGAAATCGGATTTTATGGGAATGAAAGGACAGAATTGTCTGTTCTCCGTGCACCCTTGAAGATCTGTAGCCTCTCTCGTCAGCTGTTACCTTTCCGCGGTGAAAGCGTTTCTGCACTGAAAGCGTTTCCATGGTGAAAGTCCCGGCGCCGTGTAACGTCTGCATTATGTGCCGCTGTTAAGTTGTATGATATTATGAAAGCATGCATTTCAGGGCTGAAATCCCAGGGAGGGCAGAGCTGTTTTACCCTCAGCTGAGGGAATTTCAGTTGAACCACTTTAGATGGAGCAGCTGAAATGTCAAAGCGCTTGAAGGCCACTCTTCCTGCTTTTACCATCTCGTGAGTCTTTGCGCAGAATTGCTTAAGCAATTCTTACAGTTTGCCTGGCACTTTACCAGTGCTGAAATTCTGACCCGATAGGGGGCACTTTGTTGTTATTGGGGATTCTGATTGGAGGGTTATTAATTGATGAGGAGGGCAGGGGGGCTGGGGGCAGGCCTGCTTTCAGCCAGATTGCTAATGCAGATGCCAGTATTTCAGAGGATGATCTTGCCCCACATCTAGAGGAGTTGGATCTAAAAATAAACATAAATGAGGGAGAAAACAGCCCAACCCTACCCCCCTCCATCCAAAAAGTTAAACTCAAGCTGGAGTGAAATCGCAAGGGACAGTACAGTATCTTTGTGTGTGTATAAAACAGCAGGTGGCGCAGTGGCTAAGGGCCGGCTGGCAAGATTGTGATGCTGATGAGCCCCAATTAACTTTGCAAAAAGTTCAGAGAGAGGTAAATGTCTGTATTTGGTTTAGCTGACACTTCGCAGCTGGAAACTTTCTGCGGCAGTGTTTGGGCTATGTGGGCTATGTGAGGGGCCGTGGTGGACCTGGGCCTATTCGACGGCAGTGTTTGGGCTATGTGGGCTATGTGAGGGGCCGTGGTGGACCTGGGCCTATTCGACGGCAGTGTTTGGGCTATGTGGGCTATGTGAGGGGCCGTGGTGGACCTGGGCCTATTCGACGGCAGTGTTTGGGCTATGTGGGCTATGTGAGGGGCCATGGTGGACCCGAGCCTTTTCCTGCCTTTTGGCAGGTCAGGGATCTGGCTGTTGTACCCTTAAGCTATACACTTGAGTGTTTAGTCTCATGTCGAGATATGCAGGGTTTACGGCCGAGAGCTGAAACATCGCGGGGAGCAACGGCACCGGGAAAGAAAGGCAGAATGCCGGGGGAGTAAGAGGAATTGGGCCGAGCCTGACTTGGAGAGTAGGGAGAGGGCCACCCCACGGGGGGAGTGAGGCAGCCCATGCAGATTAGCATTATCGCTGTGTGTTGGAATAGCACCCCCACAGTGCAAACACCCCCCCCCCCCCCGCTCACCGAGGGAGCGCACCCTCCACTACACGTCCTGTCTCGTCACCCACCAATCAGGGGTGCCGTTTCATTTCAAGTAAGAGGCGATTCTATGCGGCTGCAAGACTGATAGGTGAAGGACAGGACTCAAAGGCCAAAGAATCTGCAGGTAATGATGTGTCCGGGGGGGTTTGTGTCTGGGATCCATCACGGCGGAGGGCGAGCCCCAAAGCGGAAGCAGGGATTTACTTCAGAGCTTTCTGTGTTCTCAATCACCTTGACGAGAGAAATCCGGAAGGGGCGGGAAGGGGGTGGGGGGGCCAGTGGGGAGTTATTCCACCCTCAGATGGGAGCGCCCCCCCTAGGCAGGCCATGCATTTGCATCAGTTATGGGGCCAGCAGCTGCGGAACTGGAATGTGGGCGGCAGATGGGAGGGGGGGGGGGCAGATGGGCGGGGGGGGGGGGGAATATGGGGGGGTGCAGCACGCACACACCAATAATAGATTAGGGGCTGATATCCCTCAAAGACGTCTCACGGAGGGAGACCATCAGGCTGATTTTACATAAGAGCCGTGGACAGCGGAGCGGGGTAGGGGGCGGGGGGGGGGGCTTAATTCATCTATTTCTGCTTGTTCTCTCTTACTGCTAAAGAAATTAAGGAGGGAAATGGCTGGAGTGGGGCAAATAGGGCAAATATCTCTCACTGGGGTTAAAATAGGGCAAATATCACCAGGGCAAACAACCCTCACCAGGGGCAAATGAGGCAAACAGTATGCCACACTGTGGACAAATGGGCCAAATATCCCACACTGGGGGCAAGTTGTGTGGATAAACCTTATCAGGGACAAATGGGGCAAATATCCTTCACTGGGGGCAAATGGGACAAATAACCCTCACCAGGGGCAAATACCCCTCAATAGGGGAAAATATGGCATAAAGCCCTCATTGGGGGCTGTAGAGATTCTCTCATGACAGGGAACCAAGGCAGTGGTCATAACAACCCTCCACCCCCATCTGGACCTGGCAGGGCCTCCTCCTACAATGGTCACCTGCCCCCATAATCACATGATCATCTCCATGACGGTGACGCCTGAACTGTCATGTCTGTCCTGTTATTATGACCGTATCTGGTAGATGGACCCCCCAACACCCCAAACTGTCCCTTACAACTTGCTGAACCGTAAGATAGCACCTCCAGTCCCTGATCCCCCCCAGGGGAAACCATGGCAGTTCGGCCTTTATGGTTTGGGGGGGTCATAGACACAATCACTATGGCACCCTAAAAATCACCCCCTGATGGAAAACAACAAAACGCCTCCTATGAAACAGCGAGGGGACACAGGAGCTCGAACCCACTGAGGGAGAGCAGCCATCGCCGTACTGCGCCATCACACAAAGCTTCATTTACTCTGACAACAAAGTTTAATAGCAATTTATCTCGGATATTAAAGCCGCAACACGCCGCCACCGCAGAGTCTCGAAGGGGCCTCTTTATTACCAAGTAGGTGGCCTCAAGGAAAAATGTACGCACTGCTTCCTGGCGGGATAAAATATGCAGCGGGCTTCCTATTTCATCTCCAATCTGTGTTATTCCTAAAAAAAAAATACACACTGCCGCCTCCGGTCGTCTTCAATATTTAATTTGACAACTTTTTAATCTGTCATTACGGCGTGATGAAGTAATCGTCAAGTGTCGCAAAAAGAGATTAAATTATACTTGGAAATAGGAGCTGAAGTGATTTAAAGGTGGGGGGTGTATTTGTTTTTTCCCCCCCAGTAATAACGGGTGCCTGGGTGATGGGGACCTCGCCTCCAACACTTATTTATTCACACCTCTCTGCTTTTTTCCTTTTTGCCGACATAGAAGGTGCCCCCCAGTGAGGGATACAGGGCCCAGTGGCCAGAGAGTGGGACCTGGTGGTGGGGGGGGGGGGGGGGTAGTCTCGGTTCAGCTTTGTTTGCATGTTTCCCTTGCGCTCGGTATAACAGGCTCACTGCAGATCCTGGTAAGGCCTGATTTTGGCACTGCCCAGGTTCAGCCAGATTTTACGAAGCCACGGTGGTCCCAAGGGAGCGCCCCCCCTGACCCCTGTGCTAGAGATGGTGGGGGCAGTCTGTGTCATCTCAGTGCAGGGGACCCCCCCCCCCCCCCCCGGCTCCTGGTGTGTACTGTTTCAGTTACTTTTAATGGCTGTTTGGTGCTCCGAGTCATATTGGGGGGAGGGTGAATCGAGGTCTAGGTAGAATGTGGGGGGGGGGGGATTTAGGACTTCAGGGGTACTACTGACCTGACACAGCTGGATTATTGTATTCCCAAACAAGATTAGTTGCCATGAATGGATTAGTGAAATGAGCTGTTGATCGTGTAAACTAAGTGAACCAATAATCTTGTAATCTTCCAAGCCGCACTTCCTGGCCCCTTCACTAACTGGCCACTGGGGTTTCACCCTGCGGTTGTGAGGGTCCATCTCTTCTGAACCCGCCATCCTGGGCATAAGGCCTCCTGTTTATCTTGTAGTGTCATATTGGTGGGTTGCTGTGCCTGTGACCGGAAGGTCGCCGGTTCAAATCCCAGGGTCTACAGACTGATGCCACCATTGGTCCCTTAAGTCAGACCCTTACCCCGAATTGCTGCAGGCCTGCTGGATGCCCACCCCCTGCTCAGACTCTCACCTGTGTGTGTGCCTCGTAGGCAAAAAGACAATTTCCCACAGGGGTGGATAAAGTATCACTCTTCTATTTTACAGTACGATTCTCAGTGTGGAGGTCAAAGAATGGAGGAAGTGGCGCAGTTTCTTCAGTGGCTAAAGGCAAGGCGTGGTGGTGGGAGAGGGATGCAGGCTAGAGTGCACCTCCATGCACCTCCGAGGCTCCGGCCTCTGCAGACTGATGGCCTCCTTAGTGAGCTCCTTCCAAGCTCCCACTGCATCCATCCAAACGGGCTCAGTTCTGCACTTTGAGAAGCTCCGTTTTCATCATGGACCTCCAAAGACTCGTCTCTCACGGCTGCCTCCAGAAGCACATTAAGGGTGCATCATGTCCCCAGGTCTATTAACTGCATCCCGTTCGTATAACTTAAACAGAGAATAAATGTCCCATAAACCGCAAGCTGTGAGCTGAAGCAATTTTGGCTGTACGTGTTCCTCAGACATGTATTTGAAACCCAGCTCTGCTTTAAGAGTCAGCCTTTCCTTAATCGTCACTCCACCTGCTGGCCTCTGAAAACACTGTCAGATATATGACATTTTTGTTCAGCTTTTCAGGGTTTTTTTCTTCGTTTGTTTTATTTATTGCTTTATTGCAAAACATCGGTGTAACAGGCTGGCTCCTTCGAGGCCCATAATCACATAAGAGCCATATTGTTTGCCTCTGTAATGTTGTTTCATCGCAGTCAGCCGGCATTTTCTCCTCTCGCTTTTGGCATTTGGCAGGAAGTTACTTACCGTCTGTGGAGCCTTTTGTCCCCCAGGCAGTGTATGCGAGTGTGTGGGGGGGCAGTCCTCTGTGTGTTGGCCGGTGGGGGTGTACAGGAAAAAGTTGAATCCCCTCCCCCCAACCGGTGAATGGAATAGACCGATCCGTTGTGGGCAGCCAGTGGCTAATGTGTCCGCTTTGTATGCGTCTGTAAAGCCCGGCGTGTGTGATGCTGACAGCTGGGAAGTTCTGCAGCTCTCTCTGCAGCTGCAGCCTTCTGGAGCCCGCTGGAAAATAACTGGCTGGCCTCTTTCGTTCCAGGGGGACCGGAGCCCACGATTTGGGCTTATTTGTCGGCTTGTTTAACCAGCCTTGAGCGTTGGGGGAGCTCAGTCATGGGACATTGTGGACATTTCGCCCCCCCCCGCCCCCGCAGGCGTGGATGCCTGGAGGAGGACGGGGCCCATCACCTGACCACTGTGGCGTTTTCACGCATTCGCTCGCTGGCACCTTTTCATCGGATTACAGAGCAGTCCATGTCAAGGCGGCACCGTTCTCCATGCCCGATGCTTAGACATCACCCATCCGCCCCCCTCCCCTCCCTCACTGTCCAGTTCCTGTACATCCTTCCAGTTCACGTTCATTGCAGTGCAGTCGTGGTGAGCTGCCCGCGCGGAGAATCGGTGGAATTTGCCGGAAAGTCCAGTTAGCAAAGGCAATAAACACGGGAAGCCAGCTCTGCATAGAGAGCGGCGATCCCCGAACAGCATGTTATATGTATCTGTGTGTGTTTGTGTGTAAGATGGGATTCTGGGTAAGCCTCTGCCTCTGAAACCTTCCTCACAACTGTCATCTTACCCCCGAAGCTTATTTAAAAGAAAAAAAAAACATCAAAGTGAAAAGCTCTCATTTATCCGGCATGATTCAAATTACAGGGCAGCCGCCCAGAGGCACTGGCTCTGTGAATCGACTGGGCTGAACCTTTGGGCTTTTTTTTTTTGCTTTTGACAGCAAGGGATGTGGGTTTCTTTTTTTCTTTTTTTTTTTTTTGGGGTGGGGGGTCATTTTGCACAATGCATTCTTCCATTACCCCCTCAGAATGCGAATTGGGGCTTTTTGAACGAGGAACTGAATTTCACTCACAGACACCGAAAGATGATCCTCAGCGGTGAAGGGACAGACACTTAATGTAAGTGGCCATCACTCCAAGCTGGGGGGGGGAGGGGGGGTCTCGCAGACGAGGGGGTGCAGTGGAATGTGATGCAGAGGATTTTACTAGTGCTCTCAGGCGTGATGAGATACATCAGCTCCCAGTCGTGAACAGAGCCCTGTCTTTCACTGGTTGGTGTAACCCACAGTGAACAAACAAATGACGCTTTGGCACTGGTATACAGGAACCAGGCTGTACCCAAGCTGTAACAGGAAGAGAGACTAGTTACAGCGCGGTTCCAGCTTGCTTCGGTTTTCCACTGCGGGGTCGACTTGGTAAAGGCGTTGCCGGGTTTGGAGAGCAACAAACTGAAGAGTTACTATTAATTTCCACTAGCATGTCTGTGAAAATGGCCGTGTTATATTAGCATCAAATGTTAGCGCAATTAGCATTCACTTGCGTAAATTTGTATTACAAATCCATTCTGTTCTGCTGTTCTGTACTTGTAAATCTTCAGGTTCCGAGTAATCGGGAGTGCACCGGTACATCGCAATGTGCGATATTACTAATAATGAATAATATATAGAATATGCCCTTTTTCCTTCAGATAATCCATGCATATCGACACAGATCACTGGGATCTCCCTGCATTTCAACCAATCAGATGGTGGTGATGCAACCAGCTGACCTTGGTCACGCTTTCGGCCTGCACATATGCAGGGCTGTGTTAGTGCGGGTACAGCTCAGTTCTTAGTGACAACAGAAAATGGGAAGAGGGCTGATTGTACCGCCCACCGTGCGTTTGGAAGCCTCGTCACTGTGCTTATTAATTAGAAAGCAAGTTGCTGTAGGAAAGAGTGACAGGCCCCGTTTCCATGGATGCAGGGGGATGGAGAGGCACAAAAAAAACAAAAGAAGCCCTATTAATTGCTCAGATAGGGCAGCAATCAGGCTTGAGAAGGCGCTGTTCTCATTAACCTGGCACTTAATTATCCAGCTTGTGACCGAGCTCTGACAAGACCCCGCCTCCGAACAGGGCTCTGGCAGGGTGGCCTGGCCCGGCCCAGCCCAGCCCAGGCGGCACTGGGGGGGGGGGGACCGTAACGACACCTCACCCAGCTCCCGTGCACACCGCTGTTAACAACTTCCCGTACAATTAAACCCGCAGCTGTTAATTACTGTAATTATATCTTTCCCGGTGCGCCGGAGCGCGGCTCGTGAAGGGTCGCCTGGCTCGTCAGAGCTGCACTTCTGCCACCAGCCAGGAGGGGGTGCCATAAACAGCGCCACCCCCATCCCCCCACATGCTCCAAGCAGACTGATTCTGCAGGGGTATCCCCGTGCCCCCGTGCTGTGTGCTGAAGAGCCAGACGCAACTGGGCTAGTAGGTTTTGCCGACTACTGTAAATGTGAACAGAAATGCAATGCTGAGTGCGGCCGGTGTGGGTGTGTAACACACTGAGCTGACAGACAGACAGACAGATAGATAAATAGATAGACAAATAAATTGATAGATAGATGTGACCCCGTCAGAAAGCAGGGCTGTGGGGCCCCTGTGTGGGGGGGGGGTGGATAGAGGTCTGCTGGGGCCCTTGCTGTGGAGGTGGTGCTGTACACGGGCATCTGAGGCCTCTCTGGTGCCACAGATCTCACAGGGTCTCGCCTCCTGGACCTACAGGTCTGTCTGTGGACACATCGCACCAGGGTCCAACTGACAGACCCTAAGCTCTCTCTCAGAAACCCACATCCGGCTCCATATGGTGAAGTTCTTTGCGCCCGCACACACACACACGTGCCGGCACGACCTGTCCTGGCCGTGATGGGAGCCTCCCCAGTGAGCAGAGACCTTCTGGCATATCGGAGCGTGCATTTGTGACAGGGAGGTAAATCGCAGGGGGGGTGGTCTCTATTGAGCTGTGTGTGGTATTAACTGTGTAATTCACCTCCAAAGTGCCGGGCAAGCCAGAGCAGTAATAATGACCACAATGTTTATTTTTTTATTGTTGTTTTTCTCTTCTTTCCTGCTGCCCATCGTGGTTGAGCCGCCATGACGAGCAGCGGTCATGCATTACCTTTCCGGGTCAGTGCACCTCCCAGCCTCTGGCTCCCAGGGCAGGAGTCAGACCGTGTCCATGACGAGCACCACAGCCGCCCGGCCCCCAGAGTCTCCCATCCGGAGTCACTTTTCATCCTGTGAGATGGTGTGTGTGGGAAGGCCTTGGGGGGGGGGGGGGGTGTCCTCATTGGGGGACAAAGGCTACCTGACTCGTCAGGGGCGACTTTCTGTCACGGCCCCACCCCATTTGCTGTCTGTTTGCAGTGTTTGGCTGGGGTGTGATGAGAAGGCTCTACCTCATGAAGGGGGGGTCCTCACTGTCAGCAGGGCCAATTAGCTTGGCGGCCACGCAGAGAGGAAATGCATCATGCCCCCCTGGGATCCCCCTTGAAGGGTGGGGCTGCTCGACGCCGGCCCCCGCTTTCCTCATTCGGTGATTCCCATCTCATGTTGGGCTGATTATTTCCCTGTCTGCCGAATCCCAGACATCCTTAGGGATTAGCGTTCTGGGCAAACGCTGCGGGCCGCAACACTTAAAAGCTCCTCATGCGGCACGGAGTGGGACAGCCCTCCCAGCCATCCCGTGACCCAGGATGCAGCAGAGCTTTGCACGACACCTGGCGGGCTTCTCCTCTCGCAGCTCCCACTGCGCCTCTGGTCTATCCTGGGCTCATGGAACGTTCCAGAAGCAGAGAACGAGCGGGCGTCCCGTCCCGCTACTCGTGGCATATCAGGGAGGGGTAATTAGTCTCCCATTAACATTGGGAAATTGGCTGATGCGTATTAGCGTGTTAATGGCGTGTTAATTACTACGCGCGTTAGAGGGACGCCTTGGGCGGCTTCTCCAGATTCCCTGCTGCCTCATGGACAGGCGCCAAGCTTAAAGAAGACTTGGAGGTCGTCGATTAAAAACGCATCTGCTTGCCGTCCGCCGGAACAAAAGAGCAGCAGGCTGGTTCAGGACACCCTGCCGGTTGCGGGTCTCGATGCCCAGCCCGCTCGTGGACCCTCTTTGCTTGTTTTAATGCCGAAATCCTACTTGCAGGAGGAAGCTGCTTCTGCTGCAGATTTGCTGGTTTTCGCTGCATGTGATCCTCTGTAGCAATGCCCCACCCACCCCTCCAACTGACTGACCTCTGGAGGACAACAGGAGATGAAGTGTATTTTATGGGCATGACCTTCTCTTGGGGTGGGGGGTTGGGGGGGGTAGGGTGTGTGACCTTTTCAGGTATTTCCGGCAGATAAGTATTACTTTTGATTAGCTGGTTTTTTGGTGCCAGCATTTGTCCTGTTGAACAAAATCGAGACCTTGGGCTGACAGAGATGTGACACTTTTGAGGATGGTAAATAAAACCATGAGAACAGGAGGCCGAAGGACAAATTCTTCATCCTGAATTTGAGGAGAAATTTTGTGATGGGTGGAGATTCAGGCCTCCAGACTGGATGTGGCACATCTGTGGGAGGGGCATGGTGGTGTGGGCGGAGAGTCAGACCTCCAGACTGCCCGAGGCACATCTGTGGGAGGGGCATGGTGGTGTGGGCGGAGATTCAGACCTCCAGACTGCCCGAGGCCACATCTGTGGGAGGGGCATGGTGGGGTGGGCGGAGCTTCCCTTTTTTGTTTGCTGTGGCTCTGGGACAGCCCTATGGCTCTGGGATATAGCCCATGGTCATTTGACTTTCACCTCCTTGTGGATTGTTTACTGCGCCTCCAATAAGGGCTAGCAGTAGCCACTGACTGTCTTTGATTTGCATTGAATTTGGCCAATGGAAACACACCGTTTGAGGTGGGCAGGCAAGCTTCCTGAAGGCCGCCTCAGACTAAAGTCCTGATTATGTAGAGTGACTTGATCACTCCAGCGACAGGCCAAGGTGACTTGAGGAAGTGAGGTTTTCCTTGGGGGGGAGTATTCCACCAGGCCGGGGCTGGTGTTTTGGGGGTGGGGGATTCCACCAGGCCGGAGTTGGTGTTTTGATATACGAAGGGCGGCATCTGCGGTCCAGAGCAGAAGCCTCTTGCTAAGCCTGCAAAGCCGCTAAAGAATACTGTCAGCTTTACTGCACGCTGCAGATTTAATCACGCAAATCCTATTTGTGGATGTTATTATGCTGAGGAGTTTACGCTGCTTTTTAATCGAAAATGTTATTAACTGGGGGAAAACGCAGCTGCATTTTGTGCAAAGTAATAAACTGCGAGAATTCACCAGCGAGAAATGTGTATATATATTTAAAATGTCAGGTCTTTGTCTGGGGGGGGGTTTCTGTAATTATCTCGATTTCTGATGTGTGGGCCAGAATAAGCTGGGCTCTGTAACACTGACACTGACCCTGACATGCTTCATTATGTATTACAGCAACTTTCTCAAAGTTTATTCCGTTGTTCCCAGCTACTAACAGTTCACACTTTTTTTTACAACTGCTGTAATCTTTTACTATGAATAGTTTAGCTTGTTATTGAAATTTATGCTTGTAATCTATCAGTTTCATGCGGGGGAATGAAATGGGCAGAGCCCAGACTGGGGGCAGAGCCCTATCTGACATTAAATCAGATTAAATTATACTTTAGGGCATTCAGCTTCTGGCACGTCCTATGCTAGAGACACGGGTTCGAGCCTTGTGGCAAGGATACCCCGGAAGACCCCATAAAGATGGTTTTATCCTGTCCAGTAACCCAGAGTGATACGGGCCGCAAAGCCGCAAGGTTCATTTTCTCATAATGCCACTCCCTCTTCCCCAGCACGGTGCACCGGAAACTTTTGGTAAAAAGACTGGGAAGGATACAGGTAGCCTCTTACTGTCTGAGTTTGAACAAAAAGCCCTCACCTACTTCCATTTGACTGAGAAGCATTGTACCCCTCCCTCCCACCCCCGGCCCCCGGCTGCGTGCCCCCTCAGTGCAGCCCGAACAGATCGAGAGCATGAGCCAGCTCAGCAAGGAGGATTTGCCATGAGCCACGGTGTTATATTTAATGTACCTGACACGGCAGTCTCGAACACAGCCTGGTCCTAGCATTAATTCATTGAATAATCAGCCAAACTTGTTTGTTACGTTATTATATGGATGGGAGTAGATCTGTAACATCTAATTCCCTGGCTCAGTGAAAAATGATGTCTCTAAATCGTGCAGCAAGATCAGTGTTATTGTTTTATTTTTGGTGTTATTCTTCTAGTGTTATTCTTTTGGTGTAATTTTTTAGTGTTATCCTTTTAGTGTAATTATTGTTTTAATAGTATTCTATTGTTTCTGTTAGCTTTGAGTGTCACCCTGTGTAGTGGGGGGTGGTAGGGGTAAACTGCATTTATGTAAAATGGGATTGTGAGTTTGGCATGCAGGCCTGTGGAGCTGGGCCATATTTACTCGTCTGAGCTGTTTTTGGCTCAACCCAGCGGTGTATCATGCCCCCCCCCCCTTTCCCCAGGCCGGTGTCAGCAGCACAAATGAGCTCATTCATCCACCACTTTCACGCCATTACATCCGATGGCCGCTGTCCGAGCAATGCCACCATATCAGGACTCGGACAGGGTGGGCCATGGCACCGCTGGCTCACTCGAGGTCCACCAGCAAGGGGCGGCACCATCGCCTACCTATGCTAATCTCCTTACCGTTTCATTCACCATATCTTAATGAAGCCTTAATGAGCTGTTGAAAATCCCTTGAATCGCGGGTAGGTTATTGAATTTAAACCCCCCGCTCTTGTAATCGTTACATTCCAGGATCTCCTCTCGTCGCCACTGTCGCCACCACCCTCGCCCCCATCTCCCGGCGGCACCATGCAGCGTTATCTGAGGCCGCAGGTGCAGGTGCGAATGTGTGCTGGGTGACGGCTAATTAAAATTCAAGTGAAAGATAGGAGGATGAAAGGAAGGAGCGGGATTATAGGGAAAAGCGGAAGAAAAAGCAGGCGAGCACTCGATAACCAAGGCGAGAGAACTGGGGATGATGTGCGGGGTCTCCGGGGCCACAGAGCAGGGGTGCATCATCAGGGGGCCTGAGCAAAGATTCAGGAGGTTGATTAAAGTCTGGAGCAATACAGACCTTATCCGAGGGCCGATAGTGAGCCTCTGCTTCATTAAGAGCGCTGGGAAACAAAGGAAAATAGCTTTTCCCAGCAGGGAAAGTGACGTTTGCCGGCATGATGCATGCATGACCACTGAAGATGGGGGGGGGGGTGTTGGAGAGCCCTCCCCAAGCCAGCTCACATCTCCACTGCCCACACACCTGATTTAACTTTAATTACCAGCTTACCTGGGCTCAGTCACACAGGTGGTGCCAAATTGGAGAGAATTAGGACTTGGCGGAGAACCACCGATTCAGGAGAACCCACGGGGTTCCCTAACCACACTCTGATCCTCCTGAAGGAGGGGGGAAGCTGGTGATGCGTACCCTGTCCAGTGACACCTGGCCCCAGGGTGGGGAGCACCCAGATCGAGGAGTGGCAGATAGCCAAACCGGCACACGGTAGCCAGCGGCTGTCAGCTCATGGATGTCATCACCATGCACCCCCTCCCTCTACATCTGACACGCAACGGTCCGTGTAAATAAAAAACAGCAGGAGGGCTGTGGCGCGAGTGACAGAGACACGCTGGTGACATGAGGACTGCCACGTCCGTGCTCCTTCCAGCCATGATCTGGGTCACACAGACATTAATGACGCACTGCGTTTCTTTAATTTGTTTTATAATTTTCTGTTGCTGCCCATGTACGGATGAGATGAGGGTCATTGTTCCTGTTAAGGTTCAGTGCTCAGGATCATAATGTTCAGGTGGGATTTTTGCAATGTACCCAGAGATTTTGCCAGCATTTCTGTTAGCGTACACAGCTGAGGGCAGGTGTTGGTCAGGTTCACCGTGTCACCTAGAGTCCCTGTGTCATTGGGGGTCATTGTGTCTCATAGAGTCATTATGTCATTGGAGGTCACTGTGTCACAGAGAGTCACTTTGTCACAGGAGGTTACTGTGTCACAGAGTCACTGTCACAGAGGGTCACTGTGCCACAGAGTCACTCTGTTAGTGGAGGCATTGAGTAGGCCTATATGGGATATTGAAATCTTTTTATGGATTGTTTTGATATTTTATTTTATTATATTCTAAAACCTTTAAAACAAATACATTTAGGGCATTTGTAACATGCATAGTTTCTTGGACTTAACTCTTGTATACTAATTGTTTTGGTACGTTGCCTGTTACTGTCTGGTGAAAAATCTTTGTCATGGTCAGGTGCCGCTTTCTGACACTATGTTCATCCAACCTTGCAACCAAACATTCACCCCCCCCGCCCCTCAAAGTGCCGCTAGCATCACTGATCGCCCCCCTCCCTCCCCAGGCCTCAGCATCCGCGGCGCCCAGGAAGAGGACCCCCCAGACCCCCAGCTCATGCGTCTGGACAACATGTTGCTGGCGGAGGGTGTAGCTGGGCCAGAGAAAGGGGGCGGATCTGCAGCCGCTGCGGCCGCCGCTGCCGCCTCGGGCGGCGCCTCAGATAACTCCATCGAGCACTCGGACTACCGGGCCAAGCTGACACAGATCCGGCAGATCTACCACACAGAGCTGGAGAAGTACGAGCAGGTAAGGCCGACTCCGAGAGGCAGTGGGGGTCAGGGGGATCACTAACGACTGAGGGTTTAGACAAGGTCACACCCAGCACCTGAGCGAGAATCTGACGTAAGATAAGATACGATAGGGCCATTGCTGGGGGGACAGCTAATTGTACATCTCAAGCTAATTTCACCATCCATGCATTTCAGTTAACATTACAAACTATCTGCATTTAGTGCTGTAGCCACATTGTTTGAGTACGCTAAGGATAGGGAAATATGGCCACGTTGCTCAAACAAACGCCATGCCACTACACTACAGGAAGACATCCGCGGGCAAAGTGAGTTACACAAGTCTGCTTCTTTGTTTTATTCAGTAAAAACTTTCACAAAAATTAACAGAAACACTTCTTAAACTTAAATTGCGCAATCCGCTGCCAAATACTACAGAAATCAAAATTATCACTGTATACTAACCATTTCCAGTCAAAAAGTACATATAAGTTGAACAGACAGATACAATGTATAGCAAGGGTCCAGCTGTTAGACCAGTGTTTCCAACCACAGAAAGTGGTTAATTATCCAGTACGAGAAATTCCACCAGTTTTTCTGTGATTTGTTGCTGTTTTGAGGATATTTTTCAAGCTTCTTAAAAGTTTCCTCCAGCATTTGCTGTTGCTTGTCTTCTTAGCCGATGTAGCCTGGACAAACTTATATTCCGATAAAGTTTGCTTGTTCTGTTGAAGTTCACACTGCTATGTCACCTTTCAACATGCTTGCCTTACACAATTCTGCCGTTTTGCGTTTTTCTTCCTTCAGCGTAAAGTATCTCCACAAAGCCGACATGACGGTACTGACGCTAGCTAAATGAACACCTAGCTAAATTTTTCAAAACAAGCCACTGTTATCATCACGTGACCTGTTTATGGTATGTCACGCTAAGGCTACTAGCATTTTTGTGATTTTTCAGACAGTGTTCGTGATGTCTTGACTTTCCCGGGCGACTAAAAATCTTATCTTGCGACAAGCAACAAATCTGCTGACTTCTAGCAACTTTAGCCACTATTCTCATTGTCGAATGACAGCAAAAATCACTGTTAACTGAATTTTGAATGACGTCTGCCTTTCCTAGTGCTCTAACACTACTGACATTTATAAAAGTAATCAACCTATATAGAATCAGCCACTGTAATTACACATAAGGAGATGTTCTACAGATCAAACAGATACTACACAGCTTAGTCAACATCACTGTAGGGCAGACAGACGCGAAATCTCTGCTATGATGTCTGTCGCTGTGCTCCATGGCTGAATCTCATGAAAACAACCTGTAAGAACATAGAGGACGAGATGCCACTCAGCAAGTGCTTGCAGATGCAGATGTGATTGCATATTACATGACGTCAGCAGTTCATCTAGTGAGTTTAAGGGACATTTCAGAGAGCCAATAGTGACTCCTGGTGAGACGTTTTTGGCCGGTATTGGCCTGATAACGATATTAGGTATCGGATTGGTGACATCTCTATTGAGGAGATCAGTAGTTGATTTTCATCGTACTAGACATCCCACTGTGATCCTGTACTGGATAAGAGGTGTGGAAGATGGTTGGATACGCAATACAGTATTTTTTGGGGGGTGGGGATGTGCTGAGAAAGAACCAGAACATATCCAGTACCTCTGGGACAGGCATGCTGTACAGTGTGTCCACAGCTTAGCGTCCCTCCTCTGTCCAGCTGGCTTTTGTTTAGCATGCATGCACTCTCAGAGACCAGCTGACTGCCTTTCGTTTCAAGTGTGTTAAAAGCTGTTCACGGAGCCTTGCGTACAGCGCCACCTATTGCTGACTCAGGCATAATTGTTTCATTAAATAATGAAAAAAGTCAGTTCTTATCTCACGGTGGTGCCATTGACACTAGGATATGTTCTTTAAACTTAACCTAAATCTTTAGAGCGAACAGATATATGATTTATTGTTCCTATGCAGAAATGTATTGCCTGATATAACCCAGGAAAACACAGCCACGATCGCTAGCATTTTTCAGTAATACCGATTAACCGCCTTTCAGTCTAAAGTGCCGCTCTTTGCCGAACGATAAAGCGGCAGCAGAAAGTGGCGAGTCGCATCAAATGGCTGCTTTTCCCGGTTACAGTGTCTACGCTGAAGTCTGACCTGAATGCCGTCTATGCCATTAAAGTCTTAGGATGCATCAGACGGTGTAGCAACAGACGTCGCGATTGTCTGGAGTCTTGAAAAAAAATGAACAGCCATAAAAATAACGATTATTTTACGTGCAATTATAAAACTACAAATGGCAATAATTGTCCAGATTTCACACAATGAAACAAAAGATTACTTTAGTAGCAACTCTACGGTGATATAGGTCTCCATAGGGAAAACGTGGGCTTTTATTTGGCTCCGGTGTGGTGGAATTACGAGTACGATTAGCGACGTGGGGACTGCCGGCAAAGCCGCTCGCTTTAACGCAAAAGGACGCCGCCGTGAGCGCTTTTCAGGGACGCAGCCATAGTGAGACACATTAGTATATCAAAGGGAAGAAAATGGCACTTCTGGGAAAAAAAAAAACTAATCTTCCTATTCAAAAAATCAATAGGGATCCTCGGTTTATTTCCCTTTTCGTTCCGCTTTAGTTGAAAATAAAATGATTAAAATAACTCGCCAATTTCTACACACTTGCCTCACCGGAGAGGCGCTTCACGGGCATGTCCGAAGCAGGCCTCGGCGCAGGCGCAGATCTGTGTTCCCCACCTGTTATTTCTATCCAGTGATATAATGGTCCATTAATAGTTAAAACAGCTGCGAAATTTATGAGGTGGTTGTAACAATAATTTCATTTGATGGTGCAGGAGCTGGTCTGGTCTATAAATTTGATTATTGTAGTCTACTATATATGGGTGATATAAAGATGTTTCCGAGTTATGGTTTAAAAATATGTATTTTGCCATAAAAGTACATTTACATAATGTGTTTAACATGCCATTATTTGATCAGTATATTTTCAGCACCTATACTTGTCACGCTTAGGCCTAAAGAATTAAAATTTGGGGACAAATGTAACAAAAACAATGCTTCTGTTCTAATGTATAGTTTTCAAAGATGTATCCTCGGTGACGCATTGTACCGAACCAATTAAATAAATTAACAGAATTAAACATTAATTGAATGAAATGCGTGTAGTTAAGCCGAATCCGACAGAAATCCTCTTTAATATCTTAAAGACAGCTTCCCAGTAATTAAAACACAAACAAATCCAGCTTCTTCTACGTTAAGCGCAGGTAAATAAATCTGACATCAGTAGTGATGGAGACGGTAACCCCAAATGGTGCAGACCCCCGCGAAACAAGCGCTCGAGACGCCCCTGGCTCCACCAAGCAAAGGTCTGATATCAAGACAATATGATTATTCGGGAGGGGATGTATTTGCCGTTTCTGATTATTGGGGACGGTTACAACCCCCTATCCCCCCCCCCCATAATTTAAGACCACGCTACCAAGGCGCTATAAAAACTCCCCCCGGGGAAGCGTAACATCGTCGGCAGGACTGGCGTTAAAATGCATAAAGATAAATAAAAATAATCACCTTCGTACGCCGTGCACAGACAAAGGGGGACACGCTTGTTAAACAGCCAAATGTTTTTTAATCACTTAATCCTCGCGTTAATTTGCAGGAGGCGCTCTGTGGAGTCTGGGTCTGCTGAATAAAAGGTGTTACTCGCAAACCAAGAGGATAAATGAGAGTAATTCACTCTGCACGTTTTAACGGAAATAGCACGCAAACACTTTGCTGGGAGTGAATGCATCTTTCTTAAGGGTTTATCCAGATTTTAATTATCTAAATGTAAATACTTAACGAATTTTACTTAGAGTAATGAGCCGAAGTGTGCTCCACATAAATGAGTTGTTGTAATTAATCATGTATGAACTACCGGTTTAACGGAAAGCTGTTTAAATTTGCTTCCGCGCTGGGCGTATGCCAGTCTGCAAATCGGCACCTGCGCTCATGGAGGACAGAGTCTGTTCAGTTTCTCTGGAATTCGGCGGCCTGTGATGCGTATTTCCATGTAGCGGGGCTCAGGAATGGGCAACTATAAGCTGTTAAAATATCCAGATAATGCACACTGCAGCTCACTGGTAATCTGTGAGCGATCAGGTTGCCATACCTGAATTTTCATGGTCCTAAGGCTCATTGCAGAAATTTCTGGTTCTACACTTAGCAGTCGTTGGTGATGTGGAAGAAAGGGGGTCCGTGGGATCAGATCCCTGGGCAATGCAAGGATTTTTGGTAGCATAAGAGGGGCTATAGATACAGAGCGATATGTGAGATATGTATAGATACAGAGAGATATGTTTTCAAATGGCGAATGACAGGGGAGGGGACTGTCCAGGAGCCAATCAGCATTCAGCGGGGGCTGGTGGCACTGTGGCCCCACCCCTGTCTATGGTCCTGGTCAGATCACAGACTTTGTGTGGTTAGGGTGGTCCTAACCCCCAGTGACTGACACTGAGCCCCCCCCCCCTCCCCCACAGGCGTGTAACGAGTTCACCACCCACGTAATGAACCTGCTGCGGGAGCAGTCGCGCACGCGGCCCATCTCTCCCAAGGAGATCGAGCGCATGGTGGGCATCATCCACCGCAAGTTCAGCTCCATCCAGATGCAGCTGAAGCAGAGCACCTGTGAGGCCGTCATGATCCTGCGCTCCCGCTTCCTGGACGCCAGGTCGGTCTGCGCATGGGTGCGTGTGTGTCTGCATGTGTCGCCGCATGTGTCTGCATGTGTGCGCGTGTGTCCGCATGTGTCTGTGTGAGTGTTTGCATGTGTCGGCTAGTGTGTGGATGTGTCTGCATGCGTCTGTGCGTGTGTGCTTTCCCTTTTCTCGTGAGGACGGCTTCTTCCGTAATCACCTGTCTGCTTATTAATTGCAATGAAAAGCACAGGATTACAGTAGCTCAACACGTACAGTAACACTGCAAAATATATCATGGAAAGTACTGCAACACTTCACTGCCATTTGCTGAGTATATTTGTGTATGTGAGAAATTAAATTTGATCCTTGTACAGGTATATAACGATTCTTTAGTTTTTGCATATTCCACACACACACACACACAGATACACACATAGACACATACACACACAATTGTATTCATATTTTCGTAGGGACCATCCATTCATCTCATTGGACATCCAAACTATGATGACCTTAATCCCTACCCAGCCTTAACCTTAACCATTAGTAATCAAACAAAATACTGCTTTTGACATTTTGAGTTTTTTTTTTTTTTTTTTGCAGTCACAGATTTTTCTTAAACTGAGTTTTCACATGTGACAGAAAAAAAGTCAAAATAAGAGATTTTTATTACTTTGTGGAGATATTTTGTCCCCACAGGGCAATACAGACATGCCCAAACACACACACACACACACACATCCTCGGGGTTGGTTCTCAGGGCGTGCCATTTACCGGTTCCCCCCGCCTGTCTGCTCTGTGTCGCCTCTGCCCCAGGCGGAAACGGCGGAACTTCAGCAAGCAGGCGACGGAGATCCTGAATGAATACTTCTACTCGCACCTGTCGAACCCCTACCCCAGTGAGGAGGCCAAAGAGGAGCTGGCCAAGAAGTGCAGCATCACCGTGTCGCAGGTGGGTGAGGCGGTGTCCCACGTACCCAGGAGGCCGGCCACTCTGCGGGCCTCGCTCCCCGCACCCAACCCTACCTGGCTGCACAGACCAAGGAGTGACTCATTCCAAATTAAAAAGTGACATTCTCACTTTCTCCGGCATTAAATTAGGTTGAGCCGGAAGGCACCAGTATACCCCGCACCCCTGCCGCTACACACTCAGTCCTGTGGGGGCCTCAAACTGCCCTTGCCATTCATACCGGGGGGGGGGGGATCACTTTGAACACCATACAAATCCATGCAGCAGGCCCTGTCCAATCCAGGGCAAACCGGCCGACCCAAAGCGGCCGTCCCGTTTGGGATGTCAGTCTCCCCAGAATGCCAGTCCGCGTGTCGTCTAAAATGTCTTTTTCTGGTTTTGTGTGTGGGGTGGGAGTGTGAAGGAGTATACAGAGTGTGTCTGTGAAGAGTCAGATACTGTAAAAGACATTTTTCTTTGCCTTCAGGGGGTGGGAAGCACCATCACAGTGTCACAGGTATGTCATGACCTCTCCTGATTCACTTGTTGTTTTTTTTTGGATTTGTGTTTTTTTTTTTTGTTTTTTTTTTTAATTTCTATACATATATGCAAGGTGTAGGGTGCAGACAGTGACTTGGGGGGGGGGGGGGGCAGTGCCAGGGTGGGGGCCAGCCGTGCATGGAGTCACCGTGGACGACTCGGGAGGGGGTCCAAAAGGAGTCACCATGTGTGTTTGCTTGGGTGTAGCAGAAAATGCTAAAGGAAGGAAAGAGTCATGTCAGTTAGGAGGTATTTTCTGCAGCATTATTTCGATGTTATCATGAGATGGGAGGACAGATATACCTGCATCTACCTGCTAAGTTGGATTAGTTGTTTATTCCCAAAAATCCACAAATTCATCCATCCATCCATTTTTAACCACTTACAATGGTCAGGGGAGGGTGGGTATGGGTAGTGGGGTTTGTGAGGGGGGGGGCAGTGTCTAGACCCTATCCCAGGCAGCATAAGGCACAAGGCGGGGGTACACCCAGGATGGGATGCCAGTTCAGAACAGGGCACACACACAGCTTAGAGAGGTCCGTTAGCTTAGGCACTCCCGGAGGATCCCGCATGACCTGGGGGGAACTCGCAAACTCCTCACAGAGGATGGAGGCAGCATTTAACGCCCCAGGCCGGGAGGTGTGAGCTCACTGTGGTACCCTCGAGATGGTGCTGTCCGCGTACAATGTCCTCAGGATGAATATCTCATCTGATAGGCTGGCTTTGAAATCCTCGAACCGCAGGCTGTAACATGGACCCTCCTTTGGTTCTGTAGGATTTTTTTCACCCCCCAGCTAAGCCCCTGGCCGTTTGGGTTCCTGGTAAACCAGAACCACCATTTAAGAGTAAATAGACAATTAAGAGGCTTGCCCCCCCACCCCCACCCCCACCCCCACCTGAAGCTCTGTAACAAGGGCCCTGTAGACAGTGTGACGAGACAAGCTGAATTTATTTCTGGTGATGGAGGGGCGGAGGGGGGGATTATGGTGGACATGACGCCCCCCTCTTAGGGCGTGGATGACTCCAGCAGGAGATCAAGCCCTGTTCCTTAGCACTGTGACCCCCCAGTGTGGATCAGCATTTTGGTGTAATAATAGGAGAATTACATTAATATGCATCTGTGTCACACTTGAGAGGGGGGGGGGATCAAAGCTAGAAGTGACACATGTGGCAAACGGGGGGAGCAGGGGGGTTACCAGCCATTTCTGTAAACAAATCAAAAAATCCACATCAGATACAAGCGGAGGAGAACACACCAACCAAATCTCCAGTGGCGCCTCATTTTTCCTTCCCTCGTGCTTCCTGAGAGCTGGTTAGACGGCGCATAAGAAGGAGCACCTGTGCCTGTTTGGTCTAACAAGCCCTCTGTTACGATTCCACGGTCTACGGCATGCCCAGGGCGTGTGGCTTGTGTGACAGCCTACATTAAGTGCGTCGATATCCATCCACGGGCAGTCTGAGCAACAGAGCCACTGGATTCGTGTGTTTTGGCCTGAATTGAGCCTCCAGTACCAGATCTATGACGTCATGTGTCCAACCAATTACAGATGAAATCTGGGGAAGTCCATTGGCTTCATTGGCAGAGACGTCTTCTGGGCCAGGATAAGGAGGTTGCATTAAGTAATTAATATCATTGTTAAGCATACATTGTAGGCTTAAAGCATTTAGTACTGATTACAGTTTGATCTTTTTCCTAAAGTGATTAAATACAGAGCACCTCCCTCAAAGGTACAACTACCAGTCCTCTTGGGTTTACATAGCCAGCTGTGATGCTTGCTGCTCGTTTTCTGCCGTAATCTGTCCAGCACGTGAGAGCAAACGTAGAAATGGGCTCTTGTGAGTAGCCATGTATCTCCAGGTACCTCTGCACCCAGAATCCCTGAAGCAGGACAACCTGAGTCCCCGCCCAAAAGCAGCATCCTGCCTGATATCATCACGCCTGCAGACATACGTCAGCAGAGCTTCCTACTGCAAACACTCATCAGGTATCTCCAGCTGCAGAGCAGATTCCGGTCCTGGTTCAGTTTGAACGCCAAACTCGGACCATGTCACTTTGTCTCTGCACTGGGCTCGTCTCATTCCCAGTATGACAAGAGAGAGACGGCCAGTCGACGTGCTGGTAAAACTCGTTAGTTGAAGTTGAGGCTTTTCACTGTGTCAGCGGGATCGAATCGGGGCCCCAGTCTTAATTTTCCCGTCAGAATAATTGATTTTGAGAAAGGCCACAGCTGGGCTCTGGGACCGGAGAATGGGATGGAAGCAGAATTGGCTCAGTAGGGCTGAGTTAATAATTACGGTCACACACCTACTGGAGATGGAGGAGATAGTGTGTGGCATGTCAGTGGATGGCTGGACTCTTGGGTAATGTTGAGGTGTTGGGGACACCGTTTCCTAATGGCTGGAGTCGCCAGTAGACCGTTATGGTGCTGGCCACTAACTAGTCCGCTCTTTGCTGTCCAAGAGTCAAAGTTCTTCTTCATCTGTAAAGAATTGGATAGAGAAGAATCCAATCCGACACTGCAATGCTTTTGTGCAATACACATGGAATATATTATCCTTCAGTTAAATCTATGTTTGTTTAGTTTAAGAGGATAAGGGGAATGTACGCAGTAAGAATACAATGTCTGGCTTGGAGTATGTGCACACCCTAATTGCTTAGAGGAGTTGGTTAATTAAACCACACCCATTGCTGACACAGGTGTCAAACTACTGTACAGTCTCCAGCAACAAACACTAACAGCAGAAAGGATGGTCGCACCGAAAAAGTTAGTGACCTTCAACTTGGCACCATCATTGCATGGCAGCTTCCTAGCAAGTCAAGTTTGTTGAATTTCTGCCTTGATTGAGTTGTCTTGGTCAGCTGCATATGAAAGGATCGTGATGTGGAGCTGTGTGGGAGTTTGCTGGCGAAATGGTCAGACACACACTCACAGGAAGAGACCATGGCAGCAAATCCCACCAGCAATGTTCCAACATCTAATGGAATTCCTTCCCAGAAGAATAGAGTCTACTATACTGTAGCAACAAGGAGTAGACCAACTTCATATCAGTGCCCCAGGTTTTAGCAGGAGATGTCCGACAAGCTGGTATCCAAATACGTTTGGCTACATAGTATTCCAACCGCCAGGTGAAGATGAGCACTTGAGAAATGGATGAAATGCTTATTCATTGGGTGATGGGGGAGGAGGTGGGTTTCAGATTGTCATAGACAGCTTCCCAATGTGACCCCAACAAGCGGAGCTTCTGTCACAGTTAATGCTTCCCTTTACAAAGATGCCAGACTTTGTGGGACAGTTTTTTTTAAAAAATAAGTCAGGTTTCACACCTCTGCTTGGCTTATGTTACTCACACACTTTAAGCAGCATGAATGACTGACTTGGTCTGAGGGCAGGGTTATGCTTACAATTATTAACTGACACAAGGCCTCAATTCTCAGGAGGGACTCTCAATCAGATGTGCTTCTCGCTCTCCGGGTATGTGTGTTTATAATGAACGGCACTTATCGATATTTTAACTTGTTGCACTTTCAGAGGGACAATGCCTAAGGTTAACATGTAAAGGATTAATGAATTCCACTCCATTATTGACAGAATTAGAAGCCACAACACTGGAACCACCTTATTTTTACCCTCTCTAATTAAGAAATAAGGCTTGAGCTTTCATTAAGGTGGTCCCCAAAGATGGAATTATTCTCCAGCGCTATTTAGTTGGTGGAAGGAACATCCATTCTCCTTAAATGATGAGAGAATTATTGACCCATGATGAGACAGAAATGGCGGTGCATTACTGAGTGTGGTTCCACGGCCTTTTCCAGTCAGGGAGCAGACATGGGGGCGAGATCTTTAAGAGGTGACGCATCGCCAGTCCAGTCTTCCATGATAACGCACGGGGAACCCGGTTGAGTTTTCTTCCCGTAGCCAAGTGTTCTGATGTTAGCACGCACCATTGGAGGCACAGCCAGGGATGATGTTGCCTGCGGGACTGGTGGCTCACCATCCATCCACTTACTGTACCTGTTTCTCCTGTCCTGGGTTGCAGAGTTTGAAGCCTATCCTCAAAGCTACAGGCACAAGGCAGGGGATAACCCAGGATTGCATGCCAGCCCATCACAAGGCACACACAAACCATTCACACCTATGGACAATTTCACAACTCCCATTCACTTGGACTGGGGGGGGGGGAATTTGGACCCAGAGGAAACCCCACAACGACATGGGGAGAACATGCAAATAACCACACACATGGAGCCATGATGGAGACTCGAACCCCAGCCTTAGAGGTTAACCACTACTGCACCACCATGACTTGCAATATGACGTAGCAGCAGAGTAGACGGACGCATTCTCTTGAAGACTTACTGCCTGTCAGCCTGGGAAAAGCTTCCAAGCAAACGCCTGTCAGTAGCATCGCTTTCCGCTGTTTTTCTTCTGCATATGATCTGCTCAGCCGTTTATAGAAAGGACCATGGCACTCTTTGAAAAATGGTCTCACCTTATTGCTTCAAGAGGGGCTCCGTGGGTAGCTGTGATGCCTCATACCTCCAGGCACAAAAGGCTGAATCCCTGCCCGCTCTGCTCTTGTGGAGTTTGTATCTTCTCCCTGTATCATGTAGGTTCTTTTCAGGTTCCCTGGTTTCTCCTCACTGCCAAAAATCATCTGCTTTAGAGTATTGGTGTCACTGAGTTACTTGTAGTGTGTGCACTGCAATCTTGCACTGGATACGCAGTTTGGGAAAATGTATCGATGATGCTTCATCATTTTGAGGTGGTAGTTTATGATATTTATAGTATCCACATGGCAACATTTTTTAGCTTGTCACGCACTGGTATTTTAAAGAAAATGGTGGTTCATTCTTTGTCTTGTTTAGGTAAGAAGCTGTCATATACTATGGTTATAATGTTCTCCTGGTCTTGGCCCTGAGGGAGTTGAACTTACCCATACCACTTTTAAGAAATAACTGTCCAAGTCTGTATTTCTGTAATATTATCTCTGTTCTGTGATCTGATTAACGGGTCGCTGTGCATTAATTATCTCCGTGCCCTGAGTTAACAGGTCTGTCGGGGACATGCACATCGCTGTCACACTCATTTACCTCAGAGTTCTGTGTGAGGGCTTATTGTCTCCGTCACGGCCTCGCGCAGGTTACTGACGGTGCTGCTTCATGAATAATCCAGTTCTTTTCAGGGTATCTTTGGTACGAACAAAGGGAACTAAGTTGTACTCTTGAGCCGTCCTTTTTATCATTGTGCCCAAATTTCACTGCCTGCCCTAAATCCACTCCACTCCCCTTTACGTGAACAGTGAGAACCAACCAGCCTTAAAAACAGAATGAGCGGGATTTGTGACAATAAAGTTTTTTATAATATGAAGAGGTGCATAAATTGCTTTCACGGCAAAGGAACTTTATTTACGTAACCCATTTCATACAGCGGCTAAAATCAAAGGAGTAAACTCCCTGACACAGCAGATGGAAATGGCGTCACCTTGTATAATGGTTACGGTGCAGATCCTTGACATTAAGTCTGGCAGTACGATTAATTTAGTGCCGCTAACCCCAGTCCACACGTGCGAAATGAAATAAAAGTGGGATGTCTAAGTCTGAATCTGATCCAGATCTTACCCTATCGTTATCTTAGTGATTATTTCGCAAATAAACCTAGTCACCCTCGCCCCCTAAAATGATTGGAGCCGTAAGATCCGGCTCCCTTCACGGAGCCGTTATTTCTGTCGTTCGTGGATTTTTCTGAACTTCTTCATAAAGGGTCAGCTGGTCACTCTCGCCGCTCCAGGTTTGGTGTGCGATAGAGGGGGGAAAGCAGGCGTCTGCTCCCGCACGTTTGCGTTCGCCGTTCAGAGGGGGGCTTTGTGCCAAATTATGCTGCGAAAAGCTGCTCTTTGCCGGCTAAGTAAAAAGGATGTTCGCTGGGCTGCTCATTGTGTCCAATTAAACTCCACTTGTTAGTTTAACCTCTAGGTAAACCCATCATGCAACCGATGTCAAGGATACACCGGCAGCGCCAGCTTTGCCCGAATGGTCATTAATTTTAATTGCATAGATATTAAAGATTTAGAAGTGCGGAGGCTCGCGGGGTGGAAATGATTGGACGGCGCGCGAACGGGCTCGCGTCGGGCGCCGCGCGCATTAAAACGTGCACACGGGGACAGGAGTTAAATGAAGCTGCGTTAAGAGAAAGGAGGCTGGGGGAGAGACGGCTGTCAAAACGCAGGCGAGGAAGCAATTAAAAGCAGAATAATTAGCGAAATACTGTGCGACACACTGCAGTGCTAATGTAAGTGCGATTTTTCAGATTATTTCACGCATTCCACAGAAACGTAAATGTTCATTTGTAACAACCGATTATATATTTGTTTTTATTCTATTTTTTCTCCACTAATGACTACATAAATGAAATATTCAGGTGTGGGCTGTAACATGCACGCATTGTTCTATCTGTAATAGATTTTTAACAGGGTGTAACTGTTTTGTTTAATACTTTGAATAGGATGCATTTAATACAGAGAGCAAAGAGATCTAAAATCAATGTAGATTAGAATTTGAGATTGTGAAACAGCTATGTATTTTAAAATGGTAACAAAATGATTGATTTTTATTATAAATATTTATTTGAAAATAAAGGTAAGAGTGTATAGCTGTTATCCCTGTTATTGCTGATCCCATCATCGACTATTCAGTTATTAAACGTGTTACACACAGTTGATTGGCCATTCTGACACACTTTGATCACATAAAACCAATGAAACTCGGAACACTGACAAACATGCACGTTTATCAGTCAAAGTGGAAGCGTGATTCCCAGGGCCCTCACAGCCGAAGTGTAAATGAGTAGCAAACATGGTTACGGCAGATAACGGACACGCGGCCACACACGTGTCAGCACGGAGCAGTCCGGAGTGTAGCCCACCCACTCTGCTTACTCACACAACCCCGAATGCGCGGCCTTTAGCATCGGAGACTAGCGGGTTCCTCAGAGAGATACAGAAGCCACTTAGCTGAGTGACACGAGCCGCGTCACAGGTGGCAGGCAAACTTGAGGGGCGGGGGCATGTTGTCGCACATGAGCACCCCCCCCCGGGGTACCGGCTACACAGCGGCCCCAGAGCCTGTAGCGCTGCATTGGTGATTCCTGATTATGGCTTAATTAGCGGCATACCCGGTGTATGATGCGGCGCGGCCTGGTGTATCGTGCGGCGCGGCCTGGTGGATCGCGCGGTGTGGCCTGGGACTGTCGGCTTGACAGGCCCTAACCTGACATTCGGAGGCAGTCGAGCTGCTCGGCACATCCGCTGGCTTGACGTCTGACGCCCCTCCCCCATTCTCCCATACTGTCCCCCAGGTATCCAACTGGTTTGGCAACAAGCGGATCCGGTACAAGAAGAACATCGGCAAGTTCCAGGAGGAGGCCAACCTGTATGCCGCCAAGACGGCTGTGACGGCCGCGCACGCCGTGGCCGCCGCTGTGCAGAACAACCAGACCAACTCGCCCACCACGCCCAACTCCGGTAGGCTGGGCCTTCCCGTTCCACATGCTAGCCCCGCCTCCCACTCCCCCCCCCAAAAAAATGACACTCCCTGATGGAGCTCCCTACATTCCAGCAGCCTTGTCGCCCCCCCACCCACATCATGCACCACACAAGTAAAAGTTCTCAGAGAGAATAGATATCCATGCCCCCCCAACATGGATAAGCTCACATTTAGTGCTTGTGGGCCAAAGAGCAGAGAGAAGGAAAATCACAAAGTGAAAGCAAGCAGCCTCTCTCCTGAAACCCCTCCCTCCTGCCCCATCTGACCCTCACGGTAAACTCCCCCTCGTTCGAGCCCAGCCAGCAGGACAGAGCCCAGGCTAGTGGTGTGTGGGATGGGCGGGAGGATGTGTGCGTGGCACCGATGGACGCGGCGTGTCGGTACAGGCGACCTGTCCGGCTCTTTGAAGTGCTCCCCCTTCTCTTGTGCCCAGGATTCCAGATGAAAGATGAAGAATTTCAGCTGGACTCCGCAGAGAGCAAAAACACTCTTTTAACCAACATGTTCACTGGTACTGGACTTTTAATAAGCTTCTTAATGTCCGTGTCATTGGCATACGATACCCCCACCCCCCCACCCCACAGCCTCTGACGTTAGATATGGGATTGGTGGTGGTGTGAAACACTTCACAGCTTGAGCCTTGAGGCCGTGTCGGATCTCTGTGCCTGTCATGTGATTTGCGTTGTGTTGGTTCCTGTTCCTTTCTTTGTGGAGGACCTGTGTAATCTCTGTTGGGATGTTCCCATGGTGCTTTCCTTCTCTCTCCAGTGTTCTCTCTGTTTGTCGTCGCCCTTGTGGGCGCCTGCCACCGCTGGTCCGCGCCGCGCTGCGCCTCTGTCCTGTCTGTCTCTGCCTTCTGTCGTTATTCAGCCCCCTGCATCTTTCCCTTGCAGGTTCTTCGGGTTCATTTAACCTGCCGAACTCGGGGGACATGTTCATGAGCATGCAGAATCTGAATGGGGATTCTTACCAGGGGGCACAAGTTGGCGCCAATGTGCAGTCACAGGTAGGAGACACGGACGGAGACCCCCCCCCAAGCCTTGCCATTGCTGAGCCATTGACAATGCAGTCCGGAGCAAAGAGCAAACCCCGGGGGCCGTCCACGTCCGGGAATAGCCCCGCCTCAGAACGCGGACCATTGGCCGCTTATCATGCCAGTCCGCTGTTGAAGACTCTTATTGGCTACGACAGATAGTCCAAATCTGGTCCACCCCAAATTGCCTCGGCCCGTTTTAAGACTTAAAACTTTAAACTTTAAAAATCACTGTAAAGCAGTGAAAATGTGTCCAGTTCGGCATGAAAACTCTTCATTGGAGGAAGCAGAGAATAAAAAAGTTTGTGAGTGCTAGCGTCTTACTTCTGCAGTGTTGGTTCAGACTCCATTGAGGTGACTATGCTGTGATAGCGTCTGGCTCTGACTTGAGCTCTCGGGTTGGAATCGGGTGTGCGGTGTTTCCCCAAACTCTCTGGGCCATCCTCCTGCCCCTCCCCCTCTCTCTTTATCCATCCGGGTCGTGTTTCCCTCTTCGCTGTTGTTCCTCCTCCTCCATTTCACAGTCCGCTCCAATTCAGAGGGAGCGCCCAGTGACGGGCAGATTGGAAATGTAATATTTTTAAGTGGGATGGGGGGGGGGGAGGCAAATTAGTAAAAACCAAACAAAGATGGCACAATGTAAAAATGAGCTCAGTTAGGCCCCCTGGAGGTAGCTGGCGGAAATGCTCGTGGGGGTTTTCCCGGGGACCGGCCCAGCATCCTCCATGTGACATGCCCATCATCGGCCGTCATGCGTGTGGCCTTTCCTCACATCATGCCGCTGTTCCCACCCCTCTCGCATCATCATGTCTGCGTGTGTGTGCGGCCATTTGTGTGTTTCTGCGTGAATGTGTAACCATGTGTGTTTTTGTATGCGCCCACCCCTGCATGTATATATAATGACATGTTTATACATGTCTGTGCACATGTATGTGCCTGTGCCTGGTTATTCAGTGTGAATGACTGTTAAGCTATGACCCCATGTAGGGAAGTGTCCGGCGTTTGTGCATATGTCAGTGTGTCCGTGTGCGTGTATTGGTGTGTGCATGTGTCGGTGTGTGCGTGTGTCCGTATGCGTGTGTCGGTGTGTGCGTGTGTCCGTATGCGTGTGTCGGAGTGTGTCTGTGTGCGTGTGTCAGTACATATATGTATGTGAGTTTGTCGGTGTGTGTGTATGTGAGTTTGTCGCTGTATGTGTGTGCTGGTATGTGTATTGGTGTTTGTGTGTGTGTGAGTTTGTCGGTGCGTGTGTGAGTTTGTCGGTGTGTGTATGGGAAAGAGTTTGTCCGTGTGTGTGTGTGTGTGTGTGAGTTTGGCGGTGTGTGTGTGTGGGAGAGAGTTTGTCGGTGTGTGTGTGTGTGCTGGTGTGTGTATTGGTGTTTGTGTGTGTGAGTTTGTCGGTCTGTGAGTTTGTCGGTGCGTGTGTGAGTTTGTCGGTGTGTGTGTGGGAAAGAGTTTGTCCGTGTGTGTGTGTGTGTGTGTGAGTTTGGCGGTGTGTGTGTGTGGGAGAGAGTTTGTCGGTGTGTGTGTGTGTGCTGGTGTGTGTATTGGTGTTTGTGTGTGTGAGTTTGTCGGTCTGTGAGTTTGTCGGTGTGTGTGTGAGTTTGTCAGTCTGTGAGTTTGTCGGTGTGTGTGTGTGGGAGAGAGTTTGTCGGTGTGTGTGTGTGCGTGTGTGTGAATTTGTTGGTCTGTGAGTTTGTCAGTGTGTCTATGTAATTTCTGCTGTCTTTGTGGGCACTTATTTTACAAAAGACAATAAAATGTCATATTGAGGGGATATTGTCCCTTTCTTAGTAACTTAATTTTCTGTTTTAAAAAGTCCCAGTTCAGGTTAACTGTTGGAATGGGGTTAAAAATTGGTAACTAGTTATTGTCTGTCTGCCAGTCTGTCCACCTGTATCTGTCTGCCTGCCTGTCTCTATGTGTTTGTCTATCAGTCTGTTTACCTATCTGTCTATTTACCTGTATTTGTATGTATAGCTATGTCTGTCTGTCTACTTGTATCTCCCTGTCTACCTTTGTCTGTATGTATGTCTTTGTTTAGCTGTCTACCTGTGTGTGCCTGTGTTTGTGTGCCTTCATCGGTCTATGTGTGTCTGTGTGCCTTCACCGGTCTATGTGTGTCGGTATGTGTGTCTGTCGGTTTGAGTGTCTGTGAAATGTCGAGGAATGGACTATGTGTTTCTGGATCACAGGCTTCCTAAGAAAGGTTTGTCTGCCTGGGTCCCATGCTAAAAAAGGGAGGAGCCTTGCTCAGGCCCAGTCTCTGGCTGCCTGAGGTCCGCCTTAAAGGGGAGGAGCCTGGCTCAGGCCCGGACTCTGGCTACCTGAGGCCTGCCTTAAAGGGGAGGAGCCTGGCTCAGGCTCGGACTCTGGCTACCTGAGGCCTGCCTTAAAGGGGAGGAGCCTGGCTCAGGCCCGGACTCTGGCTACCTGAGGTCTACCTTAATGGGGAGGAGCCTGGCTCAGGCCCGGACTCTGGATACCTGAGGCCTGCCTTAAAGGGGAGGAGCCTGGCTCAGGCCTGGCCCCTGGCGGCTTGGCTCCACCCCTGTCCAGAGCTAGGGAACGTAGAAGGTGCACCGGGTGCATGGGGCCAAGTGGAGACTTCCATTCCCATCCCAGCAGTCCCCATGTGGTCTCGTCTCTCATCGCTTGTGCTCCACGTCGCGTCCCAGGAGGTGTTCTATGGTGGTGGGCGTGGGGGCGGCCTGTCGGGGCTGACCGGGGCTTCTCTCTCCTTCCAGGTGGATACCCTGCGTCATGTTATCAGTCAGACGGCAGGATACAATGACAGCCTCGGGGGGAACTCTCTGTACAGTCCACATGGCCTGAACGTAAGTCCACCCTGCTGCTGTCATCGCATGACCAGAAACATAGTGACCTTGCACAGGAGAAGTGGCCATGAAAATGGATGGATGGATGGATATATGAATATAGAGTAGATTTTTGGGATGGTTTAACTCAGATTATGATTCTTGAAATGCAGCTTTATTTGCCATTTGTACAGATACTCCGGAATGCTTCTCTCTGCATATCCCATCATGCTGTCCTTTTTTTTAAGACTCACACACATACAGGTGAGAGTGAAGCTTGGGGTCTGAGCACAGGCTCAGCCATCATTACAGAGTGACCTTCCGATGGCCCACAGAGCCACACACTGCCCCCTTAGTGGGGGACGGCTTCGATCCAGCCCCCTCTGGGTTAGGGGCCTGGCTGCTTCCTCTGCTAGCTAGTCGTTTATCTAGATCAAATAAAAGAACAAGTGAAAGATCACTTCACCACATCGCTCTCCGCTCGGCTATGGTGCTGAGGGAGGCGTCGGGGCTCTGCTCCACCCCACGGCCCATATGGTCGTCATGGTGACAAAAGTCGCCACACACACCATGACCCTGAAGGCAGAGCAGCTTGATGCGAGGATGACAACGGCATTTAGCGTGAGCGCACAGGCGACATGAAGGGTGTGCACACCGCCTCTTCACGCTCACCGCCGTCGCACCTATAGCGAGATGCCATGAAAGTCCTTTTAGTGGCGCGTCTCCGCTTTCATGTAGCCGTTTTGAAGCGTCTCATAGAATTTGCCGCATTTTTATCAGTGCCAATGAAACGCAGAGCCGCGATGATGCGATCGCCCGCAGCCACTAAGAGGCGCCAAGCCGCTCCCTCACCGCCGCTCGCCCGCTCACTTCTTCATAAAACGGTGCATAATCAGAAACCACTAGAGTGCAGATTAATTTATCTGTGTGGGGGGGGGGGGGCAGTGTGGGGGCAGGATGGGAATACAAGCTGACATCTTTCCATCAGCATTATTAGAGGGTAATACGTTAGTGTCTGTCGTCTTCAGTGACAGCGAGCGGCTCTGCCGTAACTTAAGGGCTTTGCTCAGCTTCTGTTTGATTTTTTTTTTTCCTTTTTCTAATAGATAGTTTCCTTAAGGTGTTAGAGACACACACTGGGGACCTGGAACTGAGTATATAGCGGTGTGCTAGCATGCAGCTTAGCGCTCTCTGTGTGCATTTCCTGCATCAATCCACTTAAAATGCTGCACTGCAAGCGCAGGTCATTTTTATTTCCTGCATGCCCGTTTTCTGCGTCATCCGCAGGCAGTGCTCCCCATTCGTCTAGGAGGGTGGCCACTTCAGCAGCGCCCAATATAGGCGGGCGAAGGGGCACATCTGGGCACATCACCGAATTGTCAGACGGCGGGGTTTTGATGGAAGATGACTCGGTGCATTGCGATCGGATACGGAACCAAGGGGACAGCCAATTGGATGGGAGATCGCTGTCAGGGGCCTCCCCCATGATGAACGGTGGCAATGGAGCCCCCCCCGGGCCGTATCCCGGGGAAGGCGGCTCCGATTCTCACCGCCATACTCCCGGGCTTAATTTGAAAAGTCATGCCATTTTTTGGTTATACCCTAACAAGTTAATAGTAAGCCAGATTAATCTCAACGGCAATTCATCATCGCATGTCAGGCGCTCTCTGCTGCAGGTTACCTGACCGGCGCGTCTCTGCTGTTCCCGACACCTTCCTCAATTTACCAGCGGTGAGCTTAACGGCAGGAATTACCCTTCATGTCGGGAGCGCGTTACCGAGCCTGCAGGGGGAGGCCACAGCAGCTCCAGGCGCTAAGAAACATTTCAGGAGCCGCGGCTACTGTCCAAATTCCTCAGGAGGTGCTTTTCAGAAACTGTTGTTTATTGCATCTTTCGATATGAATTTGTATAAGTTTAAGAACAAATAACATTTTGCAAAGGTTTTATAGAATCCTGCTGTTAAAAATCCTGGAGTTAAAAACCATTCAGTTTAGGATTTACACATTTTAGTGCTCAGATTAGTAAGTAATCAGAAAATCCGAAGAGAGTGCGAATACAAATGGCTTAACCAGCAGATTCAAGTTAAAATCAAAAGCAGACTAATGAAAATTTAATTATACTATTACAGTTAAAAAATGCTGCAGTGCTGAGAAGCAGAAGGAATGAAGAAAATAAAATTCACTACAAATCTACTTGACCACTAATTAACACAACTCTTATTAGCATTAGAATATTAATCTATCTCTCTCTCTCTCTCTCTCTCTCTCTCTCTATACATATATATATATATATATATATATATATATATATATATATATATATATATATATATATATATATATATATATATATATATATATATATATATATATATATATATATATATATATAGATATATATATAGATTAATATTCTAAAATTTTATTGTAAATTACTGATAGTTTTTCTTTCCTGAGGGATACATTTTAGTATCTGTCCTCTATTCAAATTATTACTTATTTAAAATGAGCAACTTTTTTATATCTTTACCTGGATTTATCTTTAAAGTAGTACATATTGAAAAAATAATAGGTTTTTCATAAAAGATTTTTAAAATATTTCATGACTGTACCATGTCATAAGAAATTATATATATATACTTTTATGTACTTTTATATTCATACTTGGACTGAATAAAAGTAAAATATTGCTAAGCTTTGAATTTATGTTTATTATATGATTAAATAGCATTAACAATTGATTTAAAAATTCATGCTACTCAAAGATTCCACATCTGTTGGGTATAAAAGCTGTTCCTTGGAAATATTAATTTTATATATTTTATATATTCTTTGTAAATCCAGCTTTAGTGCGTGGCTGAGCCCTTGTTATGCATGAAGCGGCGCGTGACACATTTGTGACTCTGCCATCAATAATTTTATCAGATTTTACACTGACCTCGTCACACCGCATCCTGTCAGCTGTCGTTACCTGGTCTTAAAAAACCTAGAAGAATCCTGCGATGACTGAAAGCTGTGTAATCACAGCGAAGTGCGTTCACATACTCAGAAGGGACCGTCCCTTCCCGTTAAAGCAGACGAGTGAATTCAAAGAGCAGGCCGTGGCAGTAATTAGCATGTATGTGCGGCGAGGTGCCGCTCGCGCTCTGCCGAGGGCCGTCATGGTGACGGTGTGCCTGCCGCCGGCAACTCCGGGCCGCCGTGGCATGTCGCTCTCCCACTGCCGCGTGCCGCAGATTGTTACCGAGCAACGAGGCGAGGCGAGTCTCAAAAATAAAAATCACACTTGTTAGCAAAACAGCACCTGGTGGCATCTGTAAAAGAGAGAGAGAGAGAGGGATGGATATAAAGGACATGGACAAGAGGGAGGAAGCTGGGAAATTTAAAGGCGGTTGGGAGACGGATCTCTGGTTACTCATAATTCCCCGAGGCGGACACAGCGCGGCCTTGGAAACCAGATTCATCTATTTATTGACCTGGACTGGACTGGAATCCTAAATCAGCGAAATACTAATTCCACCAATTACCTGCCCTAGTTCCACCCCCCAGCCCATCCCCCCCCCCCCCCCCCCGTTAACGCAGACTGATTGCCTCCATAGCGAGCCGTACCATAAATACCTGCCCGAGTGCCCCCCCCCCCACCCCACCGTTAACGCAGACCAGTTGTTTCCATAGGGAGCAGTAGCATAAATACCTGCCCGAGTGCCCCCCCCCCCCCCCACACTCCATTAACACAGACCAATTGTTTCCATAGAGAGCCGTAGCATAAATAAATTAGCATATGCTAACCTTTTACTTTGGTGCGGGCAGAAGGCGAGCCAGCCCTTCCAGGTCGGCGAGGTGCGGGGGGGGGCGGGGCTCGGGCCCAGCTGATACCCCCTCCCTGGGAAAGGCACAGCCCGTCACATCCACTCAGTGCTCCCTGGCCGGGGCCCCCCCACGCCTTCTCTCCTCTTGACTGACATAAAAATATGTAGCGACAAGCTGTCTGCCACAGCAGAAATCTGATTAGACATTGATTCAGCAATCGCTTCCATCGGCCCGGACATCAGGCAAATTTGTTTCAGAGAGTCTCTCATTGGCGATGCGAGTGTAATTCAGAGGAGCCGGCAGTGTGGCAAATACTGCATCAGGAGGAATTCACCTTTCCATTATTTATTTTTAAACTATTAATATACAGATGATCTCACACACGGGCGCGTGCATGAACACACACACAGATGTGGGGGAAACTACAGACTTTGACACTTAAGATCATCTCTAGCCACGTTTTTTTTTTCTTTCTTTTTGCTGTCTGTTGGATTTTCATTTGGATTTTGACTTTTATTGTTTATCATTGTTTTATTTATTTCTCATTTGTGCTGTTATCTGTTTCTTTTTTGTTTTATATGGATGTACCTTCATTTTAATAGCCCGGTTCCTCTTGGGGCTTTGGCGTTTGGTTGTTTGATGGTGACTGAACTGCTGTGTAACCTCGCACAGCTCTCTCTGATCTCCACAAACACCAGTTTGTCCTCTGCGTAGCAGCAGTTAACCCAGGCTACGCGGAACCTTTCTCACATAGCTGCGGTTTCCAGTCAGATCTGAATTCCTGGCGCACCTGCAGTAATTAACCCTTGTGTGTCTTTCTCTTCCCCATGCCAGGCTAATGGAGGGTGGCAGGATGCGGGCACTCCGTCCTCCGTGATTTCTCCCACAGAGGGGCCGGGGAGCGTCCACTCGGATACCTCGAATTGATCTCCCCACCGACGCTCCCCATCCCTATGCTGTAGAGCCCCGACTAGCACTGACTGGCCAATCAGAGAGGCAGGACAAACTTGGCGGGAGCCAATCGTTCGCGGCGTTGCTCACCTTTTTTCCTGTTGTCATCGCCGCTCCCCCGCCACCCCTCTTAAGACATGCAGACAACAAACGGCAACCATCATGCAGGATTTCTTGTTCATGGGCAAGGCCTTCACCTTCTCATGGTGGAGTCATCCTCCATCGTCCAGGACAGCTTCTCAAACATACATATATACAGTATATATATGTAAATAATATAAAGCAGAACATTGTCAGGCGTGTTTCCTCCTGACGTTTATTTTCATGAAGAATGGGTTAAGGAGGCCAACGCCCAGTGGATTCTCTGTTCCGGAAATTTCTTCTGCAGCCTGGAAAGCCCCCAGGACCAGCTCCATTACCTCCCTCCTTGGCCAGGCTGTTGCTTGGCTCTCCAGCGGCCCCTTTTACACCCACCGAGAAGGACACCCGCATCCAAACACACCCCACCCTTCCTGAAGATGGGCAAATGGACGGCCACAGGCACCACCTTATGGTTCACGTCTGTGCAATTACTACAAGAACGGGACGACAAAAAGACAGAAGTGCTGGTAGACCCGTTACATACATATTGGTTGTTGTTTCTTTTTTTGAGGTCCATTTCCATCATTCTTTGTTCCCCGACCCGCGTTATTCAACAGCAGCACTCATAGCCCAGCTTCTGACCATTGTGTGCTAATTCACATGTTTAACAGGGCTAATATCACATTTACTGCCAGCTTGGAGGGGGGCGGTCCTCTTTTTTTATTTTTATTAGCTCACACCCACCCGTTTCTGATGCATTATGGACCTTTGCGGTGGCACAGAATGAAACATACCAAGTACATGCATTTCATTGTCGGAAAAACACTCTAAATTGGACACGGTTTAACAAAAAAAGTGAATATACTAAACATTGTGCGTCTTTGAGGCCATGTCTGGAAACAGCTACGTGTCTAATGCCAGTCCTTGTGGTTCATTTTGCCTGCTGGCAACACTGGCCACGTAAAACATCCCCACATATTGTAAATAATGTAGCGTAAGAGTATTTATCCATTCCACCAATCAAAACACAGCTTTATTACCTCATGCAAACTCATAGAAACCAATAGAATTCCAGCGTGTTCTATAGCTTAGAGTGCTCACTTACTACCTCTGAACAATATCACTACCATGTCGGTTTTTTTGGGAATTCTTACTTTGTATTTTATTTAGTTTGATTGCATCTTGTAATAAACTCCTCCTTTCCCTTCCTGTAATCTAATGTATATTTTAATCTTTTAAGAAAACTAAGTTGCTTTCTTGCAACTTTTAAAAAATATTAAAAAATAATGATTATGATGATGATGATGATGATGATGATGATGATAAAGAGTATGTGTGGCTGGGGGAGGGGTGAGTGGTGCCCACGAATTAACACCAAACAGTTAAACTGTTGTACATACGGACAAACATTTTGAATGTTGCTCATCTTGTTACTAATTCATGCAAAAAATAAGAAAAAAACGTAACAAAAACAGCTGTAATGCATAGAGTTTTCAGTATTCAGAAATGTACATTCAAGCTCTGTCTGACAGGGTCCAATTTTGCTTTTTTTTGTATTGTATGTGATTCTAAAACTGATAAAGTCATGGAAAGATTATTTGTGGCAGTGATTCTAATGTATTAAAAATGTTTCGTGTTACTTTTTAACCAGACTACACCCTGGACTGAAAAGTCTTCCTTGTGGTAGTTATATGTAGTTTCAAACATGAATAAACTTTTTGCTTTCATGAACGCCGTGTCCTGGAATTCCTTGCTGAAGGTTGTAACAAACATTCACACGCAGAAACACATTTGGATGGCTGTCACACACAGCTGCTGTTTATTATAAAACATAAGCCGCTGCAAGAGCTGGCCGACAGTCACATGGTCATGTCTTATCACAGGCCGCACCAAAGTCGCTTACCTGATATCGGATCGGCAAACGAGTGTTAGATGACAAGCATTCATATCCACGTTTGACATAAGACCCGCCTCGGCAATCATCAGCGATCTGCCCCTCGCACAACGTGAAACACGGAGGTTGTTCTCCGGCTGTGTTCAGGGGTGTGAGGACCCGGCTGAATCAGCGGGAGTGACCTGTCACGCACAGACGGCCCGTGACAGGACGGCACAGATCGCGCGGAAGGCAGCATGAGCCTTCTGACAAATGCGACCAAATCACTCGTCGCATGTAACTGAACTGCTGGGATCAGCATGGATCTGTGCTGATCCTAAATTGTGGATTATCTTAAAGAAACAAGCTGCAGTCATTTCTTTGGATGGCTGAATATTCCTTCCTCACAGCTTCTGACGGCAACCTGTGCACCCTGGAGTTCGGAAGGGTGATAAAAGTCATCCGAGACCAGAGGAATTTGGGGACCAGCCAGAACCGCGATGTGTCATGGAATGATCAACCTAGTGTGTGCATCTGTAAAAGCAGCACGCGAAGTGGAGTCCGTCTCAGGCAGTGCGGTAATGGCTTTGGGGAGGGTTGGGTGCGCTACCACGTTGCCATGGCGATTGATCACCAGCACCGTGCCCACACATGCCTCAAGATAATGAAACCCAGGTGACCCTGAATGGACTAATTAGCTTGTTAGGGTTAACTAGGGTCAGCCTAGAGGATTCTGTGAGTTTTTAGGTGTCTGGCATGCTGTGTTTAGGATTTTGTTAAATGAGTCATTCAGTTTTGTTTCGATCCTACCAAATTTCCAGTTCTATCACCTGTAATTTTATTGGAATGGAGACAAAGGCAGGGTAGTGATCAGGTTTTAGACAGATACACGTTATGAATTCCTCAGGGCAAATTGAGATCATTACATCTTTTCTTGATGCCGTCAGTTATGGTGGGCCTCCTCAGAGTACTCCCGTGACCTCAAACCGTTCGCTTGGTGGACCAAAGCTAAGAATTAAACCAGCCAAGGAAGGCCAAAGTAATTAATATTATCCTAACTGTCAAAAAACAGAAGAATATACCAACAGGAGCAAAGCCCAATGAAAAAATAGTCAGTCGGAAGAGCTGAGCAGAATTCTAAGGACAGGCCACTGGACGTGTCTAAGCAAGTCAGCTCTGTTGGCACTGAAGAGCTCTGGGCAGATGGGCATCCTCACGTGTCACAATGGCTTTGTCTTCCAAAGGGAACTTTGTGCTCCACAGACGTATAACTGGAAAGAGACGCAGGGACTCTGGTAATGAGCCGGCACATCGGTGACTGTGGATTAGCCGACTCAGGAGAATCATCTAATCGAGGTTAAATTACCGGGAAACGTGTGACTTTCCATCAGCGCGGTGCGAATGCTGCCAGGGCACTTTGCATACTTACGTAAAGTGTTATCGGTATTTCACGTCAGCGCTTTCCCTTTTCTGTTATACATGTCACACGTATGAATTTTTCATAGAAAACGTGTTTACTGCAGTCTGCTCCCCCTCCTGGGACTGCCGTTCTCGCACACTCAGAATCGATGTCATTGTGTCTTTTTGTCCAGAACCAGATACCCCAGAAAGGTGCAGTGGCGAGGCGGACCCTGCAGTGCCATCCTCTGTCGCATGCTTACTGCATCTCCTTATCCACAAGATGAATATTTTAACTCCTCAGTTAGCGCCCTGGCGTAAAATCCCTTAGGAGCCGGACAGCAGGGTCACTCTTCACTATATATTTTCCTGTACATATATTTTTCTCCCCTTAGCTGTTAATAGCTGTATTATAAAATGCCTTTCGGTCATCGTGCTGGGTCTCCCTACTTCGGGTTTGCGGCGGAGATACATAATATATCTTTGTATATATTCACCAAACTTGTTAACATGCCTACCTTCCTATTTTACGAAAAAAAACTTATATGCATGTAAGGAAATGGGTGAATAATAAACTAGAAATTTTGCATTTAACAAACTTATCCACAGTGAGGTACGCTTGAGAAAGCGGGGTCGAGCTTGGGATGTGAACCGACGACTTCCTGATCACGGACACAGCATCCTGAGCCGCCGAGCCGCACGGCGCTCTCTGCATAAACAGGCAAAATCTCCAGCACAGGGTCATAGTCAGTCTGGGTTTTGGAGCCACAGGAAGAAACCCACTAACCTGCAAGTGAACTGACAAAATACACAATGCCTGACTGCGGCACCGTGCTGTTCTGCATCGAACTCACAAACTATATTAAGAACATTACATCAGATTTATATCCAAAACAATGTAGATTTTTAAGAAAGAAGGGTCAGACAGTCCATGGAGCGACTGGGGGGTTAAGGTCCTCGCTTAAGGGACCAGTGGTTAAACCGCTCTATTGATCATGGGATTGGAACTGGTGACCTTCTGATCCCAGGCACGACGCCCAGACCCACTGAGCCACAGAACACCCCTGTAGCTCTTAGAAATACCAGTGTGATGAGGGATAAAGGGTAAACTGGAGACAAGAACAAGGAAACTGTAAAACACAGCAGAATGACGACCCTGTAATGCTGCCATTTGACCTTTACCCAAAACACAGCAGTGCTGGTACTCGCCGGCATAGCATTCATGAAGAAACAGTGCAGGAGTCTTCATGCTAAAAGGCGGAATTTCAAATGGCCATGAAATCCAATAACCTTGGTAAAGATACCCCCCCCCCCCCCAGTGACCTTCCTTAGCCCACAAGGCTCAGATGAGTGAAATAGCCAGGAAGTGCATTAGCTGCCTCCTGTGCCTGACGATTACGGGAGCGCATGTTCCCTACCGAACGTATACACTACTGTAACAGAAATCCTACAGGGACAACATCATGGGGGGCAGGCCAGTAAATACCGCAATGCATTCAAATGGGAGCGGAGAGAAGCTGGAATTACACGTGTGTCGGCCGTGTCCCGTCTTGGCAAAAAGACGCGGAATACATCGGTTTCAGCGCCATCAATTCTCGCCACGTTTTTCGCACTGTTTTCGTGGCAGACAGCCGTGAGCTGCCGTTTTAGCTGCCAAAGCCCGGTTCTGTCCCTTATAAAGAGCGCCGATGACTGGGCAGTTCTCCACACGCTCCTCATCCCCAGCCGAGCCCTGCTCCGGTTTTTGGCGGGAACAGGTCTCCTGGAGGACAGATAAGGAGGGAATATTTATGATTATGATGGATGGGGGGGCGTCCACCCCGAACTGGTCCCTTTTATACAAACATAACAGAAAGCCGGCTCACCAAAGCGCTGGCCCCGAAGCCTGTGTTCACCATTTTCCTGTGGGATGTATCCTCTGTTCCTGACCTGGTACCACAGAATAATGGCGCATTCTGTTTGGAGTCGTTCAAAAGCCGAAGCCACACTAGCTTTTACATAATTCTTCCAGGTAGCTACGGTAACAAAAGAGACCACACTAATGTGCACACCCACACTGGGGGCAGGTAGAACAATCGATACCGACAACAGCAGCCCCCTGATCATCCCAGACGGCCCCTCCCCCCACAGATATATTTTTTGTTTTTCCCAAGGGGGTGGTTTTTGTTCCCATTATATGCAATATAAATCCACACAGATCGTTTACATGCTGCACTCTAAGTAAATGGGAACTAGACCATGTTTTTTATATTATAAAGGTAATTCTCATTTTAAAGAAATGGTCAGGTTTGAATTGTCATAATAATAGGATTCATTTTGCTTTATATTGACAATCATTCGTCTTCATCCTCTATGGTATTATTTCATACTTTTACCAGCAATTTCATAAAGGTCCGATTCATTTATTTGACTGTGCTACGGTCCTGAGAAGTCTGTAAGCTCAGGTAGGCTGCCGTTTGGGTTTCAAGGCGCGACTGCAGAAATGGAAACTCTACCAAACCTGGTCTGGGGGGCGGGGGGGGGGGAAGTCAGAGGGTCTAGCACAATTAGCCGAAATGTCAGCCATTTCTAAGTCTCGTTACCCGAGCGTCTGTACCGGAAAGTCATTGGCTACTGATGTGAGATAGAAGCTGACAGTCATGATTCCCCGTTTCTCTGCGAACCTCTTGGGAAAACAGCCACACTGAGATTTTTCCCAGAGGAGGGAGAAGCGGCCTTGTTTATCTACGCCGGGAAAAGGTATAGCACTGTTATTGAAATGTGCTGTGAATTCTCATGGAAGGACATGACTTTATTCGTTTATATGTACATATATTTAAATAAATTCATAATTTTTAATATGTTTGTGAATATGTGATATATATAAAACACAATACCGAAGAGAAAAAAGAAACAATAAACGTTTAATGGCTTCTTCCATTTTATGTGCATTTTAAAAGCGACACTAAAAGATTCTTATTGGAAGAACATTAGAGTGGAGATTATGCTTCCATATGAGCATTACAAACACACAATGTGAAAATAAACTCACAAATGGACTCTGTGAACAAGCCACTCGCCAGTCGTCTGCTAACCACAGAGACTAATTGGGCAAATATGTCTAAATCAGCAAATTTGACCAAAAGACCTTTAGAATGAGAGAAGTTACATTTGTTAAAAGAGACGCCTATTAGACAGCTCTCTAAGGTTCATTAAAGACAACATTTCCCAATGTAAAATTCACCATGAAAAGCATGCATCATTAAATATGGAAATCCTGAATTTTATTAGCAATCTGCTAGATCTTAGCTGACGCCAATTAAATAAAAGGAAGATATCATTTATTAGGGCCGAGTTCATATTCTGTTAAATACAAAATGTAATTTTCGCCCGTTTTTGATTTATTGCCAGTGGTGGATTGTTCAAAGAGCCATGTTACATTTCAATAGAAAAATATTGTTTATGCATTAAATTTTTAAACCGCGCTTATTGCCTGGCACTGCTCACACCAAATGAAAGTCTTATGATTTAAAACATAAATTAATAAACACATTTGGGGTGCAAAGAGGGAGCCGAAGCCGCTATTTTTCACACAGATCCTTTAATATTTCATGCATTCCCCCGTGTGCTTAACGCAGCGCTGGCCCGGGCCTCCCGGACGCCTGTGGAGAATCTCATCGTGATCTCAGGCACCTGCTTCATCTCCAGCAGCCTGACACCGCCGCAAAACGGATCGCCCATGGAAGCCGCTGCGATAACGTTATGCTATTTTTATTTTCTCGTCACCAAAAACTATTTTCATTGCGCTGAGAATATGGCAGAGAGAGGCCAGCCTGGTGCGGGGCGCAGCGATCCCCCCGGCCGCACGAGATCGCCAGCGCTCCTTCCGCGATGCCTATTAACCTCGGATCCCGTCCGTCTTCACGCCGTTTGTAGATTGCTTCCCATGAGCACGGAGTGCGCCAAACCGGCATTATTTTTTGCAGTCGCTGATCGGTTTAAAAAAATGGATCAGTACTCAGTAGAGGCAAACGCGCTAAGGACTTCTTGCCCCAGGCTGGGATTCAGTTCGAGAAAAACCGTATTCAGGGTGGTTTTTCTAAAATCGGCTCCAATTCCCATTTGCGCACAGGTTTAATCCAGAGCCGACTGCTCCATACCTTGCTATGTGTAGAAATGGGTAGCAACGAGCGCTATGACCGGAACTCGGCGTGCAATGGCTTACAGAAGGATATAGCGGGGATGTTCGGCATTACACGGTGTACTAATGTCCGCAAAGTTCGAAATACGTGTGAAAGAACGCAGATTTAGCAGGTGACTGACTATAGACTCGGGCAGAGTGGTGCTAAATTTCTTGTTTTTTATAGACTCAGAAGCAGGTTTATCATGCCGAGTACTTCACATTCGCGTGGAATTTGTATTGCCGCCTTTGGTTGTGATGTTGTAAAGGCGGCATGAAGAGCTTAGCACCAAAAAAGTCTCAGTAAAAAGCAAATGAAAGTTCATTGCTTTTAAATGCAATCAGCTTTGCCAAAAAATACCAATAATAATTATTATGATCTCGCTAATTATCATACCACTCCCTGACTTAATCAGCATAAGCAAACCTTAACTGCAGTGTAAAATAACCCGATAATTAGCTACATAATTGCCAGAATAATTATTCCTGTTTTTGTAGTTAAGTAGGTAGCTCTGGTGCCTCTCACCTCTAGGATTGGGGGTTCGAATCTTGAATCGTTCTCCTGAAATCGTTTTGGTTCCTCCTCATAGTTGACAGATATGCTATCAGGTTAATTGGTGTCTCTGAAATACCCAAATTGAAATACCCACGATTGATTTGGGGCCAGCAGTTAAACTGGAGCTTTGAAGTTTTGCACTATACTTCCATTCACACTTTGCTCACAATTACAAAACATCATGGGATGATTAATGGAGATGAGGCAGACCTCACCTGGCCGACCAAACACGTGAACATGCGTGGACAGATAGTCGAGGACACGCATGAGGTGCATATATGTGCAATATTGTGTTGGACTGACATCCCATCCACGATTGATTGGGGGAATGCTGTCCAATCAGGCTTGACAACCATTCTCTCGGCCCTTCGGGGGGGGGGTCGGAAGTTCCGTTGAGTTCTCCATGAGGTCACATGCTTCAGGGCGTCAAAGGCTTTAGCTATTAGCTGGAAGATTCCTGGTGGGGACCTACATAGTGAGTCTGCTGCGTGTAGGGTGACTGTATCTGCCGTAACCCCCAGACTTACCTCGACGAGTGCTCGTCGAACGGAGGTGCCTTAATTTAACGACTGAATACAGTTCTAACTTTAATATCCATTTTCAGGCGGATTGAATCCCGGCCCTATTCTTCTCAGCAGTGAGCTGAAATAAAGAAATATGAGGGCATACAGAAATATGTTGATTGGTGCTTGTTAAAGTAAGATATATGACTCTTTTGGAAAGTACAGCTATCTGAAAGTCATTATACCGCTCCTTATCCCAGGACCACGGTGAATTCCACATCAGACTCGCAAGGAGCAATGTCCCGGTTTTTAATACGTGAATATAAATGGACCAGTTATTTTAAAATGAGTGTGTGATTTATTGCACGTACTTTGTCAAATTAAGTATACTTTGGGGCCAGCAGTTAAACTGGAGCTTTGAAGTTTTGCACTATACTTCCATTCACACTTTGCTCACAATTACAAAACGTCACGGGATGATTAATGGAGATGAGGCAGACCTCACCTGGCCGACCAAACACGTGAACATGCGTGGACAGATAGACGGGGACACGCAAGGCTGACGATCCGTGGCCATGTGACCGGAAAGATGCTCCGATCTTTACATCTGTTCAAGTGCTCCTCATCCCTCAGTTCTTCATTTTAATAAACATGGGCGAAGGATATGCTGCACTTCATGACCAGGGGGTCGTCTTGGCCAAAACCTTACACCAATTCCAATTCCAGTTGAGGTTTGGCCTAAACCTTAAACCGTAAGTGTTTCCGGTTAAGGTTGGGCACCCTGGTCATTCCACACTGGCAGAGGTGTGGCCGACTCTATCTGTATCACACCGATCAGACGTCAGGGAAGGAAAACACGAACGCACCCCCCCCCCCCCCCCCCATGCGATGGTGGCTTATCTTACCTTGCCGGGTAATGGCAGCTCTGTGAAGGCTTCTGACAGGAGACAGATGTTCTGCTTAACTCTCAGCAGAAGCATGTCAGCCGGTATGGCATGCCTTTGTACAGCTAAAGTACTCTGACATCAAGGCGCAAAATAACAGAAAGGGGGGGTGGAGGAGGGTGGGGGGGCAGGCGCGTCATTGAATTCAGACCATTTTGCGACTTTCCCCAACACTCTCTCCAGCTTTAGGTTGGGTTGGGGGGGGGCGGGTGAGGGGTTAGCTATCAAAGGAGGAAGCTGATCACTAGTTTCGCGTGCGGGAGTGTGGGGGGGGGGGGGGGGGGGGGCATGACAGCCTCCATGCTCCTTCTTGAGGGCCGTGATTCATCTTGAGATCTTCAGATGATGGGCACCTGAGTGCTGTTACTGTAAAGCTGCCGTCTCCTGCCTCTTCTTGCTTAGTGGGTCTTCTGGACCCAGCCAGTGAATCTGCCTTCTGGACGCTTTTAGATGCTCTCGCGATGCTAATATCAGGGTATGTCGTATCACAGTGCAGGCTGCCTGACCCTGCGCTGTGACCTCCTCAGCTCATCCTCACCTGTATGTGTGCCTCATGGAGAATGAGATGGGGTAGGTGAAGAGAGAATTTCCCCACAGGGATTAATAACGTATCATTCTTCTATTACTGCAGCCGTCCAGATTAAGTACCTGGCTCAATGGTACAGCAGCAAAGCCCCCGCAGGGATTTATGCAGACCATCCCCACGCTGCGATGTCTCTAACAGTCATGCCGGCAGCCGGAAAATAGGAGATATTTATTGTGTGACGTTTTACAGCACAAAAACGCGGAATGTTATAAGAGTGCGACTCTCTTAGCCCTAAACAGCACCATAAAATGCGGTTTATGGTGAGTTTGCCTGCAAGATCCCTCGCGTAGATGCATGTTGCAGATACAGGCCTGCGGGGGGTTTGAAATTCCCTTCAGCTGCGCAGAGATGTCCCCCTCCCCCATCACGTGAACAGCCAGCTCGGAGCTCCCAGGGAAGGGCCGAGAGCAGGGCAGGGGGTGCCGGGTGAGAGGGGGCGAGCAGGGAGATAACGTTGGGTGGGGTGACAGGCAAACTCCACCGCCAAATTTCATTTTCTCACTCTACATGCTCCTTTCGCCAGAGGTGGGGGATTCTCCCCTTAGAAACCGTAACCACGTATTTCCCCCAATGGAGTGGTGGGGCCCTACTTGGCCCCCACAGGGACCCACGCCTGATGCCCGTTAGTGCCCCCTATTGGGCTGTCGGATCGGCTCCGTGCACTGGCCACATACACAGCTATGAAATCCGCCATGTTTAGCATTTGCGCGGGACTTTGCTTTCATTGTTTGTACTGTATTTTTGAGAGCCCTGAATTTAACACAGCAATATGACGAGCTAGCCTTTGCTTTCTGCATATCATGTGTCTTTACTTTAAATCTCTTTTGTTTAGGGGGTGTCACTTCTGCGCTCGGGGGCGTAAGCGCCACCCCCCCCCCCCCCCCCCCTAGCTCAGACCTGCACGTGACACCCCACCAGCTCAGGGCCGTCAGCTATACAACCCTTCCAGCTGAAGCCCAGCTATACAACCGGTAAGCGGCGTTTCCCCCCCCCTCCCACTGGGGGCCGTGAGCAGCGCCCCCCTCCCACCATCTTGGGGCTATATGCCACACCCCCACCCAGCTTGGGGCCATAAGCCATACCCCATCTAGCTTGGGGCCGTAAGCCATGCCCCCCCAGCTCAAGGCTATAAGCCACACCCCCGAGCTCTGGGCCATAAGCCATGCCCCCCCAGCTCGGGGTCATTGGACATCCGGACCACCCCCATCCAGCCCATCCCCATCCAACCCATCCCCATCCAAACTCCAGCTCACTGTAATCTGACACACATCTCGTTTCAGGATGTGTGCATGGAAACAGAAGATGGGAGATTCTTGTGATTCTCAGTGAACTCTTCTTCTGTTTTTTCTGCTTGTCTTACGTCCGCCGGGAACTGGCTTCTCCAGCTGTAACAGTCTGTAGGTCAGCAGCACATTTTAATCAGTCTGCGACGGGGGTATGAAAACATTAAAAATGAAAACAAGCAATAATATGTGATTATGGAAGGGGACCCCCCTTTCACACAGGGGGGTTAGTGCTTAAGGTATAAGCTTGGGGTCTCCAGAATCTGACCATTTATGCTGTGCTGGTGTGTTTCCCAAGGGTACAACTGCAGGGCCCAGATCCTTATCCTGTATGCTATCTGATGTCCTTCTAGAAAGTTCTATTCAGCCAAACCTACAAACCTACAGGGCACAGTGGTTAGACCCCCCTTTGGCCAGGATGCAGACGCTTACACACCAAGGGCAATTTAGGGACGCCATATCTGCAGGAGGAAACCGGAGTACAGACGGGAAGTCATACAAACACGGGGAGAACACGCTAAGTGCACACGCATGTAGCTGCAGGCAGGAAGGTGACGTGATTATGGATTACGAACTCAGACACAAATGTAACACATTTAGAGCTATGTAGGCCCAGGACATCTGCCTGCTGGGGAATCAGACCACAATCCCCATGGCTACTAATGCAGCAGAGCAGCTGATGTGTTCCGACAGGAAATCCAAAAGGTACTGAAATACACAGAAGCAAAGCTGGGATCTCAGAGCTCTGAAGTCCACGGGCAGGCGATGGACTCCTGTTCCTATTCCAGAAGTTTCCCTTTTGGTCAGACCAGTGTGTGGGTGGAGTGCGTGTGTGTGCATGTGTGTTTGTGTGGATTAGGTTTATATTACATTGTGGGGACCAACTGTCCCCCACAATGTTATAAGAACCTGTTTTTTGATGTTGTGGGGGACCATTTTTCAGGTCCCCACAAAGGTTTGTGAATGCAATCAAAAATGTAAAAAACTCTCATATTTTGCATGGCTAAGGTTAGGCTAAGGTTAGGCTAAGGTTAGGCTAAGGTTAGGGCTGGGTAGGGGTCATCATGTTGGGATTAGAGTTCTCCCCATAGAAATGAAAGGAGAGTCCCCTGAAAGATACAATTACAAACCTGTGTGTGTGTATGTATGTTTGTGTGTGTGATTGCCTGGGTATTTTCTTCTATGTCAAAGTGTTTTGTGTATCTTTGAGGTGGGGGGGGGGGGCCCGTCTGCTTCCTGCTGGTGCCTGGGAGTCCGCGGCTCAGAGGCACCAGGATCAGTTTCCCGTCTGTAGCCGTTGTCAGTAGCGAGGACCTGGCTAATGCATCATGCTAATGGCAGACAGCTCTGGTGAGCATGTGTTTGCGTGTGTGTGTATGCATGTGCGTGTGTCTGTGTGTATATGTGTGTGTGTCCGTGTGTCTGTGTGTATATGTGTGTGTGTCCGTGTGTCTGTGTGTGTGTGTCTGTCCGTGTGTCTGTGTGTGTATATGTGTGTGTCTGTCTGTCCGTGTGTCCATGTGTCTGTGTGTGTATACTGTACTGTATGTGTGTGTGTCCGTGTGTGTGTGTGTGTATATATGTGTGTGTGTCCGTGTGTTCGTGTGTGTGTCTGTCTGTCTGTGTGTCTGTCTGTGTGTGTGTGTGTGTATATATGTGTGTGTGTGTCTGTCTGTGTGTCTGTCCGTGTGTGTGTGTGTGTCTGTCTGTGTGTCTGTGTGTGTGTGTGTGTGTTTCTCCTCTCATCCAGGCTGACATTTCCTGTTCCCACTTCCCCTTCATGATCTAATGCAATCAGCAGATTCTCTTCTAACACCAGACAGACGGTGGTGGCCGCTCTCGAAATTTCAAACCTCATTTTCTGCAGAAATCCTGCCCGCCCCTCAGAGGCGTGGCCGCCTCTCAACACCCCCCCCCCCCCCCAACGTGTGCTGAAGGAGCCAGGAGTTTGAAAACAGCAGTTCTGCGGATGGCACGGTGTCACAGTCGGTGACAGGTGAGTCACATGCCGTTCCTAATTCCAGGGACACGTAAAAATGAAAGATTTATGAATCATTGCTTCTTCTGGAGCTGCAGGGAAAGGAAGGTGCTGAGCCAGATCCCAGGACGAAGGCCTGGAGCGAGAGAGCACTGGGCAACCGGAGAGTCTGAGTCACTGGCTGTGAGAGTCTGAGTCACTGGCTGCGACTCCCGGCGGACTCTCCTCTCAGTAGGGTCCCGCTGCGGAGGAAGGCTGCCGCCATGCAAATGGAGAACATGAGAAGCACTGCAGGGCGTAATCAAGTGCTGAGGCGCCCCCCCTTCCCCCCGGCCAACTTCAACACAAGTAACTAGATCTTCACCTCCATGCTGTAAACAAGAACATATGTCACACAAAAGATCGCCATGCCCGTTATAACCTCCCAGTTTATACTGGGGAGAACGCCGTGCCCATTATGACTATACTCAGGAGAACATTATGCCCGTTAAATCCTCTCAGCCTCCCAGTTCATACTGGGAAAAGCACTGTGCCCATTATATACTCTCAGTTCATACTGGGAAAAATACTGTACACATCATAACCTTCCAGTTGGTAAAGGGGAAGAACACTGTGCCCATTATATCCTACCAGTTTATATCGGGAAGAACACTGTGCCCATTATAACCTCCCAGTTCCTACTGGGAAGAACACTGTGCTCATTAAAACCTCCCAATTCATATTGGGAAAAGCACTGTGCCCATTATAACCTCCCAGCTCATACTGGGAAGAACACTGTGCCCATTAAAACCTCCCAATTTATATTGGGAAAAGCACTGTGCCCATTATAACCTCCCAGCTCATACTGGGAAGAACACTGTGCCCATTAAAACCTCCCAGTTCATATTGGGAAAAGCACTGTGCCCATTATATCCTCTCAGTTCATACTGGGAAAAACACTGTGCCCATTATAACCTCCCAGTTCATACTGGGAAGAATGCCGTGGCTTGTGCCGGCCCTGTTCGTCGGCCTTGCGTTGCCGCCACCGCGCTCCATTGCAAAGTCACCTTGCGTTCCCTTTGCTGTCAGAAAGCCAGACGGCAGCATACTGGGTCAGGGGTGGGGGGGAGGTTGTGGATTGTGGTGGGGGGTGCCTCCCCCTACAGTTGCCTCTCACTGGTGTTCGGTTGTATAAGTGCTGTCCCCCCCCACAGCTTGCTGGGAGCTGGGGACTGAGACAGAGGCCCACCAACGCTACTCAGTGAGGCCTGCGCATTATCCCGTTGGCCGTTAGCAGCCTTCCACCCCCCCCCACCCACTTCCCCATTTGCTGCCCCCCCCCCCCCCCCCACACACACACACCTCCCCATTTGCCGGTGCCTCCCCCCAAAGTATCGATTTCCCTTCCAGAAAATAACTCGTATGTCTCGGAATGAGAAGCGGGTGAGGCTGGGTTTCACACGAGTGCCGATCTTGCCGCATTACGGAGTCGTCCTCAAACACGAGCTGTGTGGCTGATGCTCCTGTGGACCCCACACTGCCCCGGAGCGAGCGGGCAGCCCTGCCTTTGCAGGCTGCCTCCTCCCCCCTGGACGTGCGATTGCGGTGGAAGGTGCCGGATTTTATCAGAGAGCCCATTTTTGCGCACATTTCTCCGGCCACCTCTACATGTTGCCAAAGAGAGAAGAAATATGAACCCGCCCTGTCACACACATTACCGGGACCTCATTAATGGAGCACAGAGAATGTTCTGGAAGGTTAATGAACTTGAGTCCCCAGGCAAGAGGGAGAGAGAAGAACTGGCCTGGGAAAGAGAGGCTGGGGAATACACCCTCCCTGCCCCCCAGACTGCAACAGCACAGGGCGGGGGGACTTTGGGCAGGGTCGCTCGCCCCCTGCTGGCGACCTGTGGCATTAGCTTGAGTGGTAGCATGACACGCTCTATAGAGCAGGGGTGTGGCTGTAATGGATTTATTTACGCACCTAAATGTTACAGCTGCCCTTGTGTATGGACAGTCTCCACGAATTACAAATGACCATCATAAATATTTAATTTCATGGAGCGCATTACCAAAGCGTGGGGGCCGCGGCCTGGCAGGGGCCCGGCTCCGCTCTCAGCCTGCAGGATTTCCGAGGCAGAATGCCCGCTTCCTGTGGCACGGAATCGGGCCCTCAGTTTGCTGCGAGGTGCGTGCCGCAGCCGGCCGACAAACAGCCGCTGCCACATTCGTCATGTAAGCAAAAAGCAGCAAAGAGCCAGTCGCTTTCCCCGCAAGAGAGAGCCCTGTTTTCACTGGCAGTCAGATCTCAAAATGCTTACAAAGCCAACTGCTTTTCCAGGCTGCCCCCCCCCCCCTCGCTGCAAACAGCTCTTCACCAGCTGCATGGGTTCCCTGCTCCCTGCACCAGCAGACTGCCTATTGATTAGCAGTATCGGTGCAGCTTGGCGAGGGCTGGCTGCACGTGCCGTTTGCTCTGCACACGTAAATAAGAAAACCGCACCAGCAGCTGCCTTTGAAGGCGTCTTCTTTAAAGCAGGGATTAATATTTAATTCCGCTCCCTGCAAAGAGCACAGAGGCCTGACAGGCATTGAATATTTTTTGCTGTAATTAGGAATACAAAATATAATTTCCGAGGGATTCCACGTGAATGTGGAAGGTTCGCCCTCTCTCTTCCTGTCTCCCTCACACGCACGCACGCACGCGCACGAACGGGCGCGTAAACTTCAGCCACACGCTTCTGAGCATTTAGCGGGCGTTTGTGCCGTATAAATTTCCTCCTCCACCATACCGGGCGGAATCTGCCAAGTTTTGCTACGGCTGTGAAAAGCGGAGGGGGGGGGGGGCGGGTGGGTGTAATCTCCTGGAGATTCGAGAAGAATTTAAGTCCCATAACCATTAAGTAAAGGCAGATGCGCAAGACAGAAACCCCAAACCTGTCTCAAAAACAGAACATTCCTCCAAAAATGCGTTTATTTTAAGTCCCAGAATGCACTGCTCCACAGGCGTACACAGCAAACTTCAGCTCTCGGCGAACGCAGGTTTATTTTGGACGCTTCACGTGCCTAATTAGACATTTACTTCTACATATACTTTGGATGCCTAATTAGATAGACAGATGGCGCCTCCAGGGGTTTATTTAAGGTTAAACTCGTGAAGGATTGAGCTCCCAACACAGGACAATATGATTCAGTAATGAGTAATTTGTTTTAGCGTGTGCTCCAGACTCTCAGAATAAGATAAAATAAAATGAATGAATACACAAGAAGGGAGGGGGGTTATCGGGTTGTAACAAGGAGCCATGGGCTCTTTGGGTGCTAATTTTTACAGTAATTGCCGGCACCCTTCCATCTCTGTTAATTACCTCCACAAGGACGCAGTATCTCCCCCGGGCTCAGCACCAACAAAAGAACCGCAATAAACAGCCATGTCTCTCGCCGACACACGGACTGGTAAATTGCTGCAAGGGGGCGACGTGGCGGGGGGTGAGGGGGAAGCAGGGTAAAAAATCAAGCAATTAAATAGAGAAGGTCCATTTACCGCTGTCTCTGTGCAGACAGTGAGGTCTACAGGTGACACTCCCACATTCCCCACCGACGCTCCGATTTCTGAATATCCGTGTTGGGGAAGAGTGCGTAAGCTGTCTGTCCCTCTACAGCTGAGCTGAAGCTGCTCAGTCCACAGGACTGTAAATGTCATTCTGCTCTGTTACTGATGTGAAAGCCTGAAGCAGCACTGGATGCAAAAGGATACAACACAAAGGCGAGTAGCCGGGCCTCACCAGACACCTGCGTCTATTAAAACATTATATTATATGTTTTTCAACTCAAGAATATTGCTGCATTTTATAAATAATCCCAAGAATATGAAACACAGAATGATTTGAGGACTAATTGACTGAGCTCCAATAACTGTTGATTAGTTTTGCTGATGTCATTAATTATATGCTCGTTTTTCCAGGTTTCTGCTTTAGCTCGAGTGTGACATCGCCCGAAGTGATCATCCCTGTAATCGTTTGCTCTATGCAGCATTAAATCTGGAATTGTTTTCACATTGCTTTGTCTGTCAGATCGATCGGCAATCCGCTAATCTGGTCTAGGCTGATTACCTGCTTACGCAGTGCTGCCAGCTGACCCACACTTGCTGGGCTTATGGTCTCCTCAGGCACATTGTGCTCATTATTGGATCAGTGCAGGCATGTGAGGGAGGGAAGGGGGTGGTGGGCGTGGCCAGCGCTCATCACAGGAGGGTCAGGTGACCTGCTTTCTGCATATTCATTTGTTCCCCCTGGCCCTCATTATCAACAATGAATACATATTGCCATGTTGTGTTTATTTTCACTCACAGTAAACTGGACGCCAACTGGACATCAGTCCCATGGATCGCAGGCCCCTCCCAATGCATCGATTTGGCTGCTTCCATCTGGCTCCTGAGCTTTGGTCATTTAATGCTTTTCCAGTGAACCCAGCTCCTCGACTCCATTGTGTAACTTTGTCCCCAACTCCTCCTTAACCCTGCAAAGGGAAAGTCCCATAAATAGACCTGTTCCTCTCCTGCCAAGACCCCGTCACTCGATTTGCCCTACTAATCAGGAATGCCCAAACCAGGATGCCATGATAATGGAGCCGTGAATGGATCCGAAATAGAGCTGAACGTAGCAATTAGCTCCAGGAAGCCTTAATCCTGACCTGAAACTTTCACGCACGAGTATCGACTCCTGTATCGGTAAATAGCTTCAGGTAAAGCATAGTTAATCTTTCTGGCCATTAGATATTTAAAAAGTTAGCAGGGCTCCTGAGAATCTGGAGTGTTTGGACCTAAAGCGAGGCGTGTTCAACGGAACTCCACGGAAACGGGCGTGGGGGATATTTATACGGATGTGCAGGTCTGCTTGTGGGAGGAACAGGTATTTTTGCATGTAAAATAATAATAATAATAATAAGCAGAAAAGCCAGCATCCTTTCCTTTTGGTGTTTTTTCTCTTTACGTTTGTTTCTTTCTTTCTGAACGGGGGTGGGGGGGCACTGCCGGCGATGAGGCCCCCTTTGAATAAGTAAAGAGACAGTATTAGTAAGATATTTATGTTCAGAGTGAGCCCTCATGAATCATGGAGAGAGGAAGAAGGGGTGTATTTCTTTGGGGGGGGGGGGGGGGTTTGAGCCGGATCGACTTTGCCAAAGATTCCCCACAACCCCCCTCCCCCCCTCCGGAGTTGTGAAGAACACTAAAGAATGACAAATACTTGGGCTTAAATTTTCAGGTCAAAAACGCATTCCCGAATAAAGCTTTATTCCAATCAAATCCATAATATATTAACATAAAAGATGTATGATGCTTTGGGTGCGGTGTATGGGTAAATAATATTTGATTATTTATTGTGTTTGTGGAGAAGGTGGGGTTTGGAAATGCCAGTCTGCTTCTTCTGTGCCAATGGGAGGACGTAAGTGTGGACTTCGGCCTTGATCCACTTGTGAAATCTCTTTGTGTGTGTGTGTGTGTGTGTGTGGGGGGGGGGGGGGGGGGGGGGCTCACTGTCTGGGATGAGGTGTCAAAACAGAGCAAGGTTTAGAAAATAACACGGTGTCAGCTTGGTCCTCGTCTTCAGCAGGACATCGCAAACCGCCACCTGAAGGTCCCCGGGCACGGCCCGGAACATTGCTGACTCATCCTGGGGAAGCCAGGGATGGCTGACAGGACTGGACCTGTCGTGGACGTCAGAGCCCAGTCAGCCTCGGAGGCAGACATGCTGCTTAATGCCATGTGTGTGTGCACTGCAGCACACCAGCTGATGTCCCAGCATCAGGCCTCTTTGCATGTGATTCTGATGCCAGCACGTAGCATAGCGCTTGCGGTACCCTAGTGACCTGAGGTTCGAGTCTCATGACAGGATCCGCTGGTGCACATGCGGGTGTTCTGGACAGAATTTCAATAAATTATTGCATTTTTATTTTTACATTTATATTTATATTTAATATTTTATTTTTTATATTATTGTTCAAGGAAGCTGGTGTCCCAAAGCATGGGTGCACTGCAATTCAGGGGCTCCATGCCAATCGAACTACAGCTGGTCAGGGGTGCGATTTTCCATTCAGCAGCCTGAATCCGGGGCCGGTGATCTGCGAGGCAGTGATTTGGGGGAGATTGATCTGGGGGCCAGTGATTCAAGGGCCACTGATCTGGGAGCCAGTGATTTGGGGGCCAGTGATCTGGGAGCCAGTGATTCGAGGGCCAGTAATACAGGGGCTGGTGTGGGAGGAGTGTGCTTTGTGTGGTCGGGGGAGGGGCCTGAGTGATACTCATGCAGGCAGGAACTGGGGGGGTCTGAGGAATAAACAGATAGAGGACCAGCATTGAGGGAGGAAACAGCACCCCGGAAGCAGAATGGGAACGTCAGGGTGATGAGGGAATGTCAGGTGTGAGAATCAGGTGGCATTTTCAGGACAGAGGCAAGGATGGAGGTGTTGGTGCCATTCCTTAGTGTGTCCCCCCTCCCCCCGGGGGAGCCCCCACCTGCAAGTTTCAGGGAGGGCCACTTGGGGTTGGGGGGTACACTCTTCCCGATGTCGTCTGTGGCAACCCCACCTGCAGCAGACGGTAAAGGATAAGAAGGAACTTTACTAAAGTCACCTGCTGAACAGAAGGAACACCATAAATATTTACGAGCCAAGGTGAACCGGGAAACTAAATGGGCTGTTTTTCCGGTTTTGAATTCTGTCGGCACGCCACCGTCTGAGGGAAGGAAAAAAAAAAACGACAGGACAGAGGAGGAATAGTGAGCGAAGGAGAGAGAGGGGGGGGGGGAGGAGGAGGAGGCAGGAAGAGCAAGAACGAGAGAGAAAAAATAAGTGAAATGTAAATCAAAAGGCAGCGATATTTTGATAAAGTAATCGCGGCTTCCGGAACACGCTGCTGAGGCCAGTGTCAGTCGCCGCTTATGCGTGTGGGGCTCTCACAGACCCTGCAACATCAGATTTACAAATTGAAAATCATTAATAATTCTAACCAGGGTGTGATAAATCTGGAATCACTCTCGATGGACCTGGACACACTTTCATAAATCAAAAAGATTACTTGGGAATTTTTAAAAATCTGACGTCAAAGTGTCAGACTTACTAATGGTTTTTGTAGATCCCTTACAGTGATATATCATTAATCTGAGATACATTTGAAATATGCCACCCTGGAATATGTGGTCTCTTTAATACCAGGAATTTGCTTTTTTTTTCTGTAATGGTCCAAATCCTGGAATTTTGAAAGTTTGTGTGCCTAGCCAGGTAATGAGAAAAGTTTGATTTTAGATTCTTAAGGTTCTGCTCACGTCCAGGGGTCTATCTATCTGAGCTCGGATAATGACTCTGTGGGTTTAAAAGATACTTACAGCCTCCAAAAACAGCCAATGTCTCCAATAATAGAGCATTTCTTATTTCCAACACGTCCCAGGCTAAGGCTAAGATGTCTTTGTAGATGTGGAGCTGCGGGTGGGGGGGCTTGGGGGGCTCGTTAGCTGACGAGCTGTTGAGAACGACTGAATAGGGCGTCAGATACAGCAGAAAAGCAGGAGGGCGCTTTCGGGATGGCCATTTTGAGTTCGGCATTTGATTGCCCGTAACTCTCAGAGCAAACGCATTCCTTTTTACGGTATAAAAACATCCCTTATTCTTGAATCCAGAAAAAAAGTCAAGAGTCTTATTGATTTGACATATGGCTGGCTGGATCGATGCGTGACAAGGCGCTTCCCCAAAGTGACTACGCAAAATGTCACCCATCCAGGGGGCTGACTTTCATCCACTGCCTCAGACCACGGCAGCTACTCCAGGCCTCCTGAGCCGCCCTCTCCATCTCTGAAGCACCGTGCGTCTATCAAGCCATTCGGAGCGCCTCAGAAATTCTCCTGCAGCCCAAAATTATTTTGTAAAGTCAGGTGACAAGTGCATTCATTCCCCTGCCCTGTGCCTCGCTAGCTTTTCTTTAGGAGACACTTCGGTTCATTTTCAAGAAGTAGAGTTAGACAGTCTCTGGAACAATGAGGGCAGGGGGTTCAGATCCTTACTCAGGGGCACAACGGTGACATCATTGACTTTGGGATTTGAACCAACAACTCTGCAATCAGAAGCACAATGGAATAACCAAAGAAGCCACACATTGATCATATGCTTCTGGCTTCTGTTGTCTTTTTTGCCTCAGCCAGATCACTACCAAGGTCCACCTTGTTTTCCTCCCCACCATTTTGTTAAACCCTTCTGTACACCCCAAGAACCCCCTTTCTACTCTCCCACCCCCAAGTCCCATGTTTCTCTTCTCTATCCCACACTGACCAGACCTTACGGTTCTAATCAAGGATAACCAAGTTTAATCGATGTCGTAATGGAGCCTCCGTCACGCATGCTGAAGCTGCTCAGCCCTCCCAGCTCAGCGTGAGTCTCTTCCCCAGGACTAAAGGCTACATTGAAACGCTTCACTGGGGGAGACATTTCTAATCTTCCCTGCCTCTTCAATTCTGCATGACATGGGAAAGGCAGCAGATGCTTCTATACCAACATGGACATTTGGACCATAACCCATCTTCTGTACATCCCTCAGAAATTCAGGCCTATTACTGCATAACCTTTCAGATTTGTTTTAGCTGTGGAGAACCAATGCATAATTGAGTTACAGGATCTGAACTTCAAAAAGCAGTTTGTTTCCTTCATCCTGATTTCTGGCCAGAGGTCAACAGAGGTCATCTCCTGAGCTCCAGGCACCAAATTAAAAATGTCATGAACAGGCAGAGTTTTACTGCGTGAAGTTAGCCACTCCTACGTTTCAGATTTTAACCAAGAGGTATAACTCAGAAACAATTACAGCACAAATATCTTTAAAATACACCATATGGACAAAAGTATTGGGACACCTGGCCATTACACCTACAGGAACTTTTAAGACATCCCATTCTAAATCCACAGGCATCAATATGGAGTTAATGCCCCCCTTTGCAGCTGCCATTCTTCTGGGAAGGCTGTCCACAAGATTTTGGAGTGTGTTTATAGGAATTGTTGCCTATTCATCCAGAAGAGCATTTGTGAGGTCATGCACTGATGTTGGACGTGAAGGCCTGGCTGACAGTCACCGTTATAGTTCATCGCAAAAGTGTTTGATGGGGTTGAGGTCAGGGCTCTGTGTGGGCCAGATAAGTTCTTCCACACCAAACTCACCCAACCATGTCTTTATAGACCTTGCTTTGTGCACGACAGCATAGTCATGCTGGAACAGAAAAGGCCTTCCCCAAACTGTTGGAAGCATAGAATTGTCCAAAACATTTTGGTATGCTGAAGCATTAAGAGTTCACTTCACTGGAACTGAGGGGAACAAGCCCATCCCCTGAAAAAAAACCCCATATCATTATCCCTCCTCCACCAAACCTTACAGTTGGCACAATGCAGTCAAGCAGATAACGTTCTCCTGGCATCCGCCAAACCCAGACTCGTCCATCAGACTGCCAGAGAGTGAAGCGTTATTCGTCACTCCACAGAACACGTTTCCACTGCTCTAGAGTTCAGTGGTGGCATGCTTTACACCACTCCATCTTATGGCATTGTGCTCAGTGATGTGAGGTTTGCATGCAGCTGCTCAGCCATGGAAGCTTGATTTTATACACCTGCGGCAATGAGTCTGAATTAAACACCTGAATTCAATGATTAAGAGGCACATCCCAATACTTTGTCCTTATAGTGCATGCAAACATGGCACAAATGATTGAGGTTGGTTTGGTTATAATCTAAGACATAGGTGGGGGGGGGGGGGCAACTGCATGCAGGTGCAGAACCTTAGTCCAGAAACCTTTCAAGACAGATATTACAGGACTACAGATAGTACCGGACTACATAAACTACATTCTCCAGAGAGCAATTCTGCTGTGTTTAAGCCAATAGTGTGGCAAGTGTTGGATGATCTAATTGTTTTGTTCCAGCTACTTAAATTTAATGGGTACCATTCTAACTGAATTAAAATTCTCTTCACTTATTTCTATGACTAATAAATTAAAGAATTGAGCCACATATTAAAATAAGTAAGCTTTTCCTTATACTAAACAGCACTTTGAGAAACTGCTTATTGTTATCATTTTATTTAGCAAACACCATCATTTACGTGACATTCCCATTTTTCCTGTGTATGCAGCCAGATATTTATGGTGGAAATGTGAGGTATCTCATTGAAGGGCAGTCCTCAGTCCTCAGTCCACAGACTCACCATAGCCTTCTCCGGCAAGCTAAAATGCTAGCGAAAATGCACATGATGTGAAAAGCACACATACAATTTAAATGTATATGAAGTGTGGTGACACGGACACAGCGAGCATCCATCACGCGCCTCGCTCTCTGAGTGAAATCGTGCCCCATTATTTTGGCCTGATTGAGCTGTTGAGCTCCTCTGAACACACGTTAGCATCTGCAGGCTCCTTTTAAAGTGAGCCGCTAATTCAGAGGCGTAACACGCTGCGGTGTTACTGGTCTTATCGTATAATCTGGGGACAAGCCAGCAGCACGCTATTTACTCAGTGTCCCCCCCAACAGGAAACACAGATGTCCCCTGCGGCCTCTGCTAATGACTGTACAGCCAGGACTAGCTGGTCCTTCCTGCAGGTCTCTGCTCCTTGGCCTCAGTCGCGCATTTGGAAGAGACACCCATTGACTGGGTTCAGGGGGCCTCAACTGACCAGTTACTCTCCTCTGAGAATGAGTCCAAAACAATTTGTGAATGTCCTTTCTTCCCCAGGGGCTACACTCAAAAAGTCACTTTGCGACCCCCTTTCCCCCACAGATGTTTCAAAAACAAAATAAATAGCCAGCAAGTAGCATCAGGAGATAGTAGCTAGCAAGCTGGTCAGCAGAACATACTGCTTCAGCATCTCGTAAATTAGTGATGTTTAACATGTAGTGTAGCGATCGTTTGTGGCCAATAGGGGGCCCCCAAACCTTGGGGCCCCACACAAATGCGTGGTTTGAGTGGCGGTAAACATCAGCACTGCTCTGTCACTCCTGCTTAGTCCTCCCTTTGTTCTCATGCACCAGTACTGCCAAATAGAAGCAGCAAAAATAAATCGTATTGATAAACGTGATGACCTGGTGCAGAGAACCTGTTTGTGTGCAGCAAGGGTCTCCCTGATGGGGAGTCTCAGCTGAAGCCCTCCCCAAGTGCAAAGCTGTTATATCCCCAGAATGAAAGGCCAGATGTGCGGCATGTAACCGTGACGGCGGCACACCGCTAGCTGTGTGCCGTGTCTTTAGCACGCTCCCTCTGTGACGTCTGTGATGTAAACACGGCTGCTGAATCCAGCCCGTATTTTGGCCAGTCAAATGTAAGCCCCTGTTTCTGAGTTGCTGTGTTTTTTAAGCAGAAAAGCCAAATCTGAATGCTAAGGGGTTTGTGTCCAAGGACGGAGGCCTTTAAACCACGTCCCAAACTGGTGTTATGAGTCTGCTGGGCTCCACATGCCGACGGCCATCTGCTCTGCTCGGGGAAGTCATCATTATGTCAGTCTGTCATAGATGGGAGCTTTTAATAATCTGCTCATTAATTAATTAGCATACTTATTACCGATCGATACATCTTCATAATCCGTCCATCCGTCCACTTATCTGATGTGGAACCACAGTCCGCGTGGAGCCTGTGCCAGGAAGCATAGGGGAGGCGGCTGGGAAGACCCTGGGGGGGGGGAGGGGGGGTGCCAGTCCTTCAGAGAATCCATAATCAGAATAATGTGGGTGATGTAGATGCACAAGTCCATCTAAATCTGACCAGTAACTTGTTTTGAATCAGTGAGTGACAGGGGAGAGGGAACTCTGCGGGCCAATCAGTTTTTAGTTGCATCACCCGCCCCGCCCTCCCACCCCCCATACGCACCTAGTTTGGGCTCTGGGAGGAGACCGTAATTAACATGGTGAAAGTGAGGCCTAGCAGGGCTGAATTAAAAGTGATGGAGTCTAGATACCTGCGTATTCAGACTGGGTTTCCTGAAGTGAACTTGGAAAGCAGGGAAATTATCAGGGACAGTACGTGACACAATGTCCATTTTTTGGGTAATGTTGACAAATGATCTTGAGCACCTCTTAAAAGAGCAGAACAAGTCATTAAGCTCGACCCACACTTACCAATTGATTAAATGGTGGTAAAATACATGCATTTCAGCTGATGTAGCACATAAACCAGCCAGAGCACAGTACAGCTCTACAAGCAGGAAATCCACTGTTCAGCTACCAAGTAATGAAATAATGAAGCATCCTACAAATGCTTTGTTACTGTACTTAAGTTTTTTACTGATTTGAACTTCACTTTAGTATTTTAAGTTGTTGCAACTTTTACTTTCACTTTGCTATATTTCTGAGCCAAATATTGACTTTACACTCCTATACATTCTACACAACCATCGTTACTCACCCAATTTAAGATAAAAAACAAGAAAAAAGAAAGAAAAAAAACTACTGCATGCACAGCACCTGAGCAGGGCTGCATGATTCTGGGTAAAATATGATTCATGATTTTTTTCTCTCACAATTCTTGAGGAATATATTTTTCATTATTTTCATTATTATTATTATTATTATTTTGCTTTACATATTGTCTGTACGAAGATGAAACAATATGCAGAGAAGCACTATGCATCGGTTAACGCATGAAAAATACTGTCCAATATTTTTCTGTAGTGGAGGGTTAGGGTCTAAAAGAACAGGTCCATAGAATGTTTATAATTCACTGCCAGACCCAATACATTAAAAAGTCCTTCCGCAAATCTGCACCAGCAAGCTGTTTTTGTAACTCAGTTTCCTTATTTTGCTGCACTGTAACTTACAATGCTATACTCAACCCTGTCTTGGGTGAATCTACTGTACAAGGAGAGAATGGTATTTGTAATATCAATAGTTTTTACTTAAGTGCTTTTAATACCAGGTGTTTATCATTTTTACTCATGTAAAATTTTACTGGCTGACCTTTACTTGAGTAACACTTTGGTGTGGTATCTGTACTTTTACTTAAGTATTTAAAATTGAGTTTGCACCACTGATGAGCAGGAATTAACACATACATGATTCTGTTGTACCCTTAAGGGGCTCTCATATACCCCCCTGTTCCTTCCCCAGAATAAACACCCCTGTGCTCATGGTGCAGTCCATGGACCTCTGCTGTACCCTTAAGGGGCTCTCATATACCCCCCTGTTCCTTCCCCAGAATAAACACCCCTGTGATCATGGTGCAGTCCATGGACCTCTGCTGTACCCTTAAGGGGCTCTCATGTACCCCCATGTTCCTCCCCCAGAATTAACACCCCCGTGCTCATGGTGCAGTCCATGGACCTCTGCTGTACCATTAAGGGGCTCTCATGTACCCCCATGTTCCTCCCCCAGAATTAACACCCCCGTGCTCATGGTGCAGTCCATGGACCTCTGCTGTACCATTAAGGGGCTCTCATGTACCCCCATGTTCCTCCCCCAGAATTAACACCCCCGTGCTCATGGTGCAGTCCATGGACCTCTGCTGTACCATTAAAGGCCTCTGATGTACCCCTAATAGTAATATTGATTTGGCTGAAGGCAAGGGTTAACTACCCAGCCAGAAACGTATGGCCAGCTATGGATTTAGTCGACCACCGCTAACTATTATTGTACATGGGTAGGCAGTCTATAGTCGAGCCTGTAAAATCTTTCAGGAAGGGTCATTAAGGATATTTCATTATCTCCATATTGCCAAGGTCAGGTTGTCCATATTTCCACTTTACAGCTGCTGCGGGAATATGCTGCAACTGTAGTATAATAGACCAGAAAATGTCCACACAAGGAATGATGGGAAATCAATACTAGGCCCTGCTCATCAATATAAACCCCATTTTCACAGGCAGGGATGGAGGTACACAAGGAAGACAGAGAAGAAACCTAAAACAAATTAAATCAGAGCGAGGAGAAATTATCGAGTAAAGTCGCCGTGTCCGTGACACGCTGGCACTGTGTGTGTGTGTGTGTGTGTGTGTGTGTGTGTGGGGGGGGGGGGGGGCTGGGGTCCTAAGCCGCAGAACCCTAATTTTGTCTCAGTCCTCTCCAATTTGTGTGACAGGTCCTGTGGTCCGGGATCCGGAGCTGGGTTTGACACTGAAGGGCATGCCTTTCAGGCCACTCTGTGATGACGATGACATTGCCCCCTTTTCCCCGCAAGCTGCGATAAGCACGGTGTGCCGTCGCCTGTGACTCGCCGCCCGTGTGGCACCCCCTCGCTTTCTTCCAGCTCTGCCACGCCAGCCCCGGGGCGGCTGGCTGCCCTGCTTAATCCCTGCATCTAGCCCCAAATCGCACGAGAGCCTCTGAAGTCTATCTGGAAGGATCATTAAGGCCGTTTCAGTGTCTCGTTATTTCTGTGCAAAACGGTGAAAAATCTCCATTGTTTTAACCGCCAAAGGAGGCTCCTCTGCCTTGCCTGTCCGACGAGGAGATTTACGCCCTGCTTTATTTATAAAAGCGTGTATGCTGCTGCACTCTGACTAGAGAGGTGGGGGCTGGAGTGACTGGCTGGTGCGGGGTACAGCCTTCAGTTGTTTAAGAAGTTGCCTCCAGCCCTGCGGCACTGTTTGTTTATGCAACAGATCACAGATGAAAAGCCGACCTTATGAATGCCGAATCGCCCCGTGGAGCTTCCCCACGAGCAGCAGTCTCACCTTCCGCACACTGTCGAGCTGGGCCGCCCTGCCGGAAACCCCAAACGGCTGCCCAATCCACACACAGGATGTTTATTTCACTGTGCGCTACACCTATCAGGGATACAATGCCTTATAAATATCCTTAATAGCGCTAACATAATGTTACGCCTGTCTTTAGTGGTTGTAGCAAACAGAGCTCTGCTTTACATGCTGCCAGCTAGGGGCGGGTGGTGGTGGGGGGGGGGCATGGGTCCATTTCCTCTCTCTTTTTGTCTGGTTTCTTCATTAAAATGGGCAGAGTGGGGGACTGGATTGGATGTTTGGGGTTAGCAGGCAGTGCGGGGGTCTGGATGTTTGGGGTAAGCAAGCAGTGCGGGGTTTGGATGTTTGTGGTTAGCAGGCAGTGCGGGGGTCTGGATGTTTGGGGTTAGCAGGCGGTGCGGGGGTCTGGATGTTTGGGGTAAGCAGGCAGTGCGGGGGTCTGGATGTTTGGGGTAAGCAAGCAGTGCGGGGTTTGGATGTTTGTGGTTAGCAGGCAGTGCGGGGGTCTGGATGTTTGGGGTTAGCAGGCGGTGCGGGGGTCTGGATGTTTGGGGTTAGCAGGCGGTGCGGGGGTCTGGATGTTTGAGGTCAGCAGGCAGTGCGGGGGTCTGGATGTTTGGGGTTAGCAAGCAGTGCGGGGTTTTGATGTTTGGGGTTAGCAGGCAGTGCGGAGGTCTGGATGTTTGGGGTTAGCAGGCAGTGCGGGGGTCTGGATGTTTGAGGTTAGCAGGCAGTGCGGGGGTCTGGATGTTTGGGGTTAGCAAGCAGTGCGGGGTTTTGATGTTTGGGGTTAGCAGGCAGTGCGGAGGTCTGGATGTTTGGGGTTAGCAGGCAGTGCGGGGGTCTGGATGTTTGGGGTTAGCAGGCAGTGCGGGGGTCTGGATGTTTGGAGTTAGCAGGCAGTGCGGTGGTCTGGATGTTTGGGGTTAGCAGGCGGTGCGGGGGTCTGGATGTTTGAGTTTAGCAGGCAGTGCGGGGGTCTGGATGTTTGGGGTTAGCAGGCGGTGCGGGGGTCTGGATGTTTGGGGTTAGCAGGCGGTGCGGGGGTCTGGATGTTTGAGTTTAGCAGGCGGTGCGGGGGTCTGGATGTTTGGGGTTAGCAGGCGGGGCGGTGCGGGGGTCTGGATGTTTGAGGTTAGCAGGCGGTGCGGGGGTCTGGATGTTTGGGGTTAGCAGGCGGTGCGGGGGTCTGGATGTTTGGGGTTAGCAGGCGGTGCGGGGGTCTGGATGTTTGGGGTTAGCAGGCGGTGCGGGGGTCTGGATGTTTGGGGTTAGCAGGCGGTGCGGGGGTCTGGATGTTTGGGGTTAGCAGGCGGTGCGGGGGTCTGGATGTTTGGGGTTAGCAGGCGGTGCGGTGGTCTGGATGTTTGGGGTTAGCAGGCGGTGCGGGGGTCTGGATGTTTGAGGTTAGCAGGCAGTGCGGGGGTCTGGATGTTTGGGGTTAGCAAGCAGTGCGGGGTTTTGATGTTTGGGGTTAGCAGGCAGTGCGGAGGTCTGGATGTTTGGGGTTAGCAGGCAGTGCGGGGGTCTGGATGTTTGGGGTTAGCAGGCAGTGCGGGGGTCTGGATGTTTGGAGTTAGCAGGCAGTGCGGTGGTCTGGATGTTTGGGGTTAGCAGGCGGTGCGGGGGTCTGGATGTTTGAGTTTAGCAGGCAGTGCGGGGGTCTGGATGTTTGGGGTTAGCAGGCGGTGCGGGGGTCTGGATGTTTGAGGTTAGCAGGCGGTGCGGGGGTCTGGATGTTTGGGGTTAGCAGGCGGTGCGGGGGTCTGGATGTTTGAGTTTAGCAGGCGGTGCGGGGGTCTGGATGTTTGGGGTTAGCAGGCGGTGCGGGGGTCTGGATGTTTGGGGTTAGCAGGCGGTGCGGGGGTCTGGATGTTTGGGGTTAGCAGGCGGTGCGGTGGTCTGGATGTTTGAGGTTAGCAGGCGGTGCGGGGGTCTGGATGTTTGGGGTTTGCAGGTGGTGCGGGGGTCTGGATGTTTGGGGTTTGCAGGCGGTGCGGGGGTCTGGATGTTTGAGGTTAGCAGGCAGTGCGGGGGTCTGGATGTCATGTGTCATGTGTGCCTGCTTTGGGAAGGGGCGTGGTAGATGTTACATTTCTATTAAATAAGTATCCTTCTAACTAACTGGAGCTGCTGCCATAGATTACGCCCCCCAGGCCCCCCCACCACATCCACACTTTTTTTTCCATCTCATGAAATCCTTATTAACACCCTCCACCGCATGTTAATGGTTTATTGACCAAATACGGTATAACGAGGGACGCCGTTGCGGAGCCGCCGGTGATCTATGGCCGCCGAGCCCGACTCGCCGTTGCGGCCGTTGTGACCTATTTTTAATAGCTGCACGCCGGCGGAGGAAGCGCCACCATGTCGGTCATGTTTCATTGCTTACCGGGAGCCCGCGGTTACCGTACGCTACAATCCCAGCATCCCCCTCTTAACCATCACCCCCCAATCCCAAAATAAAAGCCCTTGTGCTACTTCAGGAGAAGGTTATGGAGCACATGCACACACACACTGTTCGCTCACATGCACGTGCACACAAACCAATCGCTCACAGGCACGCGCTCACACCACTCGCTCACATGCACGTGCGCACACACCGCTCGCTCACATGCACGTGCGCACACACCACTCGCTCACAGGCACGCGCACACACACCGCTCGCTCATATGCACACGCACACACACGCTCGCTAATAAATGTGGCTTGTAGCCGTGCCCAGTCCCTGCTTTTCCCGCCTCTTTGATGTAAATATTGTGACTGTGCGGCTCTGATGTCCTAGTTGTGATATCAACTGTCCTGTGTGGGAAAAAAAAACTCCAACATAACTTTCTAAATGCTGATATGCAACAAGGGCATATACAGAATATACAGCCTGATTGTCCCCCGGCATGCCCCTCCCTTGTCAAAAGCATTCTATTGGCTACTGATAAGGTTGCCCCCTCTCTGTTTGAATTATGGCCCCCAACTTAAAAAAATCCTAGAATCACCCACTTAACCCCTCCCTCTCCCCTTGCATGCTAACAGATTTCCTCCTAACCCAAACTGAGATGTACACTTTTCTTATGCTGTGGGCAGGAGAGGTGGGGGGGGGGGGCTGTCTGTGCATGTCACCTGTTAATGATGCACAGGGTTATAAACCTTGGTGCTGTTTGTATATTTTGGGGGGGGGGGGGTGCATCTTTCTTCTCCCCTTGTCCTCTTCAGTGCTTATTTAAGTCTTTAGTTCAGTTCCTATTTTCATGCGAGCGACACTCTTTACACGCTGATACTCCGCCCTTGACTGAAAGACGACGCGACTGCCTTCACAAGGACACGGTTTTGCCTGGCATTGTTACAAAAATGCCCCCCCCCCCCATGTTGAGCGGGTGCCTGAGCCTTCGCTGGCGAGTTGGGCTGTGATCATCGCGTCGCAGAGGCAGAGTGCTAAAGATCTCGCTAAGCCTCAGAAGGACAGAAACTTCACACACTGCCTGCGCCGCACTTCAGCTTTATGGAGCTTCATCTCCACCAGCTGATACAGATTCTGGATTTACAGGTTAACAGCCTGCAAGTCTAACAGGTGGGTGCAGTTTTGTCCTACGGGTCACCCTAAAATCAGGTCTAATCAATCAGAGACCTCTACGTCAGGCTGTCCATATGTTTTCTGTCTGCTGTCTTTTTAGTGGAGCAATGGCAGCCTCAGTGAGCTGACCGTCCCCATGGAAAATCACCCCAACGCCGCCCCGCCCCGCCCCACCCCAGGCATCACCTTGGTCGTTAAGGTGTGAAGTGATGTTTTATTAATTACCAAAACAGCTGAGTTATGCTTGTCGTGTTCGTCCCGTCTGGCAGCTCCTCGCTCAGGGTCAAGCAGATAAAGTCCTGACACAACGTGCTGAGCCGCTTCCGTGGAGCATGCTGAGGAGGGAGGCCGGGATTCACAGGGGGGGTGGGGGGTGGGGAGGGGGGCTGATTTAAGACGGGCCTGTTTGGGGGGGGGGGGGGTTAGGGTGCAGTAGCTCATGCTGTATGGACAGACCTGTGGAGAGCGCCATTGTGCAGCATCAGCAACGAGACACAGGCCAGGTGCTCGATTTATGGCCCGCGCCGGCGGAAATGACCCGCTTCTGTCACCGGGCGTGTCTCCCATCACTAGAGGTCCTAAACTATACTGGCACTGATCTGACAGACATGTTTGTCATCCAGTCAATTTGGAGGATACTGGGCAAGCTGTATTATTCCCATGACACACCCCAGCCCCCCCCCCACACACACACAGACGTTTCTCCCTCTCCTTGAAAGAGCACCAGACACCCTTTCCATTGCATTGCCCCCCCCCCCACCCACCTACTTATAAGCTGTGGGGTTGTAGCCATGATCACAGTAGTATGGTGCCCTCATATTGTACCCAACAGTGTTCCGAGTCTCAGTGTCACTGAGCTGGGCCACTTCTCAGAGCGTGTAGCCTGGGTATGCCAGCCAGCGTAACAGAGCCCCCCGCCCCAACCCCAGAGGTAAACTTCTAGGTCCCAAGCCCAAGTATTAAAAACTCTGCCATGAGCACCTTCTGTCCACACGTCTCATCAACTCCCAACCCTAATTTTTCACCTAAGCAGTGTCCCCCCCCCACCCCCCCTGCGTGGTCACGGTGTCCCAGATTAACGTCCCTGCCTGACGTTCCCTGTCCTCCAGCGTGCTTATAAGAACAGTGACTCCCAGAGGTACCTCACGGATCCTGGCTTCTCCCAGCAGCTCTTCCAGAAACACCTTGGAAAAGGAGATGTGGCCTTCTGGCCAAAGGGGCCTCCTGGCCCAGATTCTGGGCCTTAGATATTCCACCGGCGGACTGTAATGAAAACATGACTGGGCATAAACAGATTCAATAAATATTAATACCGCAGTACCTCTGGGGGTCTGCTACATTTAAATAATACTGTACATTTAAAAATCAATATTGGGCCAAGGCACTTATATTTATTAATGCCAGCAAAGACTAGATACTGCCGTGTAATTATATATTAATGAAAACGATAAAATGGAATAATCTGCAAATGAAACAGGAGTTTGACTTGAGTAATCAGAGGCTTTAAAGTTCGCGACCACAAACTCAGCCGGAAGGAGAACTCACCTGATGCACATGTGAAGACAGATTCAAAACCCTTATGGTGAACTGGCATCTCTGAACTGCCCAAAGACAACTGGCATCCCACCTAGGGTGTCCCCCGCCTTGTGCCCTGTGATGGACTGGCATTCTAGTCTCCAGACACCCCCCCCCCACCACAATCCTGTACTGAGTAAGCAGTCAGAAGATCACTAATCATTAATCACTTGACATGTTATTAATTAGCCCACAATTGATCATTTGAATATAAATGGCCCCTCCAAAGTAATCTACGATTGGATACGGCTTAAAACCAAATCGATTGAAACCAAAAAGTTCAGAGAACAGAATTTGTTGGATATCTCGCTGTCATTCATAAAGATCATTCTATTAAGTTAATGTTTCGAGCATAATGGAGAGTGTTTCGCGTTAGTGTAGAGAGAGAAGCATTACTAAGAAAACCAGAGATAGTGTCTCATTATCCAGTCAAAATAGTTTCTGTTTCCCTTTGTGAGATGATGTGACTCTCTTTAATTACCACCCTTTACTGGTGGCTCACAATTAATTTGATTATGCTATGCAAATATTCATCTTAATTACAACCTAATTAAATATATGTTAAGGCACATTAAAAATAAGCATTTAAATCAATTTGCGGTGATGTACATTTCCAAAGAAACAGACACTGTGATGAATGTTTGGTGCTGTGAAGTTGTCTGTCCCATTGACTTGAAGTGTAAAGGATACAGCAAACTTAGCAGCAAATATAGAGGCTGTAAAATTTATCTTGTAATGAATTTGATTATATTATTAAAATACAACCTGCATAATTTAAAGAGGACACATGTCTCATGTTGCAATCAATCTTTGTTAAAAGAAAATAAACCACAAGATTTTGAGAGATTTCGCCTGTTGCTTTGATGTCAGAGATTTTATTATTTGAATCCCACGTTTACCTTTCTGTCTTCATTTGGGGAATTTCACTGAATAAAATATATTAACAGTGATGAGAAAGGGATCCCTGTGTCAAGAAGCCGCTAGATCCCCCCCATGTCGCCCCCAAAGGGACGCCACCTGACGGCGGTTTCGTCTCGCAGAGTTACGTTTCCTCTTCCCTCTCCTTATCTGTTTCCATTCCTCCTTTTTATTCTGTAATTTAACTTGTTATTTGTTCCCGCTCTGCATTTAATAAAGAGAGAGATGCATCGTGGGTCTCGCTGAGGCAGCCAGCAGAGCGCAGACCTTTTTACAGGGGCCCTTGTGATGAATATTTTATAGAAATGCAAAGATTTTTCCCCCCTCTGCTCTGCCGATGTGTAATGAAATACAGTGCAACACTGGCGGCATGTTAAGGCAGAGATAGAGAAATGCATCTGAAGCCAGGATCCGCTCTTTGTCTGGCTTGGCATTCATTAATGAATCAATGTCTCTCTCTCTCTTTCTCCGTCTCTCTCTCCCTCTCTCTCGAGGCTTCTGTTACAGTGCTTCTCCAGAATCGAAAATGCCGTTTTATTTTGATCTTCAGAGAAACAAATGCATTTCGATGGCCCAGTGTACATTAAAAGATTACAGGAGCTGGAAATGAATACAGTAATGGCGAGATATTGCATTATGGCATGGGACGCCAGCGGCAACGTTACGGACGTGCTCGCTGAGCCAGGGCGACAAGGTCAAACCAGTGGGTGACACAAAGTGCTCTTTGACTATATTATCCGTATGTATTTACACAGGCAATGGAACGCGGCACCTAGGCTCTGTGAATATATCACCGAAACCCGAGGGAATCGAGTGGCTTCTCCGACGGTGGTCCGGGGCGGCGGGTATCCTGCAAAACCTTACTTCCTTTGATCTACCTTTTAACGATGGAGAAGGTGCTTGGAGAGAGACAGAGGCCAAGTCATCTGCACAGAAATGGGGCCGATGTGTCAGGAGTTCCCTTAAGGTGGAGCCTGACGGGGGGTTGGGGTGTTCCATTAAGGCGGGGCCTGATGGTGGGGGGGGATGTACCCTTAAGGCAGGGTCTGATGGGGGTGTTCCCTTAAGGTGGGGCCTGATGGGGGGGTGGGGGGTGTTCCCTTAAAGCGGGGCCTGACGGGGGGTGTTCCTTTAAGGTGGGGCCTGATGGGGGGGTGGGGGGTGTTCCCTTAAGGTGGGGCCTGATGGGGGGGTGGGGGGTGTTCCCTTAAAGCGGGGCCTGACGGGGGGTGTTCCTTTAAGGTGGGGCCTGATGGGGGGGTGGGGGGTGTTCCCTTAAGGTGGGGCCTGATGGGGGGGTGTGGGGTGTTCCCTTAAAGCAGGGCCTGACGGGGGGTGTTCCTTTAAGGCGGGGCCTGATGGGGGTTGGGGGGTGTTCCCTTAAAGCGGGGCCTGACGGGGGGTGGGGGTGTTCCCTTAAGGTGGGGCCTGATGGGGGGGGAGGATGTTCCCTTAAGGTAGGGCTTGATGGGGGTGGGGGTGTTCCTTTAAGGCGGGGCCTGATGGGGGGTGGGGTGTTCCCTTAAAGCGGGGCCTGATGGTGGGGGGGGGGGGGGGGGGATGTTCCCTTAAGGCAGGGCCTGACCTGGGGTGTTCCCTTAAGGCGGGGCCTGATGGGGGGGGATGTTCCCTTAAGGCAGGGCCTGATGGGGGTGTTCCCTTAAGGTGGGGCCTGATGGGGGGGTGAGGGTGTTCCCTTAAGGCGGGGCCTGATGGGGGGGGATGTTCCCTTAAGGCAGGGCCTGATGGGGGTGTTCCCTTAAGGTGGGGCCTGATGGGGGGGTGGGGGTGTTCCCTTAAGGCGGGGCCTGATGGTGGGGGGGGGGGTGTTCCCTTAAGGTGGGGCCTGATGGGGGGGTGGGGGTTGTTCCCTTAAAGCGGGGCCTGACGGGGGGTGGGGGTGTTCCCTTAAGGCGGGGCCTGATGGTGGGGGGGGGGGATGTTCCCTTAAGGCAGGGCCTGATGGGGGTGTTCCCTTAAGGTGGGGCCTGATGGGGGGTGGGGGTTGTTCCCTTAAAGCGGGGCCTGACGGGGGGTGGGGGTGTTCCCTTAAGGCGGGGCCTGATTGGGGGGGGGGGGGGGGGGGATGTTCCCTTAAGGTGGGGCCTGATGGGGGGGTGGGGGGTGTTCCCTTAAGGTGGGGCCTGATGGGGGGGTGGGGGGTGTTCCCTTAAAGCGGGGCCTGACGGGGGGTGTTCCTTTAAGGTGGGGCCTGATGGGGGGGTGGGGGGTGTTCCCTTAAGGTGGGGCCTGATGGGGGGGTGTGGGGTGTTCCCTTAAAGCAGGGCCTGACGGGGGGTGTTCCTTTAAGGCGGGGCCTGATAGGGGTTGGGGGGTGTTCCCTTAAAGCGGGGCCTGACGGGGGGTGGGGGTGTTCCCTTAAGGTGGGGCCTGATGGGGGGGGAGGATGTTCCCTTAAGGTAGGGCTTGATGGGGGTGGGGGTGTTCCTTTAAGGCGGGGCCTGATGGGGGGTGGGGTGTTCCCTTAAAGCGGGGCCTGATGGTGGGGGGGGGGGGGGGGGGGATGTTCCCTTAAGGCAGGGCCTGACCTGGGGTGTTCCCTTAAGGCGGGGCCTGATGGGGGGGGATGTTCCCTTAAGGCAGGGCCTGATGGGGGTGTTCCCTTAAGGTGGGGCCTGATGGGGGGGTGAGGGTGTTCCCTTAAGGCGGGGCCTGATGGGGGGGGATGTTCCCTTAAGGCAGGGCCTGATGGGGGTGTTCCCTTAAGGTGGGGCCTGATGGGGGGGTGGGGGTGTTCCCTTAAGGCGGGGCCTGATGGTGGGGGGGGGGGGTGTTCCCTTAAGGTGGGGCCTGATGGGGGGGTGGGGGTTGTTCCCTTAAAGCGGGGCCTGACGGGGGGTGGGGGTGTTCCCTTAAGGCGGGGCCTGATGGTGGGGGGGGGGGATGTTCCCTTAAGGCAGGGCCTGATGGGGGTGTTCCCTTAAGGTGGGGCCTGATGGGGGGTGGGGGTTGTTCCCTTAAAGCGGGGCCTGACGGGGGGTGGGGGTGTTCCCTTAAGGCGGGGCCTGATTGGGGGGGGGGGGGGGGGGGGATGTTCCCTTAAGGTGGGGCCTGATGGGGGGGTGGGGGGTGTTCCCTTAAGGTGGGGCCTGATGGGGGGGTGGGGGGTGTTCCCTTAAAGCGGGGCCTGACGGGGGGTGTTCCTTTAAGGTGGGGCCTGATGGGGGGGTGGGGGGTGTTCCCTTAAGGTGGGGCCTGATGGGGGGGTGTGGGGTGTTCCCTTAAAGCAGGGCCTGACGGGGGGTGTTCCTTTAAGGCGGGGCCTGATGGGGGTTGGGGGGTGTTCCCTTAAAGCGGGGCCTGACGGGGGGTGGGGGTGTTCCCTTAAGGTGGGGCCTGATGGGGGGGGAGGATGTTCCCTTAAGGTAGGGCTTGATGGGGGTGGGGATGTTCCTTTAAGGCGGGGCCTGATGGGGGGTGGGGTGTTCCCTTAAAGCGGGGCCTGATGGTGGGGGGGGGGGGGGGGGGGGATGTTCCCTTAAGGCAGGGCCTGACCTGGGGTGTTCCCTTAAGGCGGGGCCTGATGGGGGGGATGTTCCCTTAAGGCAGGGCCTGATGGGGGTGTTCCCTTAAGGTGGGGCCTGATGGGGGGGTGAGGGTGTTCCCTTAAGGCGGGGCCTGATGGGGGGGGATGTTCCCTTAAGGCAGGGCCTGATGGGGGTGTTCCCTTAAGGTGGGGCCTGATGGGGGGGTGAGGGTGTTCCCTTAAGGCGGGGCCTGATGGGGGGGGATGTTCCCTTAAGGCAGGGCCTGATGGGGGTGTTCCCTTAAGGTGGGGCCTGATGGGGGGGGTGGGGGTTGTTCCCTTAAAGCGGGGCCTGACGGGGGGTGGGGGTGTTCCCTTAAGGCGGGGCCTGATGGTGGGGGGGGGGGGGGGATGTTCCCTTAAGGCAGGGCCTGATGGGGGTGTTCCCTTAAGGTGGGGCCTGATGGGGGGTGGGGGTTGTTCCCTTAAAGCGGGGCCTGACGGGGGGTGGGGGTGTTCCCTTAAGGCGGGGCCTGATTGGGGGGGGGGGGGGGGGGATGTTCCCTTAAGGTGGGGCCTGATGGGGGGGTGGGGGGTGTTCCCTTAAGGTGGGGCCTGATGGGGGGGTGGGGGGTGTTCCCTTAAAGCGGGGCCTGACGGGGGGTGTTCCTTTAAGGTGGGGCCTGATGGGGGGGTGGGGGGTGTTCCCTTAAGGTGGGGCCTGATGGGGGGGTGTGGGGTGTTCCCTTAAAGCAGGGCCTGACGGGGGGTGTTCCTTTAAGGCGGGGCCTGATGGGGGTTGGGGGGTGTTCCCTTAAAGCGGGGCCTGACGGGGGGTGGGGGTGTTCCCTTAAGGTGGGGCCTGATGGGGGGGGAGGGTGTTCCTTTAAGGCGGGGCCTGATGGGGGTTGGGGGGTGTTCCCTTAAAGCGGGGCCTGATGGGGGGTGGGGTGTTCCCTTAAAGCGGGGCCTGATGGTGGGGGGGGGGGATGTTCCCTTAAGGCAGGGCCTGACCTGGGGTGTTCCCTTAAAGCGGGGCCTGATGGGGGGTGGGGGTGTTCCCTTAAGGCGGGGCCTGATGGTGGGGGGGGGGGTGGGGGGTGTTCCCTTAAAGCGGGGCCTGACGGGGGGTGTTCCTTTAAGGTGGGGCCTGATGGGGGGGTGGGGGGTGTTCCCTTAAGGTGGGGCCTGATGGGGGGGTGGGGGGTGTTCCCTTAAGGCGGGGCCTGATTGGGGGGGGGGATGTTCCCTTAAGGCAGGGCTTGATGGGGGTGGGGGTGTTCCTTTAAGGCAGGGCCTGATGGGGGGTGGGGGGTGTTCACTTAAAGCGGGGCCTGACGGGGTGTGGGGGTGTTCCCTTAAGGCGGGGCCTGATGGGGGGGGGGGGGGGATGTTCCCTTAAGGCGGGGCCTGATGGGGCGGGGGGGTGTTCCCTTAAGGTAGGGCCTGATGGTGGGTGGAGGGATGTTCTCTTAACCCTCTGGAGTTGACGGCATCGTCGACGATGCCGCGTATCTTACTCGTGTATTTCAGTTCATAACTCGCTGAAATCTTATTATAGAAATATGAAAAAACTGTAATCTGTTTTCTTTTCAAAACGTCCATTGTCGGAAGTATTAAAGTTTAAAAAATTAGGTTAAATCTGCAAAAAAGTAAACCATGTCACCTTACTTTGTTTTACCTGCATCGGGGGCGTGTAGTACCGCTCTCACCCGAAGATCGCTATTCACATTCTAAATAGCCGCATTAGCGCGTATTCAGATCGCATTCGCATGGTAATTTTATGAACGCAGCTTGAAACGCGATCCAGATACCTCCCCATTGGTGGGGGGGGGGGGGGGACGGGGTCGATGTGGTCAGGTGTGAATGGCTCATACATGAAAGTTGCTACATATTCAATGAAAGGAGCCAGAAATAGTGATGTGAGTTCGGTTTTCCTTATTTATTTATCCAACTGAATGTTGCATCTACACCATTTATTCATCTTCATGTAGCCAAGACTTTGGTGATCAGATATCTGGGATCAAAACAGACTTCCACCATTGCTTCTTATGTACTTTTATAATGTTTCTGCAAGTGTTCCAAGCTGCATTTTGCAATGTCTATACCAGGGCTCTTCAAATCTGGACCTTGATTCCAAATCCAGGCCTTGTTTTCAGTTCTCAATGGTAGTTAGTTTAATAATTACTTATTCTGATTGCCCAAGGCTTCACACCTGGCTCACAGATGAAGGAAGACCAGAAAACCAGCAGTGCTTGGACCTCCAGGACCGTGATTTGAATAATAGGGGTCTATACTTTGATGTCAAATTACAAACTTTACATAAATCTGACATATTTACAAAGCACACTAAGATTAAGATGAGTTTAATGGCAAAACAAATATATAAGAAATAATTTATTTGCCATGAATTAAGTTTATGATATTGAATAAAATGTGTGACCATGCCCCAGTCAGGGAAAGTGTGTTCCCTACCCCTAGAACCCAGAGGGTTAAGGTGGGGCCTGATGGGGAGTGTTCCCTTAAGGTGGGGCCTGAGGGCAGGGTGTGTTCCCTTAAGGCGGGGCCTGACAGGGGTTACCTTTTCCATCCACCTTCATCACCAAGCTTTTGGGGGGAGCTCACAAGGCAACCTTTTGGGCTAAACTCCCCCACGGTCGGCCTTGGCGCACCAGCCAGCGATATAACCCAGCAAATGCTCCTGCAGCTCATTGGCCTTTAAAACACAGTATTCTAGAGATGGTGCATGCATATTTCATCCACTCTGTTTTTTCTCTTCTTCTTTTTTCCTTCCTGACACGCTTCATTTTTATTATCAGGGAATTGAAAAGCTGTTCTGCAGAGCTCCTCTGAGGTCTCACACCCCAAGTGCGGTCGCTACCACGTTCCACGTAGCAGAAACCCACGGCGGCCTGTGAGCACTGCTGTCTCCGCAGACTGCTTTGGGATGTGGAACGCCCATCCAGCAAGGTGTCTTATGAGGACACTCGTGTCCCCAGCGTACGGCACCACCCCTCAGTAATGACGCGATAATTATAGGACAACATGAAGCGGTCAGGATCGCGCGACACGGGGAACTTTCCAGTGGACCTGGTGTCTATTCCAGACAGGACAAATGGGAATGGAGGGGGGTGGCGACTCGAAACTACAAGGTAAACAAGGATGTTCCCTTATTCCTTTGTGAAAACAATGAAGGGAAAAAACGCGACAAACATACTCACACATTGAGACACAGGAGACAGGAGGGATGAATGAATTGGAATAATCTCACTCACTTGACCCCCCTACCCCCACCCCCTCACTGGTAGTGGGTGTCTCACACCCACAGTGGAGTGGGACCACTGCTCAGTTTGTGTCAGTAATTTTCTAGTAGATGAATCAGCATAATGAGCTGGATGGGCCAAAATAACAAGCAAAATGCCCTGAACTAGGAAGCGTCTTCTTTACTTAAAAGAAACATGGAAATAATACAAAAAAAAACTCCCCAGCTAACCAAAAACAGCAAGAAAATGAGTTAAAAGAAAATGGCGTCACAGTCCCTACTTTCACAGCTACTCACAATGGACACAATATTTGCAAATATACAGGCCTGTAAAAAGAAGCTAAAGCAACCAAATCCAAAGAGGGCTAAGCAAGACCGAGCATCAAACAGTAACACGTCAAGCAGAATAACACTCAGAGAAGCAAGACGAAATCAAAGGAATGGGCCTTTTCTACACTGTCTGGAAAGACCTTTCAATGGAAATGATGAAATGTGAATCAACCAATCAGAAAGGAGACATCTGGGACGTAATAGTGGGCGGAACCAGGAACACAATGGTCACACCCACAGACACACCCACCCAGCAGAGCAGAGCGAATCCACAAGCGATTACACCTGGAGGTCGTAACTATCTAATTACCAACCTGAAGTCACCGGCTTCACATGTCCTGACACTGGACCATGCAGCAGAGATGACGGCCTTCTGGTTTCTTTCATCGATGGCTCCCCACGTCAGCGTGCATGGCTTAGCGACGGGAGACATTCTCATCTACCAATGGATTATCGCCGCTGATAAACTGATAAACATGCGGCATCCTTTCCGTGGGAAAGTAAATTCCTGGATAAATAGTATCCGGTGAGAGGCTGTCCCCCAGAGCCTGGGAACGGGGCGAGCGCCAGGGTGCCGCGAGACGGCATCATGTATTCTGTCAGCGGTGCGCGTGCAGTGGGGAAAACAAGATTGTTCCTGTGCATGAACACTACATCAAACCGGTGCTATTGACAGCACAGGAGATAGTCTGTGCGGACGACCAAGAATGCATTTAGTGTCACACTAAGTACAAAGACTTCTCATGCAGTGTCGAGAGCCTGGGCGCAAATTTAATTTAAAGGCAAGATTTAAAAGGCATTTTCTTTTTAGGAAGCCTGAGTCCTGGGTCCCGGCCATTCCAAGAATATTCTGGAAATGAGCTGCAGGGCTTTTTGCGATCCTTGCCTTCAGCAGTTTGTAAGGAGCACTGGGCAGATTACATGTTGGGGGGTTGCGGGGGGTGGGGTGTGGGGGTAATAATGACAGTAAAATACCAAACATGTGTCAGTGGAATGGTGTGGTGTGAGGATTTATGGGCCCAGTGCGTCATTGTTAACGGACCCGTGGTTCTGTGACTTGTTCTTAGGGCCCAGATGAAATGTCACTGGCCTGGGCTGTTGATGGGGAGCCTAAGCCATCTCTCAGTCATTTGGGGGGAGGGGGGGGCATCAGCAGATTGGACCTCTGCTATTGTACACAACAGCAATCCAACTCCCCACCCCAACCCAGTCCATTGTGCCTGTGTGTATGGGAATCAGCACCTGACACTGCCCCCACTCCCTACCCCCCATGTGCAAGAGGGGGTCTGTGATGCTGGGCTGTTTAATTACCCCTCCAATGTGGCCCACAGGACCAGCCATGGGGGGCTTTCTATGGCACTTCACTCACAAAATTCCCAGTTGTCTATCTTCCTTTTTTACAATATTGTACGTTTCCAATATTTTTTCCCCCAAATGTGGTTGTTGTATTTTCCTCATTGATTGTAATTCAAAGGAAAAAAAAAAACATTCCTGGTGGCCCACCAGCTCCATAAAGCGCATCTTCATGCAGCTTGCAGATAGTCTTTCTTGACATGCGTGTCTGATACACTGGAGAAGTGTGTGTGTGTGAGGCGTTGGCGGGAGGCGCAGTGATTTTGTGCACTTGAATGGGACGTTAAGCTGTTTTTGAGTGGGACGCATTTGGCAAAGCGTGACCTGTGTGTTTAATTTGTTTAGCCGCATGCTGCACCAGGGGTAGCGAGACGCCAGCCCGCCGATGCTGTGGGACAGAAACCCCCCCGTCTATTTCGCATGTTTACCGGCAAGCTGTAAGTGCCCCGCAAGGCTCCCACTTCCTGCTGCATCCCCAGAAGTGAATTTAATTTACATTCACTTTTGAAATTTATTTATTCCATCGACACTTTCAATGCAAGGCAATACAAACCCAGTGCTAAGCGCACACTATAAACCACAAGGTGGTCTACGTAAGGCACAATTACTGCGCATATACACATACAGAGAACAATAAATATGGAAAACAAAGCAAGCACCCTGCAAAGTAGATACAGCGTAGCCAGTGAAGCATTGTTAGCGCTTAGCCTGTCTGCGCTAAGGGGCAGGCGAATAGTCGGATAGGTGCCCCTCTGCTGGGTTGAAGGCATAATCAAATTCTGAAGGTGAGAAATTGCTCTCCAGCTGTCAGACTTGTACAGCAGTACCAGAGCTTTCAACTTAAATACACAATCTGAAAACTCAAGGGCTGTGAGAACTGGCACACAAACGCGTAGGGAGACGTAAAAGCACATGCAAAGCCACGTGGACAGAGAGCTGCAGATGTCCGATGCTTTTTTCTGGAACATCCAGTATGCAGGAAGCTGCAGGGGCCGGGGGAAGAGGCAGTTATAGCCTGGAAGGACAGAACTGCAGAAAAGGAGTGAATCTCTCAATCAGTTCTATACTGCGGCGCTGATGTAACCCCCTGGGTTGGGTCAGAGCTGCAGCAGACCAGCAGGGGGCGAGCTTTCAGGGCAGGCCAAGGCTTTGAGCTTCTCGCTGGTCATTCGTGATGTCAGGGATGTGGCTTTCACAAAGATGGGGAAATCATGGAAGGCTGCTGGAGAAGCTGGAATGTGGAGTATCCCTGTGATAGTCAAGTATGGATTTGCAGAAGAAGAGAAAGAGAGGTGGTGCTGAGTGGACCTAGAACTGAGCCCTGTGGGACCCAAAGTAGATAATGTAGTTTCTGCCAAGCAAAAAAGAACCTGAACAAGGATGAATGAGGCCAAACCTAGCAGAACTGGCCTAGTTTTCCCTTAGACTGGGGTGTCTAAAGAGGTGACATTTTTAAAAATGAGCATCAGTCATCCTTCCAGTTCTGCTAACAGCACAATGCAGCATCCATGTACATGATTGTACAAAGACAATACAAGAGAAGAAAGATTTTGATATATTATAAGCCCAGCTGGCAAATTCCTCTGCATACATCCACTGAATGGCACCACAGTTTAAAATTCACAAAGAATTTCATGTAGCTAGTGATAGAACCAGAGGATATTATGGGCTAGAAACAGGAAGCACTTTTAAATTTAGGCTGGCAGCTCTGGATCCAGCTGCCCATCTAATCCCCTGCCTGTTCCTGAGAACACCCCCACACACACTGGCACTATTCAGTTCAACTTATGATTATTTATTTCTTATACCCCCCATTCATGCTGCTATATAATTTACAACCCCCCCAATTCACAGTGTAAGTCCCGTGCAAAGCCCCCCATCCCCCCCATCACTCGCTGTCTGTATGTCACACCGCAGTAGTATTTCATGCTACTGTATACTAGTATGTGGAGAGTATGACAATAAAGCCCACTTAGTTATTATTATTATTATTATTGTTATTATCATCGTTGTTGTCATTGCTTGCTGTCTCTATGTTGCACTGTGGTCCTTCCTAGGGGAACATTATTGCGCTGTATACCTGTATATGGATGGCAATAAGGCCCACTTGACTTGTCTCTACCACTCTGCTCGACTGTACTTGAATACAGCGTCTGTCCTTTCTAAACACGCCACAGGGAAGGCTCGCCCGAGGGCGGAATCAGGCCCCTGAAGGTCCCAGGAATGGAGCTGGGCCGAGCCGTCATGATTCGTCACACTTTGTCACACTTAGGGTGCTAATGGAAATGCGAGCCTTCACACCGGGGCACGGTGCAGTTTAGTGATCGGCAGGGACATGAGACGGCAGGGGTGAGTCTAGGATTTTTTTTATGGTGGGGAGCTTAAGAGCCGCCATAATTCCTGCATAGGGGCTAACCTCATCATTAGCCAATTATATTTTTAAAATCAGTTAATGACAGTGGAGGGGGGCACTCAGGGGGCCAGTCGGCTTTCAGCTGAGGACAGTGCTCCTGTGGCCCGGCCCCACTTGTGCCCCTGAGCTACAGCCCCGCAGATTCAAACTACGCCTTGAAATTGTGCTATTGCCAGACAAATTTGATACAGGGGGCTTTCAGATCTCTGACATTTTGGTTCCATTTCACCATTGGCATGAAATCTGAATACCATAACACCCCCAACACTTCCACCCTGTTTAAAAAGCAATACCATCTTTCAGGTAATCCTTTACGAAAGCCCTGAAGCTCTCATGCTCATTTTCACCTCTGTTACACTGTTGTGCTGCATATTTTGAACTCTGGGACATAATCAGCATTTTAAAAATATAATCATATGTCTATCGGTGAATCTGTGAGCTGTCATCGGAATGGTGAATATGACGGTAATTGACGTTGGATTACCTGCTGCGTTGAAGCGATTGTTTAAATTTGTTAACGTGAGGACTGGTGAGGAAGGGCCAGGCGTGAAATGATTTAAGGACCATCTGTGTGGTTTTTCGAAACATCGTTCTCAACTTATTTCCTAACACGGTTACAACCCCTCTAGCTGTTTCCATAAACAGCACCACCCCATATGAGGACTAGTGTGGTTCACACAACACCTTCAATTAAAATCATGCTTAATTATGCAGTGTACTTGGGACAGCACAAAGCACAAAACGTGTTAACAAGTTAACGAGTACCTGTCCTCGCGTAAACTGAAAGCAGGCATTTGGGGAGACGCCATTCCATGGCAGACGAAATGGGCGCATTTGTCCACATACTTCCACCTGTACATTACTAAAATATGTGCTACACTGCAAAATGTATTTAACTGTAAAGCTGTTCCTTCTATTCATTTTCACGGTTTTAGTAATGTTCTCTATTCATGTAATGACATGTTGTTGTTGTATTTTTTGATTTGAAGGCAGGCTCAGAGACAGACTGGTATTTTGGGCAGGTTTGCTAGGGGAGGCCGACTTACTGCTGATGCGTACACACCCCCAGAGTCACTGCTGATGCGTATACACCCCCAGAGTCACTGCTGATGCGTATACACCCCCAGAGTCACTGCTGATGCGTACACACCCCCAGAGTCACTGCTGATGCGTACACACCCCCAGAGTCACTGCTGATGCGTACACACCCCCAGAGTCACTGCTGATGCGTACACACCCTCAGAGTCACTGCTGATGCGTACACACCCCCAGAGTCACTGCTGATGCGTACACACCCTCAGAGTCACTGCTGATGCGTACACACCCCCAGAGCCACTGCCTGGGTGTGAGCTCTGCTTCCAGGTCCTGCCCAAATGTCCCACCACCAATTGCCCTAAACAAACCACGCAACAGCTTCTCATTGGCTAATGCACCTTCCCTGCTTTGGGTGTGGCCAAAGCTTGAAGCCCCGTCCCCTCACTTCCCTTATGAATTTCTGAGACAATTTGCCTTCAAACTAAGCAGTTTAGATCAAAAGCAGAGTGCTCAAGAATGCAGCTTCGTACCTTCATTGACCAAAATCGAACCCAGAGCCAAAGCCAGTATCCATAATGATTATGGCCTCCCTTGCCTGCTCTAGCTCTCTCATTCCGGCGCAGTTATTAGGAACATAAACCAACGTCACCTCCTGATCAATACGCACCAAGAGCATGCTTTTCTCTCTCTTAATTACGTAAACAACATCATCAGAGCCCGGAGTGAACAGCGGGGGGGTGACATGTCTGCTCAAATTAAGGACGCTCAGCACAAACGCTGCAGCGCCAAATTTGTATGTAAATTTCTATAAATCAAGGGAATCGTTTATAAAATGTATACAAAAATCCACAATGCATGCGTGTCACATGCATATGTAAAATGGTACTGAGTAGGGGTATGTTATTACATGGGTCCATCCATCCATCCATCCATTTTCCGCCGCTTATCCGGGGTCAGGTCGCGGGGGCAGCAGTCTAAGCAGGGACGCCCAGACCTCCCTGTCCACAGCCACCTCCTCCAGCTCCTCTGGGGGAATACTGAGGCGTTCTCAGGCCAGCTGAGAGACATGATCTCTCCAGCGTGTCCTGGGTCAGCCCCCGGGCATCCTCCGGGTGGGACATGCCCAAAACACCTCCCCAGTGTCCTTTCAGTGACCTCAGCCCCAGAAACGGGCAGGTCCCCCCCTGAGTCTTCCAGCTCTACTTCCTCCGAGGAGGGCGTATCAGTGGGATTTAGGAGTTCCTCTAAATATTCCTTCCACTGCCCAACGATATCCCTCAGCAGCCGCCCGAGCCGCTTCCCGCTTGGCCTGCCGGTACCTGTCCACTGCTTTCTGAGTCCCACAAGCTAACCAAGCCCTGAAGGCCTCCTTCTTCAGCCTGACAGCTCCCTTTACTGTTGGTGTCCACCACTGGGTTCGGGGTTTGCCACCGCAACTGGCACCAACAACCTTATAGCCACAGCCAAGCCGTGCGGTGAGATGTGCTCAGTATCTGGTCAGTATTTCTCTACCTCCTGCACCAGCTCAGGCTCCTTTCCCATCAGAGAGGTTACGTCCTGTGTACCAAGAGCCAGTTTCATTAGCCAACAATCAGTCCGTCGCGGCCCCTGCCATGGACTGCCACCCCAGCTACATTGCACCCGCTCCACAGCTCCCCCTGCAGGTGGTGGACCCATGTTATTTTTTCAGGCTATGCCTGACTGGGCCACCAAGGACTCGGCCTCGAGCTCCCAGCCCAGGCCTGGTTCCAGGGGTAACATGTTCCTTCCACAATCATCATGGGAGTCTCGTTACATGGCTATTTGAGCTTATTTGTTTCATGATGGTTTATGACTCTTTGGTGGGCAGTCTGAAGAGTAATCCAAAAATGCAGTACAAAAATGTACTGTGGTTGAAAACCTTGGAATTTATTGAAGCATCTTTGCAAATGTTTGTATTCGATTCACTTATTCTATGTCCAGGCCTCCAGGCTGAATTTTATTTATTAATTTGTTGTAATTTTTGCTCTCTTTACCCAAAAGGGCTCTTTGTTGCTTCATGATTGTCATTCTAACAGGACTGTTAGGTCACCTAATCAAGCAGGGCTGTTATTCTCTTGGCTCTTTGACGCGTCTGAAGGATCCCGCGAGAGGCTCGGTCTGCGCACGGAGCCTGCGGGCCAGTTTTCCGGGTCATTAGTGTAATGGTCGCCCTTCGTGGTCTTATAGGGTGGAGGGATAAGGCGTAATAAGCCACTCCTTCATGCAGTGGCGGGGCATTAGGTGGTAATAAAAGGAATTTGCCACCCCCCCCCCCCACTCCCACTCCACTCGTGAGCTCAGCTGTGTGTCAGTGGTCACAGCAGCAGAATGATTCGAGGCCCAGACATCGCCCGTGATGGTGCACCCCCTCACCACACTCTGCGGTTAGCGTTTAGCCATTTCCTTGCTAAAGAAGTCAAGGTCAAGTGCATTTTCACATCACCGCTATTAAATATAAACTGAACCTCGGAACCTCGGAATGTTCCTGAGCGATCGTCGTACTAATGCAGCGTCCCTTAGGGCCACATGATGGGAAACTACGCCCCCCCCCCCACCCCCCGCCGGTGCAGACAAAGAGCAGCCTGCAGAAACCTCGGTGCACCCAGGCCTGTGCAGCAGAAAGCACCCCCACCCCCCCGTGGCAATGGCTGACCAATGACATCACACGCTGAGTGGGCTGTCACGGTGCTGTGCCAGTGAGGTCACTGGTCTCCTAATGACTTCCTCACGGGTCACAGGCCTCCAGATCGAGCTCTCCCTCTATCACTCTCTCTCTCCCCCTTTTTGCTCTCTTTCTGTCTCGAGCCATGACCCCCCCCATCCCCCCCACCACCCCGATGAACGCTTCGATGGCCACCTTTCCGCTCATTGTCCTTAATCAAGAGCTGGGGGCGCAGGGTCCAGCAGGGGCAGCTCATTAACGCTTGAGGGCCACCGCCCTCCCCGACAGTGTGAGGGGATGGGGGGCGGGGTTGGGGGGGGGGCAGGTTGGCAGACTGCGGCCCTTGCCTCTCAAACACTGTGTTTATCCCATCCTTAACCAGGAGCTAGAAACGTGGATAAAGACCAATAATCATTCTCAGGAGGCACTTTGTGACAGCATCGGAGGGTGATTTCATGGGGAATAATAGACGGAGTGATTGATAATCTGCCTCGTATTCAAATCTGACAGAGTGTTTTTTTTTCCCCACCTCAGCCGAAAGAGGGAAATCGAGGGAAGGAAAAGCGGATCAGAAGAGAACGGAGCTGGCGAGCCGGACATGTGAGCGGGTTTTATCAGACGGGCAGCGATTCTGTGAAAACAGCAGGAGGATATGAGGTCAGAGGCGAATAGCAGAGAGTGTTTGAAGCCTTGCGGGGAGGTCTGAGACCGAAGCCAGGATGCGAGCGCGTGAATCCGCCAGCACGCTCTGCTTTAATATTTAACGCCATTATTAGCTGGAGCACAGCCCCCCCCCCCCCCAAGCTGCACTGCACCGTATGAATAACTAATGAGCCCGATTATGCTAATCAGCAGAACCATGGTGCACTGATGACCTGGAGCATCACGACCTCCTGCCTACGAGGGTCCGCTTTTTTCACGATTGTTGTTTTTTGTGCGCTCTTCCCATCTGTGTTAGGTAGAAATGCAGACTGCCACGTCCGTGCAGGTCACGGCAAAGTCAGCTTGGGTTGCGACCAGCCTTACAGCCCCCACCCCCCCCCCATCTCCGTGTTTGGCCTGTCCTGCCCAACCTCAGCGTAGGACACAGGAAGCAGCTCGGCGTGAGGAAGATGACACTGGTGGCACGGCTCAGCTGCGTCAGAGAGCTCCGGATGCTGAGGATTCTTCCGGAATCCAGCCCCCCCCCCCCCGCCCAGGTTTTAGGAGCTTATCACCACATCGTGCTGAGAGTAAATGTGAGTAAATGTCTTTTATTCCCCTTCTCTAGTGTATTTTGACCCTGCGATAAAAGCGTGCTCACAGAGAGCCATCCGGAGCGCGAATGGGTCACGTACGGCTGTATTCCGCCGCCATCTCCAGCATTCCCGCCACCCCGGCACCATAAAGAATTCCAACGAGACAATTTTGCGGCGTGGCGGCGGTGGCAGCGAAGCGAAGGGGCTGACAGCGGCTGTTATTAAAGCGCGGGCGCTGACCGACCGCTTTCAGAGTTATTAAAGTGCCGCGGGATTGTGTCTGTGATAGCCTGCACCAGGCGGGCCGCCGGCCGCAGTGTCCTTCACACAGGTACATTACAGTGGGGGGGGGGGGGGGTGGTCAACGGGAGGGGGGCTTAGGCCTGGCTATAGAAGCTGTCATCATCTTCATCGCTGCCATTAGACCCCAGTGTTTGGACCAAAAATAAACACCTACACACATACATACATACATACATATAAACACATATATACATACACAAATACATACGTACCTATGTACATACATGCACGATCTTGCTATTTGATCTCACGCATTGAAATTCCAAGCGTTATATGCACTATCCCCATCCTATCGCCATTATTTATTCTTTAACGAGCATGTTGCCCAATTATATGGCAGGACACGTAAGTGCATGATGTCATCATGAGATCACTGTTGTGAAAATTGGGGGTGGGGGCACTAATAAGCTCATTAGGGTCACAGGGAGCCATTACTGCCGTCTCTGTGACATGCCTGACAAGAACTGCTGGGGGTCTGATGGTCCGGGAAAGTGGGCATAGAAATTCCCAGGAATGCTACCACACCTGTTGTCCCATCACTGGTTCCATCAATAAAATCAAGGTTTGTATAACAAAAAATGAGACCTACAGTTTTGACTTTCTTTTATCTAACTCTTCTCATTGTTATTAACTCACTGTGAGCACGGTTGAATCTAAAAAATAGATCTCAATGAGGTCTTGAAGAAGTCCTGTTTTATTGCCACTGCAGGTATGATTTTTCTACTGAAATTCGCTGACATTAATATATCTCTACTATCAGATGTTGCTCCTGTAAGTTGTTTTAAATGTCTAATGCATGCTGTTTATTTTTTCAGCAATATCTGCAGGGGTAATTTGAGATATTCATGAGAAGTATCCTGTGCTTCTTCAAGTCAATAAGGAAGACATTTTTGAGCAGTAAAATTTGGTAGAGGCCATACCAAAGAAAATCCCTGCAGGATCTGTTTAAATCGAAAAACAGCAGTGATTTAGATGTGTGGTGCATATTGGCTATTTCAGATGAAGACTGGTCTGGAGAGAGAGAGATGACCTACAGATGGCGTGATGACCCACAGACACTGTGACAGAAAATAGCACTACACACAGACACATACAGACACACATACAGACACACACACAGACACAAATACAGACACACACATACAGACCAACACACACATACAGACAGACACAAATACAGACACACACATACAGACCAACACACACATACAGACAGACACAAATACAGACACACACATACAGACACAAATACAGACACACACATACAGACAGACACAAATACAGACACACACACAGACACAAATACAGACACACACATACAGACCAACACACACATACAGACCAACACACACATACAGACAGACACAAATACAGACACACACATACAGACCAACACACACATACAGACAGACACAAATACAGACACACACATACAGACCAACACACACATACAGACAGACACAAATACAGACACACAAATACAGACACACACACAAACCACTTTCTGGTCAGTTTGTTGTTAGCATGCCAGCTAGGAGGGCGACTGACCTTGAGTCACCACAGGAATTTTTTTTTCTCTTGTTTCAAACTATGGAGTTTTGTTTATTATAAACCTATACATAAATGGATAGAAAAAGACTCAAAAATGGGCTAGGGTTCTACTATAAAAAAGTCTATCTGACTTTTATTTGCTATAGATTTATACCGCTGTTTCCCTAAACTGGGGATTGTCAGTAATCTGCATCATTGTTAAGAGTATGGGGAAAGTTCATGTCATGAAATTCATGGCTGTGCAGGTCTGACTGAACTAGACCACAAGTTTCAGCATTCCGTTATGGCCCCCAGGTGACTTTAATGACACCTAGCTGCATCTTTAAAACATGCATCTGTAAAACCAACATGCATCTGTAAAACATGCATCTGTACAACATGCATCTGTAAAACCAACATGCATCTGTAAAACATGCATCTGTAAAACATGCATCTGTAAAACCAACATGCATCTGTAAAACATGCATCTGTACAACATGCATCTGTAAAACCAACATGCATCTGTAAAACATGCATCTGTAAAACATGCATCTGTAAAACCAACATGCATCTGTAAAACATGCATCTGTAAAACCAACATGCATCTGTAAAACATGCATCTGTAAAACCAACATGCATCTGTACAACCAAAATGCATCTGTAAAACGTGCATCTGTAAAACATGCATCTGTAAAACCAACAAGCATCTGTAAAACCAACATGCAGCTGTAAAACATGCATCTGTAAAACCAACATGCATCTGTACAACAAACATGCATCTGTAAAACCAAAAACAAACAAATGAATTGATGGGCTTGTTGCGTCTGGTGACTGGGAGAGGTAAGAGCCAAATGGAAGGTATTGCTAATGGTTTGATTCTGTGAGTTTTTAGTTGGGGAGGGGGAGGGGCTGTTACATTCTTTCCATCTGCCACTTTTGGACTCTCAATCTGTTTTGTTTCCAGTCTGATGTGGCAGCATGGGGAGCCTACAGCCCGTCTATTCATCATCAAAACTGGAAGTAACGAGGACACCTACAGTTTGTCATAGTACATCAGTCTGCACTCGGTAACTGCTGTCCTTAACAGAGTCTACACAGTTTTATTGGTAGATGACCACTGGACCACTGGTGCAGATCAAAGAGCACCAAGATGTGCGAAATGCCGGCAGGCACATCGGCACACAGACCACGCCTGGAATGGAGAAGACCTCCCATGGATTGTTCTTGTGAGACTTTTGGTTTACCCAGCACCAACAGAAATAATAAAATATCTAATACTATCCATCTAGCTCATGTTCCTCAGACACCTCAAAAATCAGTACTCAAGATCAATAACACTGATTGTCCGAACATATCGACACATTTTACAAAGTGGCAAAAAATATTGATGTGTGAACTCCCAAAGTTCAATTGTTTGTTCATTTCTCTAGTCTTCTGTACTGAAACATTTGAAAGATGCTACAGTGAACTATATGAATTGCATAATAAATAAATGCTATAGAAATCATTTTTTGTTCTCTGAACTCCTGACCTGCGATGGCTGTGATTACTTGCCGATAGCGAACACGGTTTGCACTAACTTGCAGCATGTTTTGGGACCTTGGAGCCCATCGGCTTTCCCTTCTATGGGGGCCTGGGGCTACACTGAGCAGGTAGAGCCAATCGATTATAATCCATAGCATCTCTTAATCGTTGATTAACAACTACTTTGTGGAGCAGTGGATTTCAACAATGACCCAACCGTTCAGAGTAGGCACCATGGACAGTGGATGGAGACTCCATGGCAAACTTTTCCCTCTCCATATCGCTCACCTCAGGCCCCTCAAAAGCTACACTTTTAGCAGCAAAGTACCAAAGGTATCAGTTGCCACTGTGTAATTTTCTACCTGATAAGGGAAAACTTAAAACTGTCAGTGACCAAACCACCAAAGTAGTATTTAAATCTCTACTGCTGATAGAATGTGGATGATAAGAAAAGTGAGAAGGGGATGAGAGCTGAGCATGTGTCTGGTCTTTGTGACGGTGGCATTCGGTCAGGGGCACCATCAAAGGGGTAAAGTTAGGACATCAGGGGCCTTAAAAAATCTGAAACATAATTGGATTGGTTTGGGTTGAAGGCCCTATATTATATGCTTTCATGGAGCCCAAAATTTCTAGCAGCACCCCTATGCACAGTCATTAGGCTGGATAACCAAGCCCAGATAGACACTCATATTTACTAAACCTCAGTAAGTCACATGATCACATCCGACAGGTCTGTAGCAGATTTTTGGTGGTCATGTGACACAAAGCAGAGCTGTGACATAGACATGTAGAAGTAAACCAGGAACTACTTTTAACACTAGTCCAATATCATACACTTATGTTTCTCTACCCAGTCCTAGGAAACCCTCAGAAAGGTCACATTTTTGATCCCTCCCATCGCACCTGTAGCAGGTATTCAGTGTTCTTGATTGGCTGGGAGCTAGTGATTGTAGTCAAGACCACCTAAACCAAGACCAAGTCATTACCAAGACCAGAGTAATTTGAGACCGAGACAAGACCAATACCAAGGCAGGCCGAGACTGAGACAAAACCAAGACCAAGGCAGGGTGAGACTGAGAAAAGACCATGGCAGGGCGAGACCGTGAGAAGACCAAGACCAAGACCAAGGCAGGGCGAGACCGAGACAAGACCAAGGCAGGGCGAGAATGAGACAAGACCAAGACCAAGGCAGGCCGAGACCAAGACAAGGCCAAGACCAAGACCAAGGCAGGGCGAGACCGAGACAAGACCAAGTCAGGGCGAGAATGAGACAAGACTAAGACCAAGGCAGGCCGAAACCAAGACAAGGCCAAGACCAACTCAGTGCAGACCAAGACAAAACCAAGAGCAAGGGAGGGATAAACCATGTCAAGGTCAGAAAGAGACTAACAGAACACAATACACTATAAAATGTGGAGCACAGGGACCATCTAGGGCAGGGGTGCCCAACTCCAGTCCTGGACGGCCAGAGCCCTGCACATTTTTGGGTTTCCCCTCATTTAACACACCTGATTCAACTCCTTGTGCTAATTACCACAGTGCTCTTGAGCTGAATCATTTATGGTGAAACAGGGAAAGAACTAAGCTACACAGGGTTCTGGCCCTCCAGGACTGAAGTTGGGCACCCCTGATCTAGGGGCTAGGCAGTATGGCAAAACATTTGTGTCACAGTATAATCTGAACCACCTTAGGCTATTGGTTGTATTTGAATTTTGAAGCAGGATGTTTTACACCAAATCACAGTACTGTGTTAACCCTTTCATACTATGGCTTAGTATTGTGAAGGAATACATGGTTGCGAAAATTACGAAAAGTAATTTTCGTAATTCAAGTAATTGTCTTCCTAATAAATAGAATACTGCATTTTGTAGTTATTTATAGTAGAACCCTAGCCCATTTTTGAGTCTTTTTCTATCCATTTATGTATAGGTTTATAATAAATAAATTATAAAATATATATTTTTTCCCAGAAGGGGAAAATTGCAGAAGTGAATATGCGCTTTGTTCCCCATCTAATGTGAATAATATCGATGTTTTATGGATTATTAGGGATGCTTTTTCGTGGAAAATGTTTAAACTATATGCCTCATTGCGCACAGGATTACGCTGGAGTCTGCAATATTTTAGCACACAAGGTTGTAACTCGGACGACCGGATCGAGTAAGTTCTCTCAATTGCAAAGATATGCGATTCATGTCTGTGTGTTATACCTATCCAAAGTCAAAATAAAGTCAATTCTGACAGAGACCAAGACTGCAAAAAAGTGGTCTAGAGACCAGTCTTCTGGGAGGTAGCAAAAATGTGGACTGTCTGGGGTCCCTGTAATCTGGGTTGAGAAACATTGTATCACAGCATCCGCTATGCGTGGGGGGGGGGGGGGGGTAGTGTCACAACCCCCCCCCCCCCGCCCCGCCTCACCCTCGCACTGTTTTGGAACGTGACGCCAGTGGGAGACCTACTAGTAATTTACATATATTGACTAAGTAGACGTTTCTGCAGAATGCCCCTTACAGGTCAGAGGTGACCTACAATAAGAAAACAAGCTATAAACACAAACAGGTATAGAGAGTAAATGAAATGCACCAGGGCTGCTGATGATGAATGGAGGCAGAAGCAGCCACACAGCCTCACCCTAACACCATAAAGTCCTCACACAGTAACAGCACAACACATATGAAATGAAATTAAATTAAATTGAATTGCGTATACCCCACTTCAGCACATCAGGGCTAAAATAATGCCTGAAGATTTTGTAGGTTAATAGTTTCAGTTAGGCAAAATTTCCCAGAAATTCCTACAGTAGATAATAAGTAGATAGTAAATACTACTACTGCTACTAGTAATAATAATAATAATAATAATAATAATAATAATAATAATAATAATAATAATAATATTGACAGTAATAATAATATACAAGAACAGGCAGCTGGCTGTTCCCGGTGGAGACCAACACAGACCCTACTGTCCCCTGTCCCCTGCTGACTGGTGGCTGCTCCCACCCCTCTGTCCCCTGTCCCCATCCCTCCCTCCCTCTTGGCCCCCCTCCTCCTCCCTGGTGTGCCTGGCGGGGGCAGGGTCGCGTCGAGGAGCTCGCTCCCAGCCAGGCATAGGGCCGGCGGGGTCGGCCGTGACCCCAGCGGGCCGCTCACGCCGCAGAGTGCCTGTGTAATGAGGCCCGGTGTGGATATTGATATGACAGAACAAAAGGCCAAGGTACACAGTAAGGACAGCAATCCACACGATTCACACCATTTGTTTTTCTCACCGTATCCATCACATTAATGGGTCACCTTTCTGTGACAGCTCATGATTACCTGCTTACCCATGGAGAGGGGGGGGAGCAGACCCAGAGAAAGAGGAGCTGCGAGGTGTGAGGGTAAAGGGCGAGCTCGGGATCTTGAGGGGCCTGGAACACGTGGGTGTGGGTGGGGGTTGCTCCATCACCGGCTTTTTATTCTCTCGTGGAGATTGGCTTCAGTGCTGTCACCAACCCCGCCGACTGAATTTATGACAGGTCAGATCTCCATGCAGTCACCTGATGGATGGAGAATATCCAAGTTTATTTGGGGCAGAGTGGAACCAGTGGTGCTCTGTCCCTACCCCCCTCCACCCCGATGCCTGAGACCCTTGGACTAAAGAAGGCAGCCAGCTGATGTGGTCCTGGCAGGCCTCCTGCCGCAGCCAGCCAGGGGGACATCAGGCAAACCCACCAATTAGGAAGCCGGCTCTGGAAGCAGCCCAAATTATTATTTTATCTTTCCTTCTGGAAATTTCGTACCTTTTCATGCAGTGTGGGTCTATTTGTGCTGAGGCCCACAAACCCTCCGTGCTTAATTGTGTTCGGAAAGATCACTGGCTGTAAAGCCACGTCCTGGGGTGCAGTGGCCAGTGTGAAGAGCTTTCCGGAACCTTCCCCGAGGGGCCCCCGCTTGTCTGGAGAGTCAGGTCTGCTGAAAATCATAAGCTTCATGACAGAGTTTATTCTCATCATACGCCAGAAATCCCCAAGCCCCCCAACAGTGCGTCCGAGAAGGGCTGACTCATTATCTGCAGCGAGGTGAGTGGTACCCCCCCCCTCCCCCCCGCAGATGTGCTGGACGGGCTGCTCCCTCCGATTCAGCCGGCGTGCGATGTTCCCGTAGCGGGCGGGGCTGCCATAATTACCCACGCACGGCCCATTTGACAACATGCTCCGCTTCCCGCATTGTGTGCGTTGGTTTGCTGAGCTTTATCAGTGCTCGGTGAGCTGGATCCGAGCGAATCCGTTGCTGATATTTCACGGAGGGAAAAAAGAAAATGCGAATAAATAAAGAGAACGACTTGAGTAAGTGCTCAAAACTAATTGTAAAACAAGCCCTGTGATTGTAGCTTAATGATTAAGACAGTGACTGTGTCCAGCACGAAAGCGCTAACATCAAGCGACTGGTTTACACGTTACGTAAACCAGTCGTTTGGAAAAAAGATCGCTAAGGATGTGTGCTAATTCCTGAAGATCCCTTCACTTCCCGTTGGGCTTCACCACTAAAGGATAACATTGTTAATCCACCACTGTAGTCACCTTTGTCATAAAACACGGAGCAGAGACAGAGAAAACACCTTAATGCGGTCATAATGAATATCGCCGCCGAGTCATTTTTTCCACATCGGGCTTTTCAGTGCCACTTCACTCCCACGCCGCTGAAATTTCAAGAAGCTGACATCTCAAATGAGCCGGCCGTTGATTGATGTTATCCTCAGTCTACGGATACAAAAGGGGAAAAATGTAAACTATCCGGGAAAGAACATTTGGACCATTTTAAAACGGACTCAGATCAATTCCGCTTTCTTCCCGGGCCGCTAAACGCTGTCAGCATGAAGCGCGGAGATAACGTGACCCTTTCCACGGCTAAATAACAATGATACTGAAACATGCGGCCCTTAGTTCAGCATCTCTAGTGGCTGAATAAGGTGTCAGCATCAAAGACAGATCACTCCGTGCCAAATTAAAAGTCAGAAATGTCATTCTGCTCTCTAATTGCTTAGAGATGTTATTCGAGGAGAAAAAAGGGAAAACCATCTGAATTTGCACTTTTAAAAAATATCTACTGAAAGCCTCTTAGTGTATTTCTGTGAGGACCAGCCTTTGGAGGGAAAGAGAAATTGTAGGTTGTACCTATCATGGAGTCGCATTGCATTGTGGGATAACATAGCATGATTTTTCTGCAAGGGGAGCGAGCAACGTCAGTACTTTCAACACTGAGGGCAAGCATAAATCAGGGCAAGGGGGTAGAATTGCTGACAAGTTTTGCTATTAAAAAATAATTGTAATCAAGGTAGAGGCCAGCAGTGACGGGTATGTGGCAAAGAGATGGACAGCTGCGGGAGACGTATTGCTTTAATTTGCACCAATTAAATTGAAGTTCATTGGATCATCTTCCTCAATCTTCATGAATACTTTATTTTCAGGCCGCTATGAAGCCATTAAACAGAATGATTGTAGTCTGAGACCTATGTGTAATATTTTATGCTACGCATCCATTAAAGAATTTTAGAGTGAGGTTGTTGAGGACAAGTCAGAGAGGTGCAACTAAAACATGTTTTTTCTTTTTTAAAATATTTTGGTGAAACTTTATTATCTATAAAAGGTTTATAAAGAATTTATCAGTAAGTAATAAATGTTTGCAATCTCATTTGTAATTATTCCATAGACATTTACTCAGCTTTTATAAAGGTAGTGATTGTATGATGCTGGTAAATTGTATTGTACTCTATGCAGGTGCTAAGATATAATGAGTTCAGCAGCTAATGATATATAAATGAGCAAGTGAATATTTGACACGACTGGCGCTATGAGTAGCTATCGCAGGGCCTGATTAGACCAGCAACAGCTATGTACAACTACTGTTGTTATCATTGCCGTTAATACTAAATAATTGGGAATGCGAGCATGCAGGAAACATGGCCGTTAATACCCTCCACGCAGCAACTGAAAATGTAATTAAGCGCAGCCAGATTCCTGCAGCATAATGGCCGTCTGCGCAATTTGCATTTCATATTAATTTCCTGCGGCCTCATGTCATGTAGCAAGACTGTGCATGAATGCTCACAGAGGGAAAAACAAGGCTCCTAGCTGGGATTAAAGCTTCATTTCAAGGCTGAGGATTTGGGTCTCTGGCTATTTTATGCTCAAACAATGACTTTGAGGGCTGGGACACAATGACGGAACAACTGCGGGCCTGGCGGCCATCTTGGTGTCTAATTGTAGAGCTGTGGTTTATAAGAAGACCGACTGTATAACCTGTGACGACATGTTAATTAATCAGCCACGAGTGGGCGGGTTCTCGCTAACATAACTATGTTTGTTATGCCCACTAACTACACTCTGCTCTCGTGTCATGCTGCCTTGCAGTCACAAATAAAAATGTGCCCAGGGATGGGCATTCAAAATGTATTTTCAAAATACAGGAAATACTTTCCCCATGATATATGCATACACGAGGAGGAAGTTTAATTTTCTCATACATTTTAATGAATGGACATTACAGCCAATTGTTGATCACTTACCAGCTCCATTCAGGCCTATTCATGTTTAAAGTTTGTAAGATGTTGCTGAGTGAAAAGGTTTAACTTGTATTTGTCATTTGTCATTTTGTTGTTTGAGTTATTTGCATCTGTGGTGCAAAAAAGTAGTTTTGCCCATTAAATTACAAAAAAAGAAAATCTTTCTGTTTGTTAATATTACTTTTTCATTCGATTCACTTTATCTGAACACTCATATGAGTAGTTGAGATATATTTATGTTATTTCAGAATATTTGATCTTTTGTTTGGATTCACAATTATATTGAGTCTTCTTAAGCAATGAAAAAATATTAACACTTTGCTTAAGGTAATGTTTTTAATAATGAATAAACACATTTATAACATATGACAATGCATTCATAAAGCATTCTAAACATCCATCCATTCATTTTCTGAAACCGCTTGTCCTATTCAGGGTTGGGGAATCCGGAGCCTATCCAGGAGGCTACAGGTGCAAGGCAGGGAACGACCCAGGATGGGGCCCCAACCCATTGCAGGGCACAAGGCAGGGAATGACCCAGGATGGGGCCCCAACCCATTGCAGTTTGCATTATAAACATGGTTATAAATATTTATCAAAAGGCATAACACATTATAGGCACATTTATTACGCAATATGACTGCTTTACGAGACTCCCATCTATAATGCACTACAAATACCTTTACAATGCATTATAATGGTTGGATTAAGCATTAAGGACGCTTTATAACTGCATTATAAAGGTATCTATAGTGCATTATAGATGAGATCTTCAAAAGGCATTCACAATGCATAATAAACATGGCTATAATGTGTTATGCCTTTTTATAAATATGTATATCCATTTTATAATCCTTTATGAATCCATTATAATGCGTTGCAAATGTGTTTATAAATTCCTAAAAACATGGTCTTAAGTAAACTGTACAAAGAGCTGCTCTTATGCTTGGCCATTTGAGTCAGTGTGCTTGTAAAGGAACAGGCTGATATAGAGCAGAAGTATGTGAAATGTATTTGTAAAATATAAAATACTGTTTATTTTGCTTAATTTATTTTGATACTTTGGTGGCTATATTTTATAGTTTGTTTTATACACTTACAAACAGGGTATTTTGTATTGAAATACATTTTGATGTATCTTTACCCGTCTCTCCCAATATGCATGATATGCTGCCATATCACGTACATTTCCAATTTCCTACATTTCAAAATAACTTTGAGAATTTTTTTTTTTTAACAAATTACTTGTAGAATAGACAAATTCTCAGAACGTTTTGCAGATTGACCAAATATTTTTGTTAGTCTTGTAACATCAATATTTGGCCTATTAAAAATTCCTCTCAAATTATCAGGAATTACATGGCAGAGTTTCTTTTAACCCTCTTCCTGTCTTTTACACACATGAAAAATGCAGCATATTTTCAGGCATCTTGGCTGCTTTCTGGGTCACAATGGTAATCCGGCTTCAGCAAGGTCACATGGTCAAGATCCCATAGTCAAGGTCACATGGTAAAGGTCACATGGTAAAGGTCAATGAGCACTAATCACCCAGAGCTTAGAAATGAACATGGTGTAGCTGTTCATGGTGAGCCTTAAGTCTCCACTTGAGGAGTACAAAAACAAATCTTGATTCGCTGCATCTTTTTACATCAATGGCAGTTCAACAGCATCACGTTTTAAATACCCAGTGGAAAATACGAAAGGTCTCAATTCAGAGCCCCTCTCCCCAGTAAGCTGCCTGCTCCAACGCTGTTCCTGGATCAGCCATAATAAACATCAGCTCCGCTATTGACCTTTGAAGATTCATGGCATTACCGTTTCCATTTATTTCATTTAAAGGTAAATGTTCCCCACCAACATATCTAACGGGGAAAAAAATACAATGTAACATCTGGTTTATTTTCCTTAATGTGAGCTTATTTAACTTCATTTACCATATTAAATCAAATTAAACATGTAAATGAATTGAGTTATTTTGTTTGCATAAACAGTTTGGCATTTGGAGGGAAGAAACATCGGAATAAATAGTGTACGCATTGCCGGGTATCGTAAAGTTTATGATACATTAAAGCCAATGGCAATAGATTACCAGGCCTCTCAAAATGACACCTAGCTGCACCTGGTGAAGCCAGTCACCTGGTTAGGGTTTAAATGGCGCCAGCTGGGCGGATTGCGGGGGATTCAGAAAATGCTGGTGGTTACATGCGGTTACAGCCCTTCCCCAGGGGTGGATTTATTATTTCTGGGGTCCCTCTCAAAAAGTCACTTCAGGAACCATATCCTCCTCATGTAGTGACTGTTTGTAGCCAACAGGGGGCCCAAACCTTGGGGGCCCCACACAAATGTGTGGTTTGAGTGGCGGTAAACACAGCTGCTAGTGCCCCCCCTGTCCCTCCTGTCATACATTAGACTCATACTTACCGTTTCGATAGGCAAGGAAATAATCATTTACTTTACAGGAAAGTTACAGGACTATCTAAGAACATTGACTGTATCCCTAAAACCAGACAGATGGGTATTGAGTGAAGGAATCTGTGCCTCCTCCCCACACACACACACACATGCTTGCACATACAGTTGTGTAAACATATCTTTTTGGGGACCGCTCATTCATTTCTATGGGAAAAATTCTAATGCTAACTTTGACTATCTTAACCCCTACCCAAACCTAACCATAACCATACATAATCAAACAAAATACAAGACTTTTTGCATTTTTAGTTTTTCCATTGCAGTCACGGATTTTTATTAAATAAAGATTTCCCATATGGGGACCAGGAAACGTAGGTAAAAAAACCAAAAAAAAAAACAGGTATTCATCATGTTGGTCCCCACAAGGTAAGGTATACCTGGACCACACACACACATACACAAAACTCAGTTGTGAGCCTCTTAACACCATCTCGGGGTGTAGTTGTTAATTACGTTCGCCTTTAACTTCATTTGCATGTCTGAACAAGGTGTAGGCATCAGTGTTCCCGCTGGAAACAGTACTGTAACCTGCTCAGGGGCTCCCTGGCCCCCGGCCAGAGAGGACCAGCAGCAGAGAGTCAGGCCAGCCCATTAGCTGTGCATTATGGCCTGGATCTTGCTGCTGTGCTGCTGCTATCCTGAAGGAGAAACCCGGCCAGCACCATCCAGGAATATGATTTATTCAAAACCTAAAATTAAAATGCAGCACGGTTCAGTACACGTTACAGACAAAGGAGCAAGACGATTCAAGGGAGATCGATATCAACGCCAACCTATTGTTTTAGTTATGAAAAAGGCAGGACCGGGGACATGCTAGTACTTAATTGGGTGATTCATTTAGTTTATTTACTGACTTTTCTTGTGACTTTGCACTGTGTACTCCTGTACCTTAAAAAAAGTTTGCATAGAAAGTTCTGGAAAGACAGTGCCAATAGAAACAGACAGTATTTTTTCAAGCCCCTTTCTTCTGGAACGGCGAGTGGGGTTTGATTACGTCCGTCCAATCACGTTCCGACAGGGTGCCGCAGCCGTGAGGATGGAATCACGAGGCAATTTCCTGTCAGTCTTAATTGGGTAATTGATTGGCAATTTGAACCAGGCCGCTCACTGCATGCAGAACAAAGCACCTGGCAGTGTACCTTAAGGATTCATCTTAGGTGAGAACAGAGAGACAGCTTCCGTAATCAGCATCCTGACACGGTGCCGAATCTCCAGCGGAGTCTTCTTATTTCTGATAAACTCACACCGGGACGAGCAGCAAAATGAACTTTCAAATAATCTCACCCGAGCAGGAGTATCGAAATTAATTGATCGATCGACTTTCTTACAGCTGCTCTCCATCCCGATGTCCATTTATTTACCCCCCCCCCCCCCCCCAGCTTTAGTACGGAGGACGAGGACACGAGTAATGCGAAGAGCTTAGTAAAAAGCTAAAGTCCGTCTCCACGGGAAAACGTGTGAGCCCAGCACACTTCAGCGCTGGGAGGCAGATCAGAGGGGTCAAGCTGCTTGTAATGCTGTGACTCACCGCCTCGGCAAGAATTTTTCAGACTGATCCAGAATAATCCAGGTTAGCATTAGCGGTAAATATCAAACAGTGGGAGCCTAAAATTTCTGACAATCTTAACAGATCTTGGGAAACATGCCTGAATTTGTATCTACATCTGGAATTTAGAGTAGGATGAATCGGGCATTCTGTAGGTCAGGATGCAGTACCTGTGACCAGAAGGTTGGTGGTTCAAGTCCCCAGATCAGCAGTGTGATTTCTCTACTGGGCCCCTGAGCGTGGCCCTTAACCCCTAATTGCCCCAGGGGCTGTCTGACCCTGCCTTCTCAAAATGTGTGTTGGTTTAGAAAAGAGTTAGACAACAGCTAACTAAAGTAATGCAATTATTTTAGTCATCAGCAGCAACCTGCCTTTTTGGCAAGATTTATTTTTTTAACTTTATAAATTTATGATTTTCTGAGTTTTTAAATATTCGCTAAACTTATGCACTAGGTTGTAACAGCAGTAGGGATAGACATGCTGCTGGACACTCACAAGTCCTCCACGAAGAGCCGTAGTGAACATGGTCGAGACTTCACCTAAAGATCTTTTCATCGTTTACTCCCTAAATTACTTTAATCGATTTGTCAAATATTTCGTTAGACATTTGTACTGCAGAAGAGCATTGACCATTTAAATTGAATTTAGCACGAGAGAAATCAATGACAAGAACGGAGATGGGAAAACAAACAGAGTATCCCTTTATGCTAATGCGGCTGAGATCATCTATAATCAATTAATTTCTGCAATTGGTTTATTAATTTGTCAGTATGTTTGTCATTATGGATGAGTGTCAGTCAGGGATGTCTTTGACCTGGGACACCACATGCTCACATACTATTAGATCATATCTGTTCCTGTATAAGACCACAGCTTCTTCTGGAGGTTCTCCATTCAAGTTTCAGGGTTCAAGTTTTATTATCCTATTTCTAAATACTTATATTCTTACAGTTTCAGGGTAGGACAGGTGTGCAGGATAGATAGGACAGACAGCAGCGGGATACGGGACAGACAGCAGCGCGATACGGGACAGACAGCAGCGCGATACGGGACAGACAGCAGCATGATACGGGACAGACAGCAGTGCGATACGGGACAGACAGCAGCGCGATACGGGACAGACAGCAGCGGGATACAGGACAGACAGCAGCACGATACGGGACAGACAGCAGTGCGATACATGAGAGACAGCCGTGTGAAACAAGACAGATACAGAGTAAGACACACCAGAGGCGGGAAATGACTGCGGCTGACACACGTATTTGGCAACAGATGGTCAGTCTTGACCCCCCTAGGGGGCCCGTGGCCCCCCTGGCTGGCCTCTGAACCACATGTCCACACACACAAACAAAGAAGCAAACAAACAAACAAATACAGGACATCAAATGTGCCTGAGCCCACGATGGCTACACCAGCATCCCTAAAACGTTTACCACCCATCCATCCCTGACAGGAACCACAGCAATGGAAAACTGCCGGCCAGCATCCGAAATTCCAAAGCGAACAGCTCCTTTTGGTTTTTTTTCTCTTGCTTCATGCAAAATTTATTTCAGCAATAGGTTTTCGCAATATTGGTAACCATGGCTTATTTTGACACATAATCAATTTTGTATTGTTTAGTCGACAAGCAACATAAAGGATAGTGTTCTCGATATTGTCGACACACGGCATAAACCTACCGTCTGTTTTTATAGTTAGAATTTACCGTACCAACAGTTACGGTTCACCACCATCTGGGTTTATGTGCTAATGCTAATAACAGGCTTTGACTAAAACACAATTAGCAGATATTTATCGAAATAGTTCGTTTTTTTTCTCCCGCTGACCCAAGGGAAGCTGATCTTTATTAATTAGTCACTCTGCAGATTCATTCATGGAATGTGACCTACTTGCTTTTTTATATTTTTCTAAAGCCAGAACAGTCATGTTTAAAGACATAAACTCATAATCTTGAGGTTACCAGTTCAAGTCCCAAGACAGGCCTTGATCTAGTACCCTGGAACTAGGTTCTTAACCTTTATGTCTAGAATGAAAACACCCAGCTTTGTAAATAGGTAAAATGTTAGTTAGCATACACATGAGAATTCTGACTCAAAGTAAAGCTTCTGGCTGTAAAGCTTCATGGTGTTGTGAGTAGAGACACTGGGGGTTATCCACAGAAAAATACATCACAGCATGTAGAATTCAAAGCCCACAATCATGCAGTTTAGGCTGGGATTTCCTGAAACAGGGAAGTGAACGGGGACATCTTGAAACAGGAAGTGAACAGGAACGTCCTCAGACAGGGAAGTGAACAGGGATATCTTCAAATGGGGAAGTGAACAGGGATGTCCTCAAACAGGAAAGTGAACAGGGATGTCCTAGAACAGGGAAATGTCCCTCTTGGGTTTTTTCCGCCTTGTGTTCTTTTGTTTGTTTGTGTTGTTATTGAAATCAAGATGGTAGGATACCCAAGTTATAAATGACTTCACTCCTGGCTGTGATATCTCCTTAGGTTTTATTTGTAAAAGTGCAGCTTTTGGATGTGAGGGTACGCAAGATGGGGTATTTGAGGGGGTGGGGGGAGGTCAATGGTTGATGGTTTGGCCACTGTTTGTATCAAGAGAAGTTCTTTGGAGTCTCCTTGAGACAAGTGGCCGGTGTGTGCTGAAGTGAAGGCCTTATCAGTCACCGCACAAAGGATCCGAACCATGAATTACCCCGGGATGGATGTGAGCTCCACCAAGACCGCATTGTGGACCATCTGGGTGACAATAAACATGTCCCCTCGCAAGCTTCTCCATCATTCAAGGCCAGATAGCCGATCTGGACCTTAACTATAGCTCACTATCTCGGCCATCTCGACGTGCCCCGTTAGAGAGATGGAGGTGAGGCTGAAGGGTATTTCTCACCAAGTCTTCGCGTCAGAGAGGTTATTACCTTGACCCGGTGAGAGGCATGGCCCGCCACACGGCGAGCGAGCGTCCGGCTGCCTTATCGCCCGTGGCCACAGCTCTGAAGTGGCTCTGTTTATCCTGCTTTCCAAACAGACAATCAAAGTACAATTTAGAGTTTATCACAGCCGGTCTTCTGGTGACGGGGGGGGGGGGGGGGGGAGCACAGGTTCCTTTATCTACGGATCCCAAGCCAAACATTCTGTATAAAACCTTTTAATCACCCATTAAGTTACAGTTTATTTATTTTGCAGATGTTTCATTCCAAAATGGCAAACAATTGAGAGAGCAGGGGCACAATGTCCCTGAAGCAATTGGGGGTTAAGGGCCAGACAGCGAAACCACTCGACCGACCCTGGGATTTGAAGTCACAACCACCCACTCACATCCGCTGAGTCACACATCTCCCCTGAAAATTATGGGAAATCAACCTCAGGCGAGCAGGTAAGGAGGCGGCTGGGCTGAATGCTTCCCCACTAATGCCTCTAAGTGCAGAGTACTGCAGCTCCTCATAGGCTTCTGTGCATCAAGAACCAGGTAGGTCCTCCCAGCAGCCTTTGCAGCTTTCTGTCTTCACCCTCCTGCAGCGGTTCCCACCGTCCGAGGGTTTCCAGGACAGCCATCGTACCGGGGGGTCCGGTCACGTCCGCCTCTGCGATGGCCGGATTTTTGTTTGTTTTCATTTATTTCAGGGAAGGAGCGGATGTGTGGGAGGTGCGGCTGACAGAGCAGAGGGTCTGGGGTAATAAAGAGAGGAATCGCCGGCTTTTAAAGGTGAGGAGTTCAAAGCCCACAGCTCACACTTTGATTATTTCAGATCAATTTGAGATCGCGGTGATAAAGTGCGGCGTTGGCCGGTGCCAGAGGCCGGTCGATGCTGCTGTCTTTATGGATATATCGCTTTCTTCCCCCCAGAAGATGACAGTTTCACTTAATCCCGGCACGGCACGTCGATGCGGCTGCTCACACGCCATGAAGATCAGCAATTAGGAATCCGGTGATAAAGCGGCTGATGAGTCAGGCTAGCCGGCCAGCCAGTGACGGGTGTGCATTTTAATCAGGTGATCAGGAACGCGCTCTGTGAGAATTCACAGTTTTTTCCTATCCACAGCCACACGTGGGAATGCGACATGGAGACAGGAATGCGACCTGGAGGGAGCAGGCCGGCCACAGCCTCTGTCATTCGTAGCACTTTAATATCGAGCCTTTATTGCGACAGAGGCCCACCTGCGGGAGCGCAACCCAGGCGCACATTAGACGCATTAGGTGCATTACCGTTGGTAGTCATGCCACAGCCGGCACCGCCTGTGTCACTGACTGGCTGACAATTGGATTGTTTTCGAGCCTCGAATGAAGGGAAGCTCCATTAGTAATGGCGTTATGGGAGTTTGCTGTAGCCTTCGCCGGCCTGGCTTTGTGCGGCAGGGCAGACGGCTCATTGCCACCACCACGGCAGCTCCGCACACCTCACATCTGGTTAAATTAGCCAGCCTGAAGGCCTCAAAGACCACCCAGATGTCAGGGAGAGCAGGATGGGTCGCTGAAACCCTTTTACCATTCGGCCAACGTCTATCTGAGGCTACATGGCCCGCTACCCAGTTAGCAGGTGCTGAGGACCCCGCTCTGGCCAGCAGTCCTGGAGTTTGCGTTTACGGCCCCCCCGTGCCCCACCATCCACAGGCCATTAACTCCAAGTGGCCCCCAGGCACACTGGGGCAGGGGTGCAGGGGCACGACCCCTGCGCGGACCGTCATATTACTTTACCGTGTTACGCCTCCCGCGGCTGTCTCTTTAGCTAAGTGACCTCAGAGGAGCAGCTCATCCTGGGGCTGATTGGGGGAGCTGGGACTGAAGGAGGAGGGTGGGTCAGAGTTGAGGGTGGGTGGTGAGGTCGTGGGGATGGGATGATTTATGGGAAACGTCCCCCTGGTGGATCTGGGATGAAAAGTTCGAAAAAAAAGGAAAAAAAAAAGAAGGGAAACAGTTAGTGACATCCCCCCCAGGAGAGAAAAATGGCCGCGTGCTGAGTCTGCGTCCATTGTGGATAGACACCCCCCCCTGTGTCCTGCTTCTTTAGCAGCAGCAGGAAGAAGTGCGGTCCGGCGTTTGATTTATCTGGGCCCCACGTCACCCTTCATGGCCTGCAGGGGGCGTCTCGAGCATGTCCGGGGGGGGGAGGGGGTGGCAACAAGTGGGGACATAAGGTGCTCTGTCCATAGACGAGCTTCTTAAAGCACCTTAGAGCTGGTATTGTCAATATTATAATCATCATTCATAGCTGAAGCAATAGTAGATAGCAAGAGTCGTATTTATATGTAAAGCTACACTAAAATGAATACATCAGTGTACAATCCATTAGTATACTTAATAATAGGATGACGATAATTTAATATATCAATCAATACAGCTAAACAAAGGGCTGATACTCAAGCTCAAACTCAGTGGCATCTGCACAGACATGGATTCCAAAGTCCCAAGCAGAATACGAGTAACACACAGTAACACAACCGAAATGTAAAAGTTGTCTTGTTGGATCGCAATTGGGTTGACTATGTCACCATTTAATCATTTAAAAAGTATCTACAGCTGATGATCAGCATGGACAAGAATACAGGAAAAAATCTGTGAGGATGAGGAAAGTGTAACGTGGAGAAGGGCTCCGCTGTTGCAGGTCGCCTGCTAGCATATATCTCTGTCTGCTGGTCACATCTCAGAAAGGCCCAGGGGTGAAGGCCAGTGTCATGGGCACCTCCGAACCTCTGCTGATTTATTGCTTCGACTTTGGGTTAAAACCCGGCCCCCTCTGCCCCGTTTCCCGGAAAAGCCCCTTGTCCCCAGCCCCCGGCGCCAACACCACGTCCCGCTTATTCCGCACGCTAGATTAATTGATTGCAACATGCTGTCGTACCCTGGGGGGGGGGCATGCCTCTCCCCCGACCCCAGGATTTCCGCGAAACGGCGTAGCTCTTGACATGTGCGCAGTGGAGCGGGAGTGTCTCTCCGAAAGGGGGCCGTCAGACTGCGGCGCGTCGCCGAGGTCTGTAACGAGTAGCCGAACACGGGGCCGTTTCATTAAGCTAATGAAGATGGAGCGCTCTGATGGGCTCTTAAGTCAATTAACCATATTTAAAAACAGGCAGTGCAACCTGGAGGTAAATTAGCATGTGGGGAGAGGGGGTGGTGGCAGGGGGGGGCTGGGGGCTGCAGGTTCAAATGGCTCGCGTGTGGAACGCTCCGGTTCAAGCCACTTGACTGTCCCCCCCCCCCCTTACGAGAAGAGTTTCATTAACGATAATTAACTGCGTACTGTTCTGTCGCTGCTGGCCATAGAGTAAGGGAAACGGCCAATGACGGAATTCCATAGCAGGGGTGACGGGGCGGGGGTATGTACAGCAGGACCGCCCCCCCCAGTAGCATCACACCCCACTCCACTGCTCACCGCTCCTGCCCCTTTCTGCATTTTTGCCTCTTTTTTTAAAACAACTGAAAGTTTCTGAAGAAAACTGGCCTTTTTAGAAAGTATTTTTTAAATTGAGCGATGCGGAGGTGAGTTTTGCATTCATCAGCAGTATACATGGCCTGCGGGGGTGGGGGCTGCATGGCAAGGATCGTTATGGTAAAACTAGCCATAAAACCCCACACACACACACACACACACACGCAAGTAGATCCACAGCCACTCTCTTTAGTTACGGTTGTGGATTTTAACCCCCCCAATTCCACCCCCCTCGGTTCTTTCGGTAAACTTATTTGGAGTCCTCTGGGGTTTTAAATCTCTCGCTGCTGGCCAAACAGCGAGGTCTGAAAAGATTGCAGTTCATTTTCGACCCGCGGTGGATGGAAGCCTCATTTACTAGCTGTTGGCAACTCAATCAGGCTGGCCTCACGCTGATGAGTGAGTGACTGCGGAGCAGCAGTCGATACGCGTCCGCCGTGATAGAATGCCCGCATCGGCGGCCTCCTCTGTGCACCCGGCCCTATCCCTTATTTATTTATATCTCCTCTTCCCCCTCCCCACCCCCCCAACCATTTTGTCTAATCAATGTTATTAAAAAAAAAAAGGAGGGAAAACATGTATACACACACTCACAATCCCTGCAATTCATCCACCCCCCCTGGACATCCGGTTTGCTCTCCGGATGTTTCCTGGTGGCTCGTGGGCAACAGAGGCCTGGTTTGGGCCTCTCTCACCTGGAACATTCCGCCGCAGTTCGGCAGCACAAACGTCTAGAGCGATTCGGATATGTATATTCCCTGACAGGGCTTATCCTGACCATGGTTACTGTTTATTTCCCACACGCTTGCCCCCCCAGACCCTCGCAATGGAGAATTATTCATCAATACCCTTTAGACGCTGCTGCCGGCTGTTGTGAGTTCAGCTTAATCGAACTGGCGTCAGCCCAGCGATAAATACTGAATCCTGGGCAGCCTGCGTGCACAGAGAAGCATGCTGGTCTCGCGCATTCACTTTTCATTTAATTTTTATTCTGTGTCTGAAACGCAGAAGTTAGCCCTTGACAGGTATCCATCAATAATTTCATACACTACTGTACACCTGCAGTCCAGGTCCTCTCCCCATATTTCTGTCTTCCGCTCTGAAAGGCTCATCACGGGAAGGACCCGCTCGCTCCCCAAAAGAAGTAGCTCAGTCGGCTGATGGATTCAGTTCCTCAGCAATTCGGATCAATTTGGTTCAGGATCGGAGACGGTCCTGACGATGGTCGGCCATCTTGGTTTTGCACTCCATGCCTGTGACACGCCTCTATGCATGTCATACTCGCAAGCAGACACAGGTGCTGCTTCGGATCGTGGGCAGGAGTTCACTGGTGTGGTTTTGGTGGGAATGCCTCCGGTAACAGGTGAATGGATTTGTATGAACACCAGAATCATCCTGCAGAGGGTAACTGTGGTGCTATTTTATTTTTTTCTTGCTCACTAAACGACGCTGTTGGCAAAAACTGATTTCATCTCGTTTTATAGTCTTTTCATCGGCTTTGTTTGTTTGTGTGTGTGTGTGTCTTTGCACACAGGTATGTGTGTGTGTGTGTGTGTGTGTGTGTGTATGGGTGTGTGTGTGTGTATCCGTGTGCGCCGCCCCCCCCCCCAATCCCACCTCGGTAAGATCCCATTGGCTCAGCTGGTCAGTAGAGGCGGCCCCGATGTCCCCGGCGTCCTCTACCTCGCACACCCCGCTGCACATGCTCCGCAGCCGGCCAACCCCTGACCCCGCTGTCACGGTGATGGCTACTGTTATCTGGAAGTAGTTATCTCACTGAGATAGCCTTCTGCTCCCCCTGACTTTTATTGAAAATATAAAGCCACACCAATTACTGCTATAAATAGGCCAGGTCTCTTTAAGAGGTGCGTGTGCACTATAGGTCTGCCAGTCCGACGTAGTCGAAGATCACATCGCAGATTTAGGCCGGGCCCACGCCACTTTTTTCAAGCATCGTCTGAGTCTCATTATTACAGCACCACTAATTATTTTTGCGGTTATTGTGCTAATTGTGTAGTTATGCTTTAGAAACATCACACGTGTGTGAAGCCGCACAGCCGTGTGCTTATTGCGTGAGCCTATGGGGCATCGCATCGTAAAAGCTAGCATCAGCTTTAAGTTGCTCCCTCACTATACGTCATGGGCTTGGCTCGGCCCGGCCTGAAAGCCGTGGTCCTAACAAACATTTCAGGTCTGCGCAGGGTTCCAACGGGAACTCTAGTGCCATTTCGGTACTAATAGGGTTGGAATGACCCACAAATCACTGGTCAGGGGACTGAGAATGATTAGCAGAAAGGCGGTCATGTGCCAGGAAACTCGTCAGGGCGTCGGGTTGGTCCATCTTTCTGCCCCAGTCATCAGGCAGAGTGCAGGTTAGTTAATGTGACTGTAAGATGCTGAACACTAATGCTAATATGTCTACCTAAGAAGGCATTGACAATCAAGCACAGGAAACTATCCATCCACCCATTCATCCATTTTCTGTAACTGCTCGTCCTATTCAAGGTGTCCGGAGCCTATCCCAGAGGCCACAGCCACGACGAATAAAAGAAAACTATTTAGCCGTATTTTAGCGTTTTTTTTTTTTATCACATTCTGTTAGCATTTACCCACCGTAAGCGTTTGATAGAGCACAGTAAGGAGGCGGCGTGAAGCATGCTGGGATGGCCACAGAGGAGGCGTTACTCACCCACCCGGGAGGCAGACTGCCGCCAGCGAGTGCTGAGTCGGTGCCGGCAGCGAGGGAGCCGGGCGACTGGCTAATAAATCAGCCGGCAGTGCAAAGGTCAGCCGCAAACATTAGAACCGTCGCCGGGACGGCAGCACTCGTCGCTGCAGCTAGGTGACTCCATCCTTTTTTTCAAGGATCATTGAAATTTATAAGTTGCTGAACAAGTAATAAAGGCCATTAAAAATGTAGCCGGAATTTATGCGTGGCAGAGGTGGAAATTATATAATTAGGGGCTCAAATAATTTTTCAGTTGGATTCCTCCTGCAGACCTTTAAGTTTAATTGGGTGCTAACAGCGCCAAAGAACCAATGATGACGACAGACATGTGAGATAAATCTGGGCAGAAAGTCAGGGGTCAAAATCATACCAGAGGAAGACATATGTATAAAAAAGGAGCAGGAAGTACTTGGGATTTTCAAGATTTTTCCCCCCCATTCCGTTTCCGTGGGTGGATTTTACAGCCGGTAGCGGCACGTTATTTTGGAGCCGTCCAAAAATAAATGTCCGCGATTCGTTCCCGTAAGTTATTCTGATCTCTTATGAATGCGTCATGTGCATTATAAACCTAATAACTCTTCTTTATGCAGGTAGGTTCGGCGGCTGCGCTTATCGAGGCGCATGGAGCGCCGTTTCGCGTCTTGCACGTTTGGTCTCGCCGTGATTTGTTTGACGGAAAGACGGACCGCGGGATGCAGAAACGTGGTGCCGGATAAGCCGGGAAGTACCAGCCTTTATCACCCTAAATGGTTTAACCTCGGTTTCTGAAAATCCCGCCGGCTGAATTCACAACTCGAATGTGAAAATCAGTAACTTCGGTCATTAGTCAGAACCTCTTATTAACTAGATTCTGCGTTCATACAGGCCCTGTGATTTACAGGCATTTAGTTCGCATTATTATTCTGGCTGTCATGCGGCTGACATATAAAGTATCATTTTGCACAAAAAAACATTCAAAATGTAAGCATATGGCTGTGCCTTTATTTCCAAGACACTGAGCTGTACGTTTCCTTCTACATCTGCAGTTGAAGATTAATTCTAATTCAGTTCGTATGCATATATTTATTTTTGCAGTTAAATGCACCCTTTCGAGAAAAAGACTTCAAACAATCTCAAACATTTTCTTGCTCTGCAAAGCATTTCTAAGTATAAGATGTTTGGGTTTGTCTAAATAGTGAAGAATTAACGGGTGGATCATTTATTTAATTGACTATAATTGCGTGGTGCTTTTTGCTCCTAAAGCTAAAAGGCTGTATGTTATGTTATTGGTTTATCTTTACTCTGAGATCTGCGTTTTCTTTTCTAAGCTGCGCCTTAGAAGTGAAAATGTTAGGATGGCTTATGTGGTCCGGGGGGGGGGGGGGGCACTTTAGCCCCCCCATGGCTGTAATTTAACTGCCTTTTGAATGGTGAGGGGGAGGCACCTGAGTTTGCCCTGCAACCCCACCCCCCCCCTTCCTTCAAAATTACACTCGTCATCCAGGTATGTACTGTGGCATTTCAGGTTAAACGTTTCATCTAAGGCTACATCGGGATTTCGGTGCCCTGACGATTGACCGTGAGCGATTAGTGCCGCTTCTGACGCTCACTGGCACAAGGGCCAAAACCAAGGAACTTAATTACCAAGCACTCAACTTTTTGCAGTGCATTGGCTGGTCTCTTAATTTATAATCTTAATAAAGATAATAAAGATTAGAATGAGCGTTTTAATAAAATAACCAGATAATGAAATGCAGCTGTAAAAATCATTGATTAATTCCTGCTACTGAAATAACACCCGGCTTTTTACTGTATCATTGCTTAGAGTGAAAATTGTGTAAATGATTTATTGGGCTTAAGTTTTCAAAGAGACTCCCCCCCCCCCCCCCCCCAGTGTAACTGGTGCAGTTTTTATTAACAAATTGCATATACACACCTACACTGATGTAAACAGTCAGTAAAAAGTGGCTTCATTCATGAAATGAGTTGCGTCAGTTGCTGTTAAGGACATACAAGATGCCTTTCTGCAGTTTTTAAGCCTAAATAAGTTTTGCAAGATTGTATGTGGCTACATATGTGGGAACAGTCATAGCAGCATTGGGGATTTTATCTGTCTGTGTTTCACTTCAGTGTGTGGTTTTTTTGTGGTGAAGAGCTTTTCAGAAAAGCATGTCTCACAGCTTGCTGATAGATGCGCTACACAAACGAAGTTCACAGCAGCACGGCCTTCTCCCGATCCGAAGGTCCCTGTGTTCCTCAGTGAGGCTCAGGATGGTGATGTTGGCCAAGAGCAGGACCTTTCCCAGGTAGGAGATGCTCAAAACTGGGTCAGGTTCCTCAAGGGGTGGTCTGCGTCGGCTGGTTTCCCAGTAAGATGAAGAGTACCTCCAGTGCCGCACCTGCTTGGGAATCTTCTGGGGGACAGTCCTGGATCATCAGGGTCCCATCTTACCACCACCACTTTGTGTGTAATCATTTTTCAGCACATCCACTTATACATCATCTCATGCTAGCAGATGCATTTCTGCATGAGCTCACATGTGTTTGTGTGTGCACATGAGTTTTCAAATTTCTTTCCGCGATCAGACCATTAGATCTACTGTTTTAAGTTTCCTAAAAAGGCATATTAAATAAACATTACATTTATTTTTTTTTTGACGCAATGAATAAACAGAGGCCACTGCACACCCACAGCAATAAACACCTAAAACAAAAACCCATTATCATGTACAATCAAAAGAAAATAGTATCTGTGTGATGTTGTGAAACATGTAGCATCTTCTCTATAATATGCAACATAAGCGTTCATAGTGGGATTCAAATATTTATTAAAATAATGGTTACAGAGCATTAGGTATGTCAGTGGTCTGAGTTAAAAGAAAATACTTATTTATGTCTAATCAATCAAATTTCCTGAGCTTCTGAAGCCATTTTCTAGATAGTCTCCTCTTCCAGTCTCCTTTAATAATTGTATCAGTGAAGTCGTTCAGAAGAGATTTTCAATTTATTTCTAATCAAGCTTTATCTAATATTCTCCCGACAGGCAATTAAAAATTCAAACTCCACTGAAAAGCCATTTCTCACTTCTTACTTTCTCCCAGTGTTCATTTAAAGATGTTATTTCATTAAAAAGTGCTTGTTGATGAGTTTGGGATAATTCGCCAGCACATTTAATTACCATATTCTGCATCCTTAAGCTACTGCTGCTGATTTGAAAGCGCCCCCCCCGCCCCCCTGCACGCTTTACGCTTTACTGCACGACAGATATCTGAAAACATGGGATTTGATCGTTTTATTCAATTAGCCAAAGACGCGTTTTATAATAGTCATCAATTTGAGATGTATGGGTTATATTACTCCAGCAGGATCTACCGCACCTTCTAAGGCAGTACCGTAGGTAATGGTGCGGCCTGGATCTGAAGCCTCCTTTATCTTGCACCTTTGAGGACAGTTCTCACTGTAATCTCATCCTGTAAAATATCCCACTGTACAAACGTGTGAACCTGTCAACTACCTCAGCTAGCTGAGGCATAGAGATTTAAATGCTGTTGTTGGTTCTTTTAACTTCGCTTTTACCGTAATATTAAGCTTACAGGTGTGAGAGGTACAGAGATACCAGAAAGGAATGTATACAGGGGCGGAGCCACAGGGCCACTAGCCCCAGCTGAAAGCTGATTGGCCACAAGAGTGCCACCTCCCCTGTCACTCACTGATTCAAAACATATCATTGGCTAATGGTAAGGTTGGCCCCTCTGTATGAATTATTGCCTGTCTTATGACCCCTATTTAAAAAAAAAATCCTTGAATCGTACTAGATACCAGGAGCCACCTGCTCTGCCTCCTGCTCAGTGCTTTACAGCCCGCCGTGCACCAAACGGTATATTGTCTCCCTAGGAGATCACACGGAATAACTGGAAAGGGTGACTTTGTCATTATGATCTGTAACGAGATTCCTGTGTGATGCTGGGGGGGGGGGGGGGGGGGGGGGGGTTAGCATTCCATAAACAAGCTTTAGGGGGTATGCATCTCTGGCAGTCAGACTAGTCACACATAATATTTTATTGGATTCAACTACACCCTGCACTTTAAGAAGTACAGGAACAGCCTATGATCTCAGGCCAGGAACAGCACATGATCTCAGGCCAGGAACAGCCCATGATCTCAGGCCAGGAACAGCACATGACAGCCCCAGTCTGTAACCCAGACTCCATGTTCCTTAAGCACAGTGTGAATGGAAGTGGAGCTGAGCTGCTTTTAGTAAAATAGATCTGCCGCGTGTATGTGAAGGAGGTTCTGTCACCTACCGTGTAAGAAGATCTAGATGCTTCTAAGCGTCATGAGTATAAATAACATCATTCTTGAGCTCGAGGCCCACGGGGGCTGGAGTGCAGAGATGCCAAGCTGCCTCCATGCACCCGCATGGCCTGGCCAGCTCAGGTGCCCCAACCAGTGCCACTGGTCCCTGCGGGCTTCAGCCAACCAATCAGAATGGGCCATCTGATTTTCATGGGTGGCCAGCTCTGCAATGCTATTGGGTGTGCAGGAAGGCCGAGGGTGGGGATGGTGTGAAACCGGGTTTCTTTAGCCTGTGGCCGCTCCAGACCATGTTCTGGAAAGTGGAAATAAGTCAGACAAACAAGCAAACAAATAAAAAAATTAACGGGGGAGGGGACACCCAACACAATACACTTCCTGTCTATTTAGGACACTCATGTCCAGCAGTGAGTCTGAGTATGCATATCTTTCCCAGAATCCCTTGCGGTGCAGCCTATAGGCCGGTGTTGGCGGAGCACAGGCATGCATGCATCTCATTTGAATACTTTTCCAACGAATCCTGTCAGAGGCAATTAATGCGGAGACATTAAAGGATTTTGGCAAAAAAAAAACAAGAGGAGAGGAGTGTTCAGTAAGTAGCTGGAGCTAAATTACGCTAAAACGGCGGCATTGCTAATGCGAATGTTTAAGGACTACCGGCTGCATCTGCCTTTGCAAAACTCTGCCCTAGATGTCAAAATACTCTGTCGGATTCGGCCGCTTGACTTTACAGATTGTGACAGGGTTTAGCAGGGGTCAGCTGAGGCTTATGTGATAATTTAACCTTAACAAAATTATTTAAAATAGTGGTTAGCGGGTAGAGACCTCCATCGACATGGCATACGTGACGGTCATATTTTCTGGGCAATGTCAGTTGATGCTCTTGGCATGACGTTGAATATTACGTACAGATCAGCTAACGTCTCTCCCTGCCGGCCTTGTTTTCCCGTCATCAAAGCACAGCTAGTGTAGTGTCCTCAGGACGAGTCCAGCTCCTGTGTATGTCAGTATGTTGTTTTCGTTTATTTTGTCACTCACTTCTACTAGGATGTAACACCAAGTATGTAAATTATACATAGTGCAGGATATTTTAATGGGGTGAAACCAGGGTTGTTAATGAAAATTCAAACCGAAAAAAATATGAAAAATAAAGAAAGCATTGAAAAGTATAAATATTCCTTCCAAAACTAAATGAAGTAAAAACAAATGTCAAATATTTTCTGCTGCTGTTTTTTTAATACTATTTAGTAAGCAAATTTTTACTGGTCATTCACAATGTTACTTGTAAACCATGAATTATACCTGTTTTGCCCAGTTTGAGGACATAATGTGCACTGAGTCTTCATACAACCAACAGCTGTACAATTTTCAGTCTATCCATAGAAATAACATTACTAAAATAATAAATATATATTATCCTCTGTTCCTGCTTGTCCTGTTGAGAGTTGTGGGGGGTTGGAGTCTATCCTGGAAGCTAACTAAACTGGATTTCAAATGAAAATTGAAAATAATATAAAATATGAACTAAACTAAAAAAATCGACACTGTAACAGCACTGGTCAAAGCCCTCTAAAGCCACCCCAGGAGCTGGACGGTCTCTCTCTCAGTCCATCTTAGCAGCCTTAAGCCCTTCACGCTCATTAAAATACTATGTTCCTGGTATCATCAAAGAGCCAACAATGGTTCCGGAGGCATGTCCTGCAGACTTGTCCTCACAGGTAAGAGATGCTGTCCGTCAGATGGAGGCTTGGGGGGCTTGAGCTCCCCCCTCGGCAGATATCTCAGGAGAAAGCCAGGATCTATCTTGGGAAGCCATCTTGAGCATCTCCAAAGTGATATCCGCCAGAAATATTAGCCTTCCACGCCCCTCCCTGATTACTGCTTGTTTTATTTTACATAAGTGGCAGCTCGATAAAACACAATTGACCGTTTTAAATGGTTTTCCTCACTGCTAATTGTAATGGCTGCCTTGTTACACCCCCGACTGTGCCGACACGCTCACACGCACACACGCCGGCACCAGGCCACGGCCCTCAGGTGAGATACAAACTCCACTGGCCACAGGGGGTGGGGGGTACGAAATTATATCCCTTTAACTGGCGGGCGGCAGTCGCGTTTCGAGGGAGGTAGGGGCGAGGGGATTCTGCTGGACAATGATGGCCTCTGTGCTGGGGTGGCTAATTAAATACTAAGGTAGGAATAAAACCTTAATGAGAAAAGCAAGCTTGTTGAGGGAGCTGGCACGGCCCGTTCCGGCCCGATTAAGGCCGCTCGCCCATATGGGCTCAGCTGAAGCGGCCATTAGGGTCCTGCCTAATGGATCGTCGTCCGTGCAGGTGCCGGGGCCCCAGCCCCGGCACACTTCCCGGCAATTTCCAAACTTGGCAGGCGAGTGTGGGCCCGCTATGAAATTCCTTAGCCCCGATAAATATTTTATGGAAATTAAAATTTAATTCTTTGCTTAGTTTAAGCAATTTCCCCCTGTAAGTAGTGTGTCTGTGAAGGAGATTACAACGTTCGGCGGTTTGTTTATAATTTAATTTTTTATGTTGTGGCTGGCAGTGGGGCAAAGTCGCAACACCTGTGGGTGTTTATAGCAGGCCGTCTCTCTCACAGCTGCTCCTTTTCAAAACACCTCGCCGGCATAATCATTTCATAAAATTTCATGATTTACCATCTGCTAGACTGAGCTATAAGCACATGCGATGAGCATTTGTATGGCTCTGCTCCCAGAAAGGTACAATAACTGTATATTTTAGCGTAATGGCTTTGCAGGGCATGCAAATTTCCACAGAGCAGATTGCACCGATGCGCCGCTCTGAAGGGAATCCAAAATCCCTGTTTTCAGCACCCCCCCCCCCCCCCCCCCCCGCACTGAAATTATCAAGTGTCCACGCAACGCACCCCTCGTTCTCCTGTCCTGAGAGCACAGGCAGGACGCCCAGCTCCCGTGCAGGGATCGCGAGGTAGGAGGTGTGGGTGGGTTACTTTCCCTTTCTGCTTTTAATGTCTGCGCATTTGGGTAATTAAAATGATTACTACAACAATTAAAGCAAGTAATTAGAAACTAATTACACTGGCATTTTTTGTGATTACAGGAGCAGATGAAAATAGTGTTCAAAATTAAATTCATTGCATATTCATGGAAATGAAATTAAATACTGCTGGGTGAATGAGATAATCGAGATGGGAAGGGAGGCTTGTGTTGCTGGGCTTTTGGGAACAGCCTGCATGCCTGCCACTAATGTCCCTGACAGACATTCACTTAAATCACTGATAATCTTTTAATGCCCTTAAAAGGAGTTAATATTTGGAACGCACTCAAAAGCACCGAGGGTCTCCGTTTTTCTCCTTTTCTTCCTCCCATCCACCTCTCCTGCGATGATGAAACCTACCAGCTGTAGCACAATAGAAAACATTTAATCATTATCTGCTGAAACAGAGGCTGGCCCTTCATTTCTCTCTTCTGTCGCTCCATGCCCGGCGATAAATTAAATTAAAGAATCTCCTTCTCCGCGGCCATTTTGCCCTCCCTTTTATCCCTTCTTTTCTCCCTCCCTCTCTGTCTTTCCTCCTTTCTTCCCTCTCCATCTTCCCCTCTTCCCAGCCGCGCCGCCATGATCGTGTAATGAGATTCTTCAGATTAAATAGATTTCCTGTTAAACTCGGCGCTGGGTAGATAAGGTGTCAAGACTGAATGGTTATTAACATTTAAATATATCACAGAATAAGAGAGGGAGCGAGAGAGAGTCGGCAGACAGAAGGAGGGAAAGGAGAGAGAGAGGAGGGAAAAGGCGAGAATATGAATTTTTCATTGTTGCCGAGCACAATAGACCACCCCCCCCCCCCCACGGCTGACGCATCTTTTGCCGGACCTAATGAAAGTGAAGTAATTAGAGGCCCATGCAGACGATATCCACTGGAGTACAATTAAGCTGCGGGAAGGCCTGTTATTTATGTGACACAGCCCATCCAGCTGCTCTCACGGCAGTAGCACTGATGGTGAGTCGGCCTCGCCTTCGTCTCACCTTGCCTCGCCCCGCCCCCACCTACTCGCTTCACCCTGCCCACTCCCCGTGCCTCATCCCACCCACTCACCTTGCCCCGGCCTCGCCTCCCCCTGCCTCACCTTGCCCCCGCCTCCCGCTGCCTCGCCTCCCCCTGCCTCACCCTCCCGCTAACTCGCCTGCCATAGCCTGTGTTTTCCAGCCTTCTGCCCAAGTCCTACATTATTACACCAGATTAATAATGTAAATTCCATGGACTCTGTTACCCAGGAAGACACGCCTTTCAGGAATTGATGGTCTTGCCATTCATCACCTCCTCCTGCTCTGGTCCATCCCTTTTAATTTCTCATCCTTTCTTTCGAGGGGGGACGGGGGCAGAACGAGGGGAAAAGAGAAAAGGAGAGAAAAAAGACGAAAATACTGTTAGGAGGGCGACTGTGTTTGGAGAACGCCAGCGGACGGCGTGCATTAAGTGAGGGGTGGTCACAGTCCCCTCACACCCCAAATGCCCCTCATATCCATCAGGATCTCTGGGCCAGCTGACTCCCGGTAACACTCAGGGAAAGGCTGACAGTGCGGTCCCTCCCACGGCTCCTTTTCAGTCAGTGGCTGTACCTGTATGCCCAGCAAAGAGCCATTTTCTTAGGAGGCTCCTCTTTTGTCTAAAGAGCTCTTACTCTTGTTTATTGTGGGGACCAAGAGTGGGGGCCAGGTGAAAAGTGTTCATGGTCCTTTTCTGACTCCTAAACAGTCCCAAAAAACTGTTCCTGTTTTTGTAAATATGTCTGCATCTTCCCTTTACCCATAGCGACACGAAACCTCAGGTCCCTTCCCAAACCCGGAAACAACCACACAACAACGACAACCTGTTTGCCTCCTGTTCTGTTGAGAACGGTGTTTTGTGTCCGTTTTTTTTGTGTAGTTTTTTTTATTCCCTTCTCTCACTGCCCTGTATTTCAATCCCCCTCCCCCAGGGGTGGCACATCTAATAATACACACCTGTTTGCCACAAATTCCACGTTTCCCACGCCCTGCTCAGCAGACAAGAAGAAGATTCCACCAAAAAGAATTCACAATGTTTATTTCTTTTCTTAGGGACGATAAAGCTCAGCGAGTACAGCCTCAGTTATGTGAATGCAAATCTCGTCAGGCCCACCTAGATGACTGTGATGTCACTTCCTGTACCGGGAGCCAATAGTGCAAAAACGTTCAATACATGTCAGCAGACAACCATAATAAGTGCCGAAATGACACATGGTGCCCACAGATGCTGTGGGCGGAGATCCTGATCACCAGACACGCTCACTCCTCTGCTACTGGCATTCATATTCAAATCTCCTCCTTCAGTGGACTGAGCAAATATCCCTGCACATGGTACAGAGCACTGGGCCTGTATTTCATATGTGTGAGTTCCCATAAACCACGGTACCATCAGCAGGAAGATAGGTTACCTGAAATTACATACTGCCCCCCCCCCCCATTCTCACGTCCTTGTTCTCCCGTGCCCCCCAGCACCCAGTCCCCACGAGGTTACATGTCCTGATCATAAGCCAGTGGCGATGGGGATTCTTTACTGCCAAACGGACAGGCAGAGGGAAAAGAAGATGTTGCCTTTCGTCCGATTTGCTTCATCGCTCAAGGAACTGCAGCGCAGGTTCATCCGAGCAGTTGGCACTGGTGGAGCTTAGCTGTTATTGAAGGCGACTTTGATGAGTTACGTTGTGTTTGCACACTGGACACAGCTGGGTGTAGAGATTCATGCCGATAGCTAGAAGTAGACTTGGGGTCTTAGCTGCTTGTACCTTACCTCACACAGCTGGGTGTAGATTTGGGGTCTTTGCTGCTTGTACCTTACCCCACACAGCTGGGTGTAGATTTGGGGTCTTAGCTGGTTGCACTTCACCCCACACAGCTGGGTGTAGATTTGGGGTCTTAGCTGCTTGTACTTCACCCCACACAGCTGGGTGTAGATTTGGGGTCTTTGCTGGTTGTACTTCACCCCACACAGCTGGGTGTAGATTTGGGGTCTTAGCTGCTTGTACTTCACCCCACACAGCTGGGTGTAGATTTGGGGTCTTTGCTGGTTGTACTTCACCCCACACAGCTGGGTGTAGATTTGGGGTCTTAGTTGCTTGTACTTCACCCCACACAGCTGGGTGTAGATTTGGGGTCTCAGCTGGTTGTACTTCACCCCACACAGCTGGATGTAGATTTGGGGTCTTAGCTGGTTGTACTTTACCCCACACAGCTGGGTGTAGATTTGGGGTCTCAGCTGGTTGTACTTTACCCCACACAGCTGGGTGTAGATTTGGGGTCTCAGCTGCTTGTACTTTACCCCACACAGCTGGGTATAGATTTGGGGTCTTAGCTGCTTGTACTTCACCCCACACAGCTGGATGTAGATTTGGGGTCTTAGCTGCTTGTACTTCACCCCACACAGCTGGATGTGCCCATAACTAGACAAAGACTATTGCTGGACATAGATTCACTCCCAGAGCAGATCTAAATCTTTAAGCCTCAGCACCTTGTTGCCATACTTGTCATTGTATAACGTATGTATACTGAATACTGTATATTTCATGCGTATTATGTAATTAATTATATTGTATATATATATTGTATATTATCGTTTACTATTCACTTATTTGCTCTTCATTGTTCTTCATCATTATATGCGGTTGTCTGCAGGGAAGAATGCAAGCAGATCCTTTATTTTATTTATACTTGTACAAATGACAGTAAAGCTTGTGAACCATTGACTCATTGAACCCTGTACATACCTACAGCACTATGAATATGCTTTGAGCTCACGGTCCAGCAGTATGACAGTTGGGCTCACTGAATCATTCAAAACCGAACCTTCTGTTTGGAAATCAGCTTTAGCCGGGCTCAGGACCAAGCCAGTCGGTCCTGTAGGAGAACAGCGGAGCTGTTTCTGATAGAGAATCTGAGAATCCAGCTTCAGGTTAATGTGCCTGCAAACCGCCCTGAACCACGCTTGCCACGTCCTGCTGGAAACCTCCAGCCCTGGTGTTTTTCTCCTTCTTGTACCTCTTTCTTCTGCAGGGATTTTGTTCCAGATGTGCTCCATCTTGTGCCTGAATTATTTAAATGACAAGACAACAGGGGCCGGCCCGGTGCTCCCAGGAGTCGGGGAGAACAAAAGCCATCCGTCATGCAGGGATGGGGTCGGGGGGTGGTGACCAGCCGGCGTGCGGCAGGTGCACGGCCCGAGCGAAGCCTCTCCGTGGCGTCGCCTTGCGGAATACAGGTCGCCCGATAACGACTCGCCCGCTTTCCTGGAAGTGCATGGAAGTGCGATGGCAGCTGGCTCGACCACCGAGCCCTTGGGGGGGTGTCCCATGGAAGGGAACCGGCGCATGCTTCTTTGTTCCATGCCCCCCCCCATTCTGGGTTCACATGGCCCCCAACTCATCGTGTGCACAGGAAATGAGAAGGAACTTAAGAGACAGCACTACCCAGTATTCCCTGCCCACTGTTAAGCGCTCACATGATTGTTATCTCTATAACTAAACATCAAGGTTCCAAGTCCTTGTTCAACCTGAGTAATGTCACCACAACCATGTACCAGATAAGCGGTGTAGAAGGGTACATTCTCACATTTGGACTTGTATGTTTTTATTTATTTAGCGACACAAATTTGAGAATGCAATTGTTATGGGTTGAGGGTCATGCTGAAGGGCCCATTGGGCAAAGTCACCCTGCTAGCCTCAGAATTCGAACCTGCAGCTTTCTGATCACATGCGCCTAAACCACTGAGCCACACAACACCAAGAATTATCCTGCAGGAATACTGGATGTTGGCAGGGGGTGTTTTCATTAAGCCATTACTGAGCAGTCCCAGCTGATGTTGCTTATCTCAATTGTCCAATCAGATCCTAGATGATTCTGTCCTTTTTTCTCCCATTGGCTTCTTGTGTTTTCCCCCATTGGTGCTGCCCATCATATGTTCTTCATAAATAACAAAAACAGCAAATGGACTCCCTGCAAAGATGAATAAAATTTTCTCAGAACCATGTACAATAACTTTGTCAAGCAAATCTCTCCTGCTGGAGAGTCTCCGTGTCGATCTTATCATTAATATTTATATAGCTCGAAAAATTCAGCTCTGTGGGAGCATTTTGTTTTGCCATAGGTGTTAACCTGTTTTACTTCCAGAGACCCAATGTGGGTAGTCAAGCAGTCAGAGTTAGAGGGGGTTGCAGGGCGGATGCAGTCAATGTTTATCACATTCATGGTACAGAGTGCATGGAAATGTCAAGGCTTTTACTGGTCAGTTACACAAAGGCACTATGACTGCAAACCAGGCGCTCATAATATTTTGGTACCAATTACTATTGATTTTACAATTGGTTTGCCCAGAGATTGTTTTATTACTAATATATTTAACGTGCAAATCAATAGGAACACTTGTTTGGCTCATTCTGAGGGAGGTAATGAAATCAAACATCCAGGCAGGACAATGCTATCTGATCCATAAAAGACTCCAGCAGATGCTTAATGCAATAGTTAAGGGCGGAGGCATTACCGCCACGTGCCGGATGAAAGCAACGAGGCAGGCCGCAGCAGATCACGGCTTCCGCCTCGTTTTCCCCTCTCTGCGCCTTCATTAAGACTCTTTTGGCAAAAACCTTTCTATGAAGGCCCTGAAACCGCAGCCAAATAGTAGAGATCCAAATCATTAAGCGCGGAGAACAATGGCCTCACCGCGCCTTTGACCGAGTGCCATCTGTGTCGCAAGATATTTAATTCTCTCTCCATTTTTTTGCCTGGGAAACGAAAATGTGCAGCCTAACTCCATAACTCTCCGGTGCACAGCCGCCGTCGTCATTTAGGCTATTTTCTTATTTGCGAATCGCAGGATTGGTGCATTTTATTGCGAAAGAACTCAAGTGCCAACCCTCACAACAAACACCGCCGTTATTAACCGCAGGGCGATACAGATCAGCTTCTGAGGCTCAGCGGTCACAATGCGGTTGCATGTAAACAGGCCTCGTTTGCCCTTTGAAACTCCAGTTTTTGTTTACATCAAATGAGTCTCTGGTTTTATTATTCATTTCAACACAATATGTCCCCGTTTGACAGACCATTTCAATTCAGGGGAATGATGATTTCCAATTCCTTTATTTTATTTTTTTATCTTATCTGTCCAGTGTTAAAATGAACCACAGGCCTGCTTGCACCCTAATGTCTGATCGTGTACTTTCTTGGGAAAAAACCCATTGCATTTATATTCCCGAACAAAGCTGCGCGCTGCACATTTCCATATTCATCAGTCCAAGGAGGAGTCGTAAAATACAGTGGGACATCTCGGAATATTCAAAATGCACGCATGTTTAAACAATCTGTGACTGAAACAGACGTGCAGGGATGAGCCGCGTGCCGTGTCTCACAAGACAGATAGCCGGGAGAACAGAAAAAAAAAAAACACAGACAATGGAAACACAGTGTAACCAATGTTTACCGAACAAATTGTCAAAGATTTATTTATTGGAGCTGACTGAGGGATATGAAATCTACACTCCATTTAAAAGCATCTCTTTTATTTCGCTCTGCCTGGGGCTCTAAGCACATCTAATTTTACCCACAGCTATAACTCTCCAGCAAACTATTCCGGCTGCTGCAGGAAGTTCCTGTGAACTCATTTCGGTTTATGTCCCGTGCTGATGAAGCCGGCTGGGTGATTGAGAGCACGCACAAGGGGACCAGGGCGTCCCACAATGCCCAGCGACGTCCAAGCTCACCGCGAATCATCTGTCCCCAGGTCTCCTACCCCAAAGGCACAACCCGCATTAATGGCTCACCTTGCGTGTTTTTATTATAGGATTCATGCACTTAATTTGCCAGTAACCTATGACTACCAGCACCAAATGGCTCTGCTTAGCTCACACTATCTTTTTTATGCCCTGCACTGAGGAATCCACAGATGCCTCGTGATGGAAACCATGCTCAGGTCCCACTGGGAATGAGATGAACCTGGACAAAATCAGCCTTTGATTTTTGCTTTGAGAACCACCTCCCACCTTTCGGTAACATTGCTGCACTGGTGATAAACAAGAACACTGTGAGTTTGTTCGCGAATCCACTGGAGCCGGATGGCAGCGTGGGGATGAAATCCCTCACTGGCTTCTGTCTTTTGCACAGACATCATGGCCTCAGCTGCAGTTTCAGCTGCGTTCTCGTTATGCGATTCCCCGTTGAACCGCTGGACACAGATGCGCCCAGAAAGAGCTGCTTCCTGTCACAGTCCTCTGGACTAAAATGGTTCCCCCTCGATTCCTCTCAGCCATTCTCTCATTTTTCTTGTTTCTGTTGGACTCATTCCACCCAGATACCATCTCGGAGGTGGGGGGTTGGGGGTTCCTGCAGATGTATCCCAGAGTTCTCCAGACCATCAAATAGACTTTATGCCAAGGGCTGGGGTAGGATTATAATGTGCATAAGGTACAAGTAAAAAAATAGGTTCCTTCATGTTTTACATCATATAATACATGAAAATGGAAAAAAACATAGGGAGTACCAAAGCAGTGTACCACAGCAGTAAAATTCAATATAATCTTGGATTTCTCAAAATAGCTACTAGTTGCAATGTTGAACAAGGCATTTGTCTGAAAGGTTTTACCTGGAAATAACCTGGCATGCCTCTCCCCGTTTGTCTGCAGCCATCGCCAGGCTGCTGTAGCTGTTTGTGGTCTGCCTTGCTTAGGCTCTTCTCTTCATCTCATACAAGTTCTCTGGGCTTGCAGTCTGGAGGCTATGCAGGCTGGGTCATTAGTTTGAATTGTCCTTCACTTTCCTTCTTTACCAGATACCAGACTGAGGTGTGTTTTGGGTCATTATCTTCCTGAATCTCTGTCCAATCAGCCGTAATCCTAGGATGGAATACCTTCTGCGGCTGGCTATGACGGCCATGCTGGTTGGGATTACCACGGATTTGGACATTAGATTATTGACTCTGTCCCCAGCAAAGAGAGCCCAGACCAGGGCACTGCCACCTCTGTACCTGCACGCATGCAGAACAGTCATGCTCTCACTGAAATATTGATTCACTAGTGCATAAAGCCAATTTCCAGAGTTATTTGATTGTTTTGATTTATTAACAGGGACAGCGCTCATTGATCAACAGAACAAAAGACTAAATGAGCCAGAGTTAACTCTATAACAGAAACATGTATTAAGTTTAAAGAATAGATAATTGTGGTTTTGAGTAGGTATACTCAGGATTTTGATTTGGCTGTAACCCAAAAGTAACAGAATTATTCTCAGCTGTTCAGCAGCTTTCCCTGCTATGGGCACAGCAAAAGCTAAAGCTTTTATCTTCATTCATTATTAATTATTATTATGAATAATAATAATAATTGTTGTTGTTGTCAGTACATCGAGCTCAGAGGCTGATCTATGCCACCGTGATCACTGGGTCACTCGCCAGCCATTTAATCTAGCTTGACTGGACTTGAGCAGAACTCTAGTCTAGTGTGTTTCGCAGAAGGTAGTGAAATATATTTTGATATTCTGCTTGGTGCATTTGTGCTCATGAAATAAAACAGTGAAACTTGTACAGAAGTTAATTAAAGCCAATCAGTTATTCATCGGTCAGACTGTTTAGAGACTGGGAACTGTTAAGTAATCATTAATTAGGCAAATAATTATTTACCGGACCATGATTTGGTCTAGCAGTGTACAATTGGCTGAAGGAATTAATAACGAGCCAATCGTATTGAGTTTCTTTGTCCTCAGAATAAGTGCACCTTAACTGCGGGTTGCCAGGTGCGTCTGGGTGGTGATTCACTTTGATGTGGTGATGCTGACATGCTTTCGGCAGTCATAGGCTGTCCAGAGCGTGCGGCGCGTAGTTAAGGAAACCCCGCTGTCACCCGCTTCCTGCTCCGAATTTACCTTCCCGGTGCAGCACTGCTAACTTACCAGCAATGTGACACTCGGTGACATTCATGAATCCTCGGCAGGAGATGGCGCAGGATGCGCGTTACGCCACTGGGGTCGTTACCAGGACAACGGCGCGGGTTTGGGAGTGTAGAGCAGTTGGTGTAACAGCGCAGCTGTGTAAGAGCGTAAGCAGGCACGAGCATCGGCCAGCCCATCGCGGTTAAGCCCAATGGCCCTAAATCTGGCTGAAAGCACAATGCCGGCAGCGGCAGCGGCAACTAGCCAGGCCTTCCAAGCACAGCATTAAGGCGGCCTGTCAGGTGCCGGAGACATGTGCCGTGAGAGGGACCATTCCGCGGAGGCTGGGCCGGAGCCAGGCGGTGACGGTGGGGGGGGGGGGGGGGGGACTTCGTCTCGGCAAAGAGCTGTCAGGCTCGAGCGCAATTACAGACGCGCAAGGAAGTGGGCATCGCGGTGAGAGGAAGTGGGGCTTGGCATGCCATGTGGGCCTCAGCCTGAGTGATGACTTCTGGGGGGGGGTGCTGCTGTGGGTTCGAGGGGGGGGGGGGTGATGGAGGAAGTGGGTGAAGCTCAGCACGCTGGAGTCTATTTATAAAGGATAATTGATAATATCATAAAGAGCAGCTTTAAAAGCATGTGGGCCAGGGGGGGGGGGTTCTGCTGCCTGTCAGGGGGAAAAGTTTCTGTCTCTCTCCCTCTCCTTAAGGGCTAAGATGCGACTGAGGTTATATCTACCGCACCTGCAGCTTTATCAGCCAAATTGGGCCCTGCTCTCCACAGCCGCACTGTCATCTCATATTTTCACTCTCCTCCATTTTTTGGCCTATTTCTTTATCTGCCTTCTGGTTTGTTTATTTATTTATCTGGCCACTTTCATGGGCTGATGTGTAGCTGGCATGTCTGCCCCTTCCTGTTCCTGCAAGGCCCCCTTTCCATGTGGTAGCTGCTCTGAGCTTGGAGATGCTGATATCTGGAGGGGGCGGGGGCATTCTTAGAGGGTGTGGCCTCATACCAAGTTGGGGGGGGGGGAGGTCACATGACACAGAGGACCTGAAGAGAGATCGAGCTGAGTGATGTGGACAGATACCCCAGCTTCTCACGCAATGTTGGACAATACATTTTATGTGAAATTGTCTGCTAATGTAACTTATGTTTTAGAAAAAGAGTGGACATTTTTCACCAAAAATAAAAACAAAATGGAGAAAGCCTACAATCCTGCTCTGGGTAAGCAATGGAAAGATGGATGGATGGATGGATGGATGGATATACATGAGTAGAGCTGATTATATAATATAAACTGAGGCCATGGAGAATATGCTGTGCACACCGTAAATTTACAGTCATATTTGCTTTACCAGCTGTCATAGTAGCTGATAAGTGTCTATACTGGGATGTAAATTTGTGAACTTGTTTGCTTCAGACAAGCATTCGTTTCAAATGTGCAGGTTTCCGTACCATAAGGATGCGACTGTGTGACGTGAAGTATAAACAGAGGTGAGTAGGTCAGATACACATTACATACATTGCGACAGAAACCTGTTATTTTCACATCATGGGGGGCATTTTTTCAGCCCCCACAAGAAGAAACTGAATTTTCTGAAAATCTGTGACTGCAATCAAAAACAAAAAAATGCCAAAAGTCTTGTATTTTGTTTGGTTACTTATGGTTAAGGTTAGGGCTGGGTTGGGGTTAAGGTTGTCATGTTGGGATTAGGATTTTGCCCGTAGAAATGAATGGGCGGTCCCCACAAAGACATGAGTATAGGTCTGTGTGTGTGTGCGCGCGCACAATCGGAGCCTATGGCATGACCTGAGGCATGCTGGGACACAAAGAGGACCGGGGGCCCTGCCTCATCACCCCCCTCCCCCCACCACTGCTCCGCTTCGTAATACTAATGGAGTCGCTACCTGGGGACACTAATTGTGTGTGACACCGCCGGAGGGACGGCGCGCCCTTGCTAATATCACACTTGCCTCGCTGACAACACGCCTGCAAGGATTAGCAGCAAACCCCAAATATCTGCCAAAACCATACGCCACTGGCATGAGGTTTCTGCTTAAAGCGGTAGCTACCCTCTGGGGGGGCACCGGACATGGAGCTGGGCAGCACAACAGCCCTGTCTGCCAGAACAGGAAACCACTGGTCAGTGGGGGCGCTGGTTCAGTGTTTAGGCCGCAAATCACACTTCTTAATCAACACAGAAAATCACGGGTATAACTGCAGATCATGACGACTTAAACACCGTTTATGACCATGACAGAGTGCTGTAATATCCTTACCAAGGCAGTATGGTTTAACCATGTTTGATGGTTTACACCTCAAGATAGTTGAAGGTGAGGAGGTTCTGATATGTTATACACCTGGCAGGAGGCTTAGGAAACACAACAGATCGGCAGCAGCTGAATGACGTTCGGAATGCTGAGCGACACTCAGAACGCTGAGCAAGGTTCGGAATGCTGAGTGACATTTTGGAATGCTGAGTGATGTTCGGAACGCTGAGCGACATTCAGAACGTCGAGTGATGTTTGGAATACTGAGCGACATTCTGAACACTGAGTGATATTTGGAACACTGAGCAACATTTAGGACGCTGAGTGATGTTCAGAATGCTGAGTGACATTCACAGCGCTGAGTGACATTTGGAACCCTGAGTGATATTCGCAGAGAATAATAATAATAATTTGTTCCAAATAATAAGGACCTTGCAAAATCCACAGGATATGAAATTAATGTGCCACTGGATTATTATCAATTATCATTTTTCTCATTACTTCGCCACGTTTTGCCACTATGCAGTAAATAAAAATAATATGGAAGCCATCTCTTTGTGGTATTGCTGCTGCGAGCACTGCAGTGGAGGCTCCAGACCAGCAGAACATTCACACCTGCTACCTCCTGAAACTCATATGTTTATATCTTGGCTGCTTAGCTTGTTTGTTACAGATTGACTCGATTTTGCCTATATGTAGTTCAGACAATGAATGGAGAACAGCATATACATTATAAATACATTAAATACACCTATACATTAAATTCTGATGGAGTGAGTTTCTTAAGGTTACAATAAGGCCCCTTCTGGGTTGATTCTTCTGTATCCTTAAGCATTACTCCACCTGCTGGCCTGGGAGTCAAAGGAGTCACCTGGGAAAGACAGGGAGTGGGAGGGCACAGTGGTCAGCTATCCGCAGGTCGACTGGAAGGTGAATGGAGTGCACGCCTCCTCTAAGAGGAAGTCACATCCGCGACAAAGGGCTATTGTTTCATTTGGGAGAGGGGGGCATTGATGGACAAAGTGAAGAATTCTGCATTCCACATTTTTCAGAACTGTAACTCAGGCATGGGACACTTCTGCCAGCTCCTGTACTTTAAATTCCAGATATCATTTTACAAAAATATATATTTTTTAATAATTGAGAAATATATTAAACATTATAACAAATAAATTAGTGTTAACTGAACAAAGCTCAGTGCATAACCTTTCCATATATATTTATCTCATATTTCACTTATCCTGTTTTTTTTTCAGGGGAATAAAAAATATAAATAATAAGCAATAATAATAACTCATACTTCCAGGTTCTTCATTTTTACTTTTAAATAGTGGAATATGAGACAGGCAGGTTGTGAGCAGAGCAGGAACCTGCCAGAATACGTTCACACACGCATAAAATGGAAGCTCGTCTGCAATCTTGCGGGGACTGGCATCTCCTGCGACCGCAGAGTGCCGGGAAGCCTGCAGCGGCGTTGCTGCTGCCTTATTTTGCGACGGCTCATTTTTCCCTCCTGCGCTGGCTCTTTCTGATCCACGGCTGGGTATTAAAACCCAGCCATGGGTAGTAATATTCAGGAAATGATTACCTCATTTTGTCAAAACATATACTATCAAGCCACAATAAAGAGGGAATCATGTCAGGACTGTCTGAAGCATTCCCGGGAACTGTCACAGAGCACGCCTTCTAAAGACTCATTCACGAAGATAATGCGATAATTTGATTTCTCAGATAAGTTCAGTGAAAATGCCCCAACCGGACATTTTGAAAAGCAAAATCCATTACTTCTCCCTAATTTATCCTGGCATAAATTAAAGGATTTCTGTAGGCCATTAACCTACCCATTAATATAGCTGAGATGAAGACAATTGAAACCTCGGGTTACAAATCATGGGATGAGGCTTTTCCTAAACGATATTTCATTTAATGGTGGGGGGTGGGGCACGGTGGGCCCTACAATTAATTTTTAAATTATCGTTGTCTTATGTTATCGCATAAACAGGGACAGGGAGACTTTACAGGAGACAATGGTGACAATCCTCTTAGGAACAAAAAAAATTAATAATAATAATTTACATTTCATCCATTCTGTTGTTTAAAGGAGATGTCAATGGTGGTTAGGTTACGTAGGCAAAACCGGGAGTCACATTGAAGCACAATGTTATTCTGCATTCATAGTCTAAGCTAAAATATAAAATTATAAACTTAAAATGAGTATATACTGTATATTGCAGGCCGCACTACACAGACGGTGCTCAAACATTTGCAGAGGAGACACTGCGTTCTTTCAGTCCTTAGGAGACGTTACAAACCCTCAGAGAATAGTGCAAGTACCGTACATGCAAATGAAAGCTCTCTTTACATAACAAACAGAACATATATCTATGGAATGATTTAAAAATATATATTTGAACTTCGATCCATATGAGGAATGGCACATTGTCCCTGGTGGGGAACAGGAGAGGCTAATTACGCAAAGTATTAATAAACAGGGGAAGTCTTTGACACTGGATGGATGGGGGGGTGGAACAGAGTTGTCCTTTTTGAGGTGGCCTCAAAGTGCCACTGGCTAGACCGTGACACCAGGACTTCAGGTCAGCCAATCAGGTGAGGGGATTCTCTGGGCTTGCTCCGAAGCCCTGCAGATCTAAAGAAAGATCCGGAACTGGCGAAGCCAGACTGGGCCTTGATGCCAGGGGCGGTTTCTGCTCTCTCATCCCTGACAGGGAGGTCGGCTTTACCTGGCAGGAATGCGTGACCTTTAGAGGAGGGGGGAAAGGGCGTTCGTCCCAACCGGGGGGGCAGGAGAGCACTGAGGGGTCACAGATGAGCTAAAAGCATTTTGGGTAGGCCTTCCGTGCGTCCACGTGGATCCAACCTGTTCGTATCCATGTCACTCAAACCACCGGAGCGCAAACAAACAAAGAGTGGCTCCTATGAACCAGTAGCAGACTGCACTAGTATTCCAAAACGCCGCTTCCATGGCAGAACTAGCTCTGTAAACAGATAAATGGGAAATTGGAACAAGACTGAAGTTGCAGCTCTCTTTAAGCGTCTCTGGGTAAAGACGCCCATGAATCGGCGGAACACAAATTAAAGGGGCCCTGGGAAAGTTCCGGAAATAAAATTATGTTTTTATGAAGCGTAATGCGAGAGAGGTGATCCTTTCAGGACGGTGAGCAAAGATCTTGCGAGTAGGAGGAGCCGTTTTATTTGGGTCACGGATCAGAGGGGGTTAAACGGAAACAGCGGGGAACGCGGAAACAAAGAGGAGTGATTTTAAAGTGGATCAGAGGAGGGAGGACTTTAATAGGGGCAGTGGCAGGTAACGGGATGAGAGCGGGAGTCGGCTGGAGGGGGATTGCCAAGAACAGGCGAAAAACAAAAAGGACAGATTTACGGCGCAGGCGGAGGGCATGCATAATATCCTCCCGATCACATCAGCCCGCAATAAAAACACAAGTCAAAATGGCAGGCTCAATGAAATTAATTAGGTTTAAAAGATTGCATACTTTGATAAAAACCAAAAAAGTTATCATCACTTTGATTATAAGACCTCATTATACACAGCCTTTTCTACAAACTTTGGCAGTACACAGTCTCTCACATTTCAGACATTTATTAAAAATAAATAGGATTTTTTTCCGACTGCCGGATACTTCACAAACTACTGGGTAAAAGAGGAAATGTGAGGTTAGCAACAGTAACCGTGGGGAGGTTAATGATGGCTGCTCCCCCTGCTTTTTCCAGTTTTATTTTTATCTTTTCTCAATAAAAGCCATGTGTAGAAATCTGTAGGCTTTTTTGCATGTGTTTAGAGCAGGAGAGCATCTTAGTGTAGCTGAAGCATCCAAACGTGAAACTGCACGTTAAAAAATAATCATAATAAACTACCACAGTGCCTGACACAATCGCGTTAAGCGTGGAATCATATTAAGCTTTTCAGCGACCATTTGCAAATGCGGCCTTTTTTTCTTTGTGGAGTTTGAAAAGGCAGTTTGCATTATGGACTCCCACATAAACAAATTCCCCGCTCAGGAAGGACCTCCAATGACATGGGACCTCTGTCAAGAAGAGATGAAATTAAGCGAAATAAAAATCATATTAAAAATTATTATCGTCTAACAGCCATTAGTCCGCTGCTTGCTGTCACCCCTTGATGGATATCTCACTTAGCTCAATGAATGTTCTAACAACGTTGATAAAATCACCGAGAGCACAATAAGGAGCAGCATTTGCACGCTGGTGAGGGCTGTGCATTGTGCACACAGGGCCAGCAGCACAAACCTCTCTCTTCAAATACATCTTTTTTCATACCTTTATTCTCTGTAGTGACTCCCTTCAGTTTTTTCTCATTTGTTTTATAACGCCAGTCACTAAAATGCTGTCGGAAAGTGATTAGACAATTAAATAAAGCTGAAAATGGCAAATTATTGGCAGTGACTCGGAGCTACAACATGACAATTAAACCTTGTGACAACCGTTTGTATGTTTACAGTATAAGGCATGACGTCAATTCAGAATCATAAATGGAGCAATCCAGCTGTTTAGTTTTACTTCAGTCAATTGTCTACAACTGACTCCTAATTAATGAAAAACCTAATGAATAGATACTTCATTAATCCCGAAGGAAATCGCAAGTTGACAGTACACAGTACACGCATAGCAAAAGACATTTCGACATTAATAGACAGTAATAATAGACAGTAAATGACAATAAACAGTAACGGTGCAAAGAATGTCAGGGAAAGTATTGCACAGAATTCCCTAATAACAACACAGAAATAAATACTATTGCATAGGGGATTGTACAGTGAATGAATGAATGTTCTGTGAACGTGAAGTATACCTAAACAGTAAAAAATTACAATACAATTCTACAGTAAATGTAGACTTGTTTATCGGTGTCTGTCATTTAAGGAGGCTGGATGCCATTTAAGGAGGCTGGAACAGTCAATCGACAAGGAGCTTTAGGTTAAAATTAATCCTGTTACTGTTTATTCAGAGAATCTGAAAAAGAAGCAAAAATAAAAACGCTATAAAGGTACAAAACACGGGACAGTTTGGCGCCTTAAGCAGGCGTCTATCCCCGGATCATTCGGCAGCAGCACGCCCATCTCCATGACAGCCGCATCTGAGAGCCATGTTGCGTTTCAACTTCTGAGAACATGCAGCCGTGTTCCTCCCGGGGGCTGTTAACCTGCAGGCCCTCCTGTACACGTTTCAGCCAGTGAGCATCGAATTCAGCCATAGTACGCATTCAGACACCAGGTAGCATAAGCCAACCCATATGCTAATAGCTATCCCCTTGGATTTTTAAAAAGTATACTCAGGGGCGGGGGGGGGGCGGGGGATCTCACTTCTGAAAATGAACGAAATGTTTAAGCAAAAGAATGTGGTTTTGTATAAAACACTTCAAGAGGAGGGTTGCATCGCGCTATATATACAGTCCTTGGCACACTGCAGGAGGCACGACGAGCCATGAATACAAACGGGGAGCTAGAGGCCGAAGACAGTGGGTTGGGGAGCCTTCTGCAGTCACTGACCATCCTGCTATTTCATCTTCTCTCAACTATTTTTCTAGTTCGGGGAAAACACTTTCTATCACTGTCAGGTAGGGCAAGGATAAAAAAAGCTGCTGGATTAGCTGCCTCTCTGCCTCACTGCCTCACTGCCTTCTCCGAGTAATGAAATACTGGAGTACACTGTGTCGGCCGCAGGTTCACTTGCTCTCATTTTGTAAGTAGTTATATGGGATTTATTCTGCCTGATAATTCCTTTTCTCGGCTCGCCGCTGACACCCAGAGAGCGAGGGGCCCTTCAGAAATGAGGGCCTGCGATAGGGGAGCCAGCGGTTGTCTGGCACAGGCGGCAAATGATTGTATTGCCGGCGCGAACCACATAAAGCTTATAAAGGCTTATAAAAGCTGAGGCTAACACTGGGCTGTTTTTATCGATGCACTCTGTCCTCAGGATCATGAAGGGTGGAAAAAAAAATACATTAATCCGCCGTGTGAGCTTTTGACCCGACCCATTCATATGCAAACAGACAGGGGACAAAACAGACATAAAAATCGTTGGTTGTTTTAATTAAGACAACTCACGAGGGCACCTGGTTCCAGAGTATTTAAGCTAATTACGGTATTAATTACAGCGTTAATTAAAAGGCTTGCCATTCAGAACAGCGAGTGGCACACCCACGGCAAGCGAAAGGGTTAATTTGCTATAGAAGCGGCCATGCATTATTTACACGCTCTGTTGAATAATACATTTAAGTGGTAGCCTAATAAATTTCCCAACACAAAGCAAAGCGAGCTTGATTTAAATATACATCTCAAATGGATATTTCTTGAGTTATGGTTACGGCGTAAAGGGAGACCTTTTTTTCTGGCTGAAAGAAAAGACACAAATGAACAGAAACTTGTTTTTTTTTACTTGTGATTTGATATCAGTGTTTAAAAAAAACAGAGCAGCATCCATAAACTTGGCTTAGATTAGTTGATACACGGTGGTCCTGAGATACACCAGAGTGTGGCGTGTGCCCGTAATGCAGGTCACCGCTGGTGGCCGCCGTATTCACCAAGCTACTAAATATTCAACAAAAAAAAATCGCATCATGCTTTGCGTTCTAAACAAAACGCCGTTAACAAAACAAATGACACATCACTGTTTTGCTGTCCTGTAAATGACGAGTGTGTCAGTTCTCGTAATATTCCAGCTATGAATTTACGGCAAATAAACATCCGTTTCATAGTGGTTCTCCCCGCAAATAATTGCGTGATATCTGTGCGGCAGCATAACATGCCGGTTTATTTTTTGGCCCTTATTTACACCAAGCTTGTGCCAAAAAATGGCGCCCTTCTGAAACCGAGGGTCACTCCCATCCGTTCCGTCGGCCAGGCTGGCGAATCAGCACTGGAGCATATTTCCGCCCATTCACGTATTCCGCTCTCTTCCCAAGGACGGAAACCTGCCCTCACTCACATCATGGATGAAGCTGCTGGCCAGTGTGAGGCTCAGCAGATGAACGCGTTGTGCCTGTGATCAGAAGGTCGGCAGTTTAAATCCCAGGGTCAGCAGTGTGATGTCACCATTGGGCCCCTGAGCAAGACTCTTAATCCCCAGTTACTCCAGAGTTTGTCTGATCCTGCTTTCTGAAATGTACTTTGTTTAAAAGCATCTGCTAAACAAATAAAATGTAAAAATGTGAGGTGAAGATCACGCTGAGAGGTGAAACGCAGTGTGTCACGAGTATCACCAATACCCCCCCAGCTGGCTAACACACGCCCCCCCCCGTAATCATGAGAGCGCAGGGGGACATGGCTAGGCATCTGACGTCCCGGATCCAGACCTGTAGAGAGCGGTGGCATCTATCTCCAGCAGGGCACCTCAGCTTGGATGGCAGCCCCACTGGTTTGGGAGGGAGGCACGGGGAGCAGGGAGGAGGCGCAAGGAGCAGGGAGGGAGGGAGGCGAGGGAGAGGTGGAGCGGGCAGGAGCCCTGATGTGATGCAGCAACACTTTCAATTTCCCAGCCCCAGACATCTGAAGAAAAAATTACATCTCAGTCTGACGAGTGACTAATCAAGGCGCGCGAAATGGTGCTGCAATAAATTACTGCAGCGCCAAATACACCACACAAACAGACTGATGATAATAAATGTAAATTATTTCTCCGAAGAAATTTTCTTGGTACATGAGTAATACGAACCATCAGGAAGGAGTCTTCCTTAACATTAATTACAGGAGATGACAAGTGGGCTGACAAGCAGGAAGCCTCATTATATGAGAACATATTCACAACTTCGCAATTTGCGCGAGATGGACTCGGCTAAATTAATCTCCTTTCTTTGCATGAGCCTCTTCTAATTTTCATGTTATTAACAGGTTTGCAGTATCACTCAGTGCTTGTCACTCTAATCAGGTTTTTTTTCCTCTCTCTTCCCCCTGCCTGTTCGGGGTACCGTGGCGTCGTTTGAAAGGGATCAGGCATCGTAATGCGCGCCCGTCACGTGCGCCACTCTACAAGGCTGCTTTTAATAAGGTTCTTCAATCACGGCCCTCCCCGGATTTGCGCCCGGCTTTCGGCGGGCTCCACTCTTGTTATCTCCGTTTGCTTATGAAGGGGAGTCATTAAGAGGCACTGAGGTCCGTCGAGGAGTTTGCCGAATTGGAATACCTGGGAACCGTGGGAGAATCTACTGGAAATTCCACGGTGGTTATTCCGCGCATTCCAACTTCACCCCCCAGTATAAAAACACAGACCTAACACTCGTTGTTTTCACCTGAAGTCCAGCTGTGATGTAACATGTCTTCAATCCATTTTTATTACTAACAGTAATAATATAACAATATTAATTAATAATACCACATAAATTCACTCATTTAAGCTATAAAAACAACACTAGTTTTATTACATCTAAAAGCTAGTGGTACATGAAAAATTACTTTGTCCACGTTTGAAAATTATTTTTGCTATAGTTTCTGTCACCCCAAATAATAATTTAGCTGACCTCGCCATTGCCTGTAGGACTTTCCTCAGAAAAGTGAATACGATAATGAATAATAGTTACAGATCTGCTCAGCAGAGAATGCCTTATTGGTCATAAGACACAACAGTGCCCATATTCTATACCGCACACAATTACTGACAGCTGTGTTAGCGGAGCTTGCTAACGGTGTCAGACAGGGCCTCGGTCAGCTCACCCTCCGCTCACCAGGCCGTGTCAGCAGGGCGTAGGACTGAAGCCATGTGAAAGCGGAGAGGTGGGCTGCACGCTACCCTCAGCGGGCTACGCTGCGCGCAGGTCATTAGCCACGCGGGAGAGGCCATCTTAAATACCCACACCCCTCTACATCATCAAATACGTCATGGAGAAGCTGCATCAAACGTAAGACCAAATAGTAAACAACTTATATTCCCATCATTCTTTTAAAAATGTTACAATAAAACACGTACAAGGTGGGAAAATATGTATGTAAATTATAGGTTTACATTACACAAACTATCCATCCATCCACCTACACACTTATCCAGCACCGGGTCGCAATGTGCCTTGATACACAGGGCCAGAGGCAGGGCTCAGGGTCAGGTTACATCCTGGATAGGGTTGCAGCCTTAGTGCAAATACAGTGGTGGAATAAGGATTACTGCCCCCAAGCACTGCTCCCCAGGCACTGAATTAGCTACTGTGGCACGATGACACATATGGGTTAAATGCAGAGAAGACATTTTGTTGTGCTGTGGTGTGTCAACAATGACAACTAATCGCTTAATATTTCTGAGTGAAACTTTAAACCCAGAATTATTATATTTAATTCATCAGTTCAAGGCAATTGATGTTAACATTCACTGATGTGCAAGAAATATTACGTAATGTTAATGAAATTATATCATCATAGTGAAAAAGGCAATTGTCTAAGCAGCAATAATACAGACATAGGTTTACTAACACAAAGAGAATAGGACAACAGGAAGTAGTTTCCATGGAGACCTAGTCTGAGGATAAGCAGTAGCTAAACACGCTTATCGCTAATTTAGGCCAAGATTTTTGACCTTCACATTTCTGCTTCCTTTTTATCTTTTTTTTATCTCCACCAGCGGTTAAATCAGCTAAATGTAGGTGTACGTCAGTGACTCCTGGCCTCTCGAATGGCACGCAATGGCCACTGACAGCGGCGGCGAAGACACAGCTGTTTAAATCTCCTTACGAGCCATTAAATCTTCTGTCTTCTCCCGGGTCATTCAGCGAGTACAAAGAAATACCCTTTAGGAAACATTAAATAAAGGACCACCAAACGTAACGGAGCTGAAGGCCCCAGACCCAGGAACGGAACCTGGGCCACATTTCCCATGTTTCTGTAAACGTCACAGTCAGCGTGATTTTAATGTTTGCCAGCCCTCTGTGTTTTATTTAATATCAGCGCCCAGTGGCAACTGGAATGATCCCCAGGAGAACGATTCGCAAGTTAGACCTCGTTTTCGATGGCCGGCTGAGTGTCCATCCCCCAGATAGGCCGCCTCGGACCATTACAGTCTGCGGCGGGAGCCGGCTTTGCTTGTAGATCAATTTATGTCCGCTGTCATCCTCTTGGCATGGCTGTAATGGAACGCCATTTCAAAGCGAGTGCCTCGTATGAGAGCTACAGCTACCATCTCGGATCTCCTTAACCTCCTGATACACAATTACCAAAGACGCTCCTTTATGTTACGCGCTTTTCATTCCATGGTCAAAAACAGGCACCCAGTGAAAATGCGCCACACATCTGCAGGGTTTCTGTCGAACAAGAACAGCGACTGGCACTATCGGTGCGTAACAAGTACCTGGTATTTAAAACCTCACTCTTAAGGGGATGAAGTGCACTTAGGCCACTTCGCTGGTGATTCGCCAGCGCTCGGAAATTGATTTAATATAAACAGGTTCTTTCCTGTCCAGACAGTGGTCCAGACAGTGCGCCGCAGTAGACACAAAGGATAGTATAAACCAATTTTCTATTATTGCACTCTTAACAACACTCGCGTTTAACGGCACTCCGGGCTGGGCTCTCACCCCAGTAAACATCCTATCGATAGCGTAATACCTTCACCGATGTGCCCCTAAAACAGAATCATGAGCTGCTGTTGACATCGTAATCCTCGTCCGGTGAAAAGCGGGTATCGGTTTTCCCGCAGACGCCTCGCTTTAATCGAAATACGAAACAGGAAGGGAAGAGGAGGCAAGTGTACATGCGGCCATTTATATATTTTTTTTTTGCTTTTAGCCCACCGATGATGGGTTTTGATATTAGGAATAGGTGCTGCCACACTGTGTTGATGAATTTGTCCCAGAGCTGTTAAAATGAGGGTCACGATGGTATCACACAAACATGGGAAAGCTGCCCGGTACTTCATTTGACGTGTGAATGCAATAGCCAGCAATGTGTTCTAGCCGTGCTAAAAACAAAGTGTCTTAAAATAGTCTCCAGGAATGGCAGCCATTTTGAAAGCTGTAAGATATCTGTGACAAATGATAAATACTGACAGTATACAGAAGCGACGCAGTAAATATTCATTCTGCTGTACAGTAAAAAAAGTCTAAAATTCATTTCATTAACTCTGTTTAGAGCTGACTGTCCCCCATGAGACAATCAAAAAGCAAATTTTAATTTAAAAATGTGCCTGTGGGTGTTTCTTCTCCTTTGTTAACTAACGTTTGTAGCAGTCTTGGCCAAGGTCAGCCATTTCACTCGGCCCCCTGTAATTGCCACTTGCGGTTATATTTGCTCTTCCTGTTTTATTGATCTAATTTAAACCTTCTGTCAGCGTCATAAAACATACCCAAATGTGTTCGTTCTTGGCACGGATAATAAGTAAATAAAACATTTTTTCAACAATTTATATAATTAGTCACCCTATTTAAATGGTTTGAAATCACTGTTAAGACTTGCGTCCTCATTTGTGGAAAACTGTAAACACCTTTAGGAAATATCCTTGTAGCCCCATAGCATGTTGGCAGCTGGACTAAAAGCAGTGACCACCAGTGCAGAAGCAGGACAAGGGTCTGAAGGCCCTTTACCAAAAGAGCGGGAAACAGGGCCTCATTAACTTATTCGTCGCTATTCCATACTTCAGCGTGAATATAATATGCTAGCATCAAGAACAATAACAGAAATAAGAATAATGCATGTAAAAGATGTAAACAAATGTAAAAGCGAAGTAGATCACATTCAGAGACATCTTCAGCCAATAGGACAGATACAGCGGTGCTCAACAGCTTACTAATCCAACTGCAGCATTCAGTCAATCATCTCGTCAACTGCCATTACTGTCTAACCATCCATCACCCCCACCTTTCGCCTTCGAACGCATCTGCATTCCCCCCTTGCCGGCGGTGGCTGCACGGCAAGGAGGAATGCGATCGCACGTGACGCGGCCGGCCTCCGTTTGGCCGAAATGAATAAATCATGGCGATGCGACATCTGCTTGCCTGTAGTGTAATCTTTGGATTTGCTCTATATCAAACCCTGTTTAATTCACAGGTAGACTCATGATAGCTGAGCCAGAAACACAATATGTCATGCAAAATTAGTTCTGAGAGAATAAGTTTCTGGGGGAGAAGCGAATATTGCATGAGGGAGCGGGGCGCGGTGGCTAGCCCGCGCGCACATCCTTTAATTACATTTCACACATTGTACTTCCACAATAGCTACTTGTAACCTTTAGAGGATGTGCGTTTTAATAAACGCAACGTACACGCTTTTATATTTGTTTTTTTACCCAGACACTATTCTCACTTATTAATTTTCTGAATATAATAAAAGAGGAGAAATGCAGGCCTGTGCCGATCCGCGAGACGTTACCTGAGAAGGGGACGCAGGCCTCGTTTGCGCTCGTGACGGCTCCGCGGCACGAGACGGCAGCAAGCTGGCACGGGAGCTTCAAGCTTTTTTCTTTTTCCTGGAGATTAAGTTAAAGAAAAAATGTAAATGAAAAATCCTAGTAAGTGTGAGACTTAATTTGACAGTCATTCGGCGCCTCGCGTGATGTAACCAGGGAAAGCGACTGGCGAGGGGGGGCGACACCCTTAATTAACGGGGATCCGTATCGCCCCGCAGGAAAGGGCCTGTGTGATCTTTGTACAAAGCGCTTGATATTTAAAATCTTATTATCAGTACACCAATGATAAGCTCTTACACGGAGCCACTTAAGAGTATAGTAAATGTGAAACTTCTTTAATGAGGATTATACTTTTTAATTTAGCCGGACGGTGATTAATTTGCCGTCAATGGTAACCTTGGTAAATGCAATATGGTTTCGGCGATTGTGATAAACCTCCATGCCCTTCGGTGCTATTAAAGCGACCATTGTCCTCACCAGCTCTGCCGTTCCGGATCTTAATAAGGGAAAAAACACGCGCCTTTAGTGTTTATAGTTCATAGACGTATGAGGCTTTTTTACTGGATTACAGTCAGACAACAAAGAGACGAGCGTTCAAAGAGATTAGCTCTCTGATGTTCTGCTCCTCTGTGGGGGACCCCCGGCGGCGCCGCGTGCCAGCGCTCCCTTCACTGTCGCGCGATGTCGCGTCTTCGCGGAGAATCCGCGACGGCGACGTCCTCGGCAGCTCCGCAATCCTGCCAGATGCTTTCGGATACTTTCCTAGCATTCCCTCGGCATAAAGGGGGAATTTACATTTCACATCTTAGCAGAATTTAATAGCTGCTTAAGCAGCATTCCTCTCAAATGAGTGTAATAAAATATCACATCATCATATCGTAATATACATCGGCAGGTATAGCCCAGGCAAACGAATCGTGTCTGTTTTATCTCATCGTGTAACAGACATTTAAAAACCCATTTATGAAAACCTTTATTCGTTTGATTGTTTTATTTTAGTAATAATAATAATAGTAATAATAATTGTTATTGTTATTATTATTATTCATTTTGTTTGCCATTTTGCCCTCGAAATGGCTACATTATATGCCAAGATACACGATTCAGAAATTCTGTAAGAGAGCTGTTTTAGATTCACATTAGCTGTACCCTAAATAGACAGCGTCCATCATTACCACAAAAGGGTCATTCCATCCCAGAGTGCTTAGCAGAAGATGAAACTTTTGGCCGAGTAGCAGAAATGGAGCAGTAGCGTATATCTGAGGCTTGAAAAGAAGAGAGGTGGGCTCAACATTAGAAACGGAAAGATTAGACGCTGGGATCTGTCCAATCACGTCACAAGCCCCTGCTGCACCAGCTGCCTGGGTTATGACATCACGCTTCCATCTCCGTCAACGTCAGGTGTGGCACCTCAAAGTCGCTAACCCCAACCCCCCCATCCCCCACGCGTGCGTCTGTTTGTCTTTTACACGCATTTTCGTCTGTTCAGGACGCTGCCACATTCATCTTGCTGTACAAACTGTGCATGTTAACATCAGGCCGTAAGCAGGGCATTTAGCAAGCAGATGTAGTTCTGAACAGAATTACACATGCAAGCCATCCATCCATCCAACTGCATATCCTGTGTAGGGTCGTGGGGGATTTCATAGGGAACGTCTTGGATGGGAAGCCAGCAATCACAGGGCAAAAGGTGGGGTAAACCCTAGACAGGATGCCAGCCAATCACGGGGCATGAGGCTGGGGTACACCTTCGTTGGGATGCCAGCCAATCACGGGGCACGAGGCTGGGGTATGCCCTGGACCGGATGTCAGTCCATCATGAGTCCAAATGAGGGCCGCAGAGCGGATACCTTCATGTCACACCCACAGTTGTAGCTGTTGTCTCAGATTGATATGCATACACTAGTTCACAGTGACATTCTTTGTGTTCCTCAGATGAGAGCCCACCAAGAAAAGACAGTACTACGGAATATTCTTCTCTATAGTGAGTGAATATTCTTCTCTATGTTCTGTCTGACCATAACCACAACCATGATGGTGACAGGGTCTCATTTCTTTTATGTAGGAGAAGCAGGGATGTCACTGTAGTTTACCTCTGATATGGAATAGGACCTGATGCTTATTTATCCATAATTAAGGTACATACAGCTTTAACACTAACAATGTCATTCAAATGCATTAAAATTATTCCTAAATTTCCAAACTTAGTATTTCTTATAAATCCAGCCAAATGCATGATTACAGGATTTTATTAACCTGAATATATACTTTGTAACAGGAGAGAATAAAATCAGCATCGAAGGAATATAAAGACTCCAACTTAACTAATTTGAACTGTACGTCACCCCCACAACCCAGGGATGAATTTTTTTGGTCAGCTAATAATCTGAATAAGAATTGCCTCAGGCGGGACAGTGTGAAGAAACCAGAATACCAAGAACACAAAGAACGTATGTGTCTTCCTGCCAAGTGTGTTCTTGCTGACTTGCCTCTCAAAAACAAACCTTAGGTGCAATGAATCATGGGATTGTTCTCGTTGGCGAGGACACAACCGGCGTGTCTTTAATATTTGGGCCAGGTGAAGAATGACGTCCGGGGATTTTTACCATCCTCCATACTTCTATTCTTAGTATCGGAACTGGTCTTCGCCAATGGAAGATGGCATGACACAGGTACGTGGGAACTCAAGTACGGTCAAGTATGCATATTGATAAACACAGCATGTGACATGAGGGTGGAAGGAAGAAACAGGATTTATAAGAACCAGTGGGCAGCAGCAGGGGACATATACAGGGGCGGGGCCAGAGAGGCACCTGCCCCAGCTGAAAGCTGATTGGTCGCTGGTATGCCCCCTCCCTTGCCACTCATTAATTCAAAACATATCATTGCTTAATGACAGAATTGGCCCCTCAGTATGAATCATGACCCCTCTTATGCCCCCCCCCCACCCTAAAAAAAAATCCTAAAATCACCCCTGTACAGCAGGGGGACAAAAAGCTGTTTTGGTTTCAGGAAACGGGGAACAAAATGAGCGTCGGGTCAAAGAAAAGGCTGCAGTGACATTCTAGAGTGGGCACCAGGGTCTGATTGTCTAACCATCTAACTTTGGAACTTCCACCATAAGAGGTTCCTAGTCGCCCCCTTTCTTAAATGACAGCCTCCCATTTCCTCTGCTGCTGCACCTCCATGCCCTTACACTAAGTGGCCACTTTTGCCTCCAGAACTGCAAGGGCAGAGGAGTCTGCTACTGTATGTGCACAGACGCCTTTCTGCAGTCCTCTGTGGCGGTTATTTACATGTGTGGCATTAATGGTGGCTTTAATGAGCCCGACCCGTCTCTCCTTACCTCCCTCAGTAACAAACTGCTTCACGCCACAGAAACGCAACTGAGTGGATAGTTTTTTTTTTGTGTGCATCACTCTGTTCATTTTCAGCACACTCTACACACTGTAGTCTGAGATGCTGGAACCAGCACATCTGGCACCAGCAATCACAACAAGTTTAAAATCACCTCGATCACACGCTTTAGCCGCCCTGACACTTATGAAACAGGTGAGCCTCTCAGCCCCTAGGGCCTGCTGCGGGGATTGAGCTGCAGCCACGTGATTGGCTGTTAGGAGGCGCGGGCGGTTTGCAGTGACAAGTGGGTGCACTGAGCAAACTGGCCACTGAGCGCACTGTGGCGTGATGCAGTGTTTCATTTATAAAGCGGCGTTGCATGAACCGAGCTCCCCTTGTCCTGTTTTTCTCATAGCCGCTTCATTACATGACTTTCAATAACATTTTTTTCACAGGCAGCTCCCTTCTTTACTATCTGAAGACGGGGATTTTAAATTGCAGGCTCGAACTGGTGGTGGCTGTTCAATGTTCCCTGCTCAGTCCTGTAGGGACATTTTTCCCCTCTCTGTGACAGTGGTTGATATATTGTGTTTCCCGCCGCAAGAAATCAGCAGTGGCAGTTTCTACACAAGTTTCTTAATTGAATGATTATTATATTAAATATTCACAATTTAATGGAGTGTCCTACCATACGTTGTAACTTCCATTTGAAGAGGGACATTCCTGGGCTCGGAGACCCTCTGTGTGGGCCGCCTAACTGGGCCTTTCCCCAGGAGCTGGACTTGGCCCCAGCATATCCCAGCATGCCTCCCTCTAATCCCCCCCCCCCCCCCATCCGGAATATGTGAGCGATCACACTGGATCGTGATACAATTTTCACTCGGTCTTAATGGAAAAGTGGCACAACAGAATAAGCCAGCATTGGCGATTCACAGCCCCATTACCTGCCTCATCTAGGACGTGTGTCACTACGTGGCCAAGGGGGCCGCCATGCTGCACACAAATGGGCAGGGCTGAAGGGTTTGCTGCTGACTGGAGCCTTGGGGGACAGCGCAGCCTCTGGATCACACTGCCTTCCGGCCTGGTTACAGCCCCCGCTTAGGCTGCAGGACGATGACGGGTATCTTTCCTGACCTGACCGCACTGCACTAGCCGGCATTGATGTTCAGGGAGATCAGTTAATCAGTTATCTGTCAGCAGGGAATCCCTGAGCAACCCCCTCCCCCCCACCCTGCCTCCCCCCCACCCTGCCTCCCCCCCCAAGGCATGGCATGGTTTCAGATTAACAATGGGGCCCAAAACGTCCTACCTCAGGAACCCCTAATATAACAGCCTTGTTCACCAGTTTGAGCTGTTTATCAGAAAATCCAGTAGCCTCCAGTGCGGAGGCAGCACACTGGTGTGGTGTGGCCAGTGCTGTGACTCCACCATGGCCCCCCAGTACAACATTCTTTGGCTGTAGTGGATGCTGCTCTTCTCTTCTAATACCTTTGCTCATCTCCCGATCTCCTGTAGGTAAGTTCTTCAGGTCCAGAGAGTAAAAATCCAGACCAAGGTTTTGTTTCAATCAACTAGAGTATAACAAGTCACAGTCACAGAGTACTCACTTAGTTGGTTGAAATGAAATCTTGGTCTGGACTTTGACTCTCTGGACCTGAGCTGCCGGTAGCACTCTGGAGGGTGGTCTTCTCAGACGTAGCAACTCGACATTTTACACAACATTTTATTGTAATATGCTTCTCATGAGGATTTTTTACTTTGTCCTTTACAGTAAGTTTTTTAAGTTTAGTACTGAATACTGCAACAATTACATATTGGTTTATATACTTGTATACAAACATTTTTGGTAGACAATTTTTTACTATAGCCTTTTGGTTTCCAATTTTGCAGCTCAACATGCAAAAGATGACATTCATAGTAAACGTTTTGAAACATGACAGCAACAGTTTTGACTGGTAGTGTTTCCATTTTTTTTTTGCTATAGCGTGTAATGACTGTTCAGTAGTGTTTATGTACCGACTGGCTTGATGTGTGATCTGAAAGCAGTGTTTGGGTTTGAGCAAAGGTAATATAGTTTTGAGAAAATTGTTTGATTTTGAAAGACGAGTCAAAGGTTTTGTCAGTGTAGCTTGAATTTTAGTGTTTATGCTTAGTGTTTTGAAAAAAGGAGTGGAGATTTTAGGAAATGCATTTTAGCAATTCAGAAAAACTGTAAGTTCCCCGAGGCAGATACATGTATGAGGAAACCCACTAGGAGAAAGGAGAAACTGAACACATACTGATTGGTGGTGGGATCCGAACCCCACACAGGGTGAAACTCCATACACCAAACCCTAGTAGCATGAGACGACAGTGCTGCCCACTGCAGTATGATTGCAGGCTGCAAAATACATATAATACCACAGATTGAAGAAACACAGCCTCAGGTTTTGTTTATTATAGTTATGTTATAAAATAATCAATTTTTGTTTGCTTTATGAGAAATAAAGCTTACAATAGATTTCCTGAAATAGGTTTAAAACACTTCTCTGCTTAGGGTTATGTCAAGCGCATCAGAGGTCAGGATCAGAAATCTTTCCACCCATTTGGAACGTCACTGTCCAAGCAGTGAGGCCTGACCCCCTCATCAGACTTCCTTAGCTATGTCCCCCTAGGCGGCCATGTTTAAACACCCCCATGTAAAACCATGATTACATCACTGGCATGGTTATTAACCCTTTTTAACCCTTAAATCCTCCTCAAACCCCTGCAGGAAACAAACGCTGCAGCCTGGCCTGAGCTGCAAATGTCCTGCTAAGTGCAGTGCCCAGTTACAGCAGCACCCCCCCCCCCCCCCCCATTGTGCTTTTCCTTGCAGTGAAATGAGCAGGAGGGGAATAAAACAGTGATGGGAAATGGCAAGTGTCTTCAGTGTGTGTGTGTGTCGGGGGGGCAGGGGGGTGAACTCAGAGGGAGATTAATAAAGTGGAGACCGTAATATAGAGCGCTGCAGCGGGACTGACGCGCCTGCCGCCCCCGTTGGCCGCCGTTAAGCGGAGCCGACACCCGGCAAGCCGCGCTATCAGCCCACCTGTGATGGGGGCGCCGTCCTCACAAGTAGTGCCGTACCGCCTGGCCGCTCGAGTGGAGAATTTAATTTCGTGCAGATCCCCCCCCCCCCCCCCGAGCCACGCAGCTCCCTACCCTCTGATTCACTGCCCACTCGGTGCTTCAGCTGAGCCCCACCCCACCCCACGGCACCCTATGGCTCTGTCAGAACCAAAGAGGGGGGTACGTCTTTTTTTTGGGGGGGGGGGGTGAGCTGAACTTTTGGTAAAGGCTCCTATTTCTCATTTTCCAGAGTATGGATTTATTATTAAATAAAAGACAGAGAAATGGCTCCTCTCTGACCCTAAGAACAGCAGGAAGGGAATGATACAGTCTGTGCTTAATGCTTCCTCTCTCTCTCTCTCTCTCTGACTCTGTCTCTCTCTCACTGACTCACTCTCGATACTCTGTCTCTCTTTTTGACTTTCTCTCTCCTCTGTGTCTCTCTCTCACAGGGAATCCTGCGCATCCCAGATCACTCGACTTTTACTTGAGCCGATAGATTTATAGGAATTCTCTGCAGTCTCTTTACCATACAAAGTCTAACATAGAAATAAAATGTGGTACAGACAGTCATTGTGAGACAGCTGCATCATCAATTCAGTTTCATCTAATAAATTTTGGAAAGTCTGCAGTTTTTCTGAATTGCTAAAACGCATTTCCTAAAATCTCCTCTCCCTTTCTCAAAACACTAAACATAAAGCCTAAAATTCTCACTATGCGTACAAAACTTTGACTTGTCTTGCAAAATCAAACAATTTTTTCAAAACTATATTATCTTTCCTCAAAAGCAAACACTGCTTTCAAGCCAGTCGGTATATAAACGCTACTGAGCAGTCATTACACACTATACCAGTCAAAACTGTTGCTGGCATGTAGAGAAATGTTTACTGTGGATGTGGTCTTCTGCATGTTGAGCTGCAAAACTGAAAACCAAAAGATTATAGTAAAAAAATTGCTGTCTACCAAAAATGTTTTTATACAAGTATATAAACCAATACGTAATGTTTACAGTATTCAGTACTAAACTTAAAAACACTTACTGTAAAGGACAAGTTAAAAAATCCTTATGAGAAGCATATTACAATAAAATGTTGTGTAATTGCCAATCTATAATAAAGAATAATATTCATTCTGCCTCATCACCATGTCTCAGGGCTGGATCATGACAGAGAGCTTTGTCTACATCACAGGAAATGCTCTCACTTGCTGGTGATGCGGGAAGAGTCCTCTGTGTGACCCATTTGTACCTTGACGTTGAAATCCAGCTCACCTATGGCCCCTCGCACTCTCATTCGGCACATATTCTATGTTCTACTCACTCTTTGGCTTCTTCTCATGTTTAGAAACTTGCATGAACAGCTCTGAGTCACTGTGTTTAAATGATAACTACTGTATGCTGGCTGTGCTTAACTTTTGCAGCCTGTGTTTTCTATTTTGCATCAAAGTTCACCGCGGGGCTACATGTGTTTTGATGAAGAATGTTTGTAGAAGTTTGCAAAAAGGGTGACTCAGATCTGCAAATTGTATCTACCTAAGTGAACACTGTTTAAAGTTTCACCAAATGAGTGACTTATTGAATAAATGAGTTTTGGCAATTGGTAGTTATGTTTCAAGAATGAAGTTCAGTGTTTTAGCCATTCAGAAATACTGTAATAACACATATGAATCCATTTCTCAGAAAGTCACCTACCTTCCTGTTTCTATTTGATTCTTTTCAATACGTTAAAATCCTTTTTTCACGGCTGCTGAGGTGCCGGCCTGCGGCTTCCCGCCACGGACGGTATGGAGCAGGTACACTTTTTTACACCTGTAATTTCCTATGCAGATGCAAGGGGGCGCAGTCTCACGTGGGTAAGGCACTGGTAGGCATACTGTATGGGCAAAAGTAGGGTTTTGTTTTTAAATCAAAAGCACAGCAGCTTGAGTTCCTGAGGTGGACTGACAGTGTCATGATTGCAGCAAAAATAATATTTTATGATTTTTCATGTTTAAATTTTAAATATCACCTGATTCACTTTTGCCGGTTAGTTTTTAGACGGTTTTTAGCAGCACTGTTTTGCTGTTGGTGGGGTGTAATATCCCAGCGGTCCTGGTTTACTGGACGAGAAGGAAAAATCCATCGAGTGGATTAACAGTCGATCATGCATCATTTATTCGGCTTTGTGTGGGAGAGGATTCCGTTCTCAGCAAGGTGGTCGCGAATGGTAATGAACACAAAATAAAAACCAAGAAAAATGACCATTTGGAAGTCATTAAACCGCCGACACCCACTCCTTCAGTGTAACCACAAAGCCAACAGCGTTACAAAACAAAGTGCTTTCCAATGTGACAATTGATTGCCTTTTGAGGTTGTTGCTGGTTGATTTCATAATTGGTATAATTTTTCACCGGTACGTGAATGTCGTGTGGAGATGAACTTTGGATTTGCGGCCCTAATGTAATGCCCCTCAGTTCAACCTAAGATCAATAATGTATTAAAACCAAGTGCTTATTACAATAATAGGTGAGATTGCCTGGCTCTGAGGTAGGGGGGCTGCAATGGGGCAACAACTAGCTGATGCATTAATGCAGCTTAGTGGGCCCCCTGTTTAAAACGCTTCAAAGGATCGCATTTGTAATTCTGACCCCCGGGCTAAAGGGGGCAGCATGTCCAAACTACTGACCTGCTCCTTGACTCTGACATTTCTCTGTCCGTCTTTCTGGCAGGTCTGCGGCAAAGGGACAAAATGATTCCACATTTGGACATTTGGGTTGAAGGCACAAGGGCACTCCTGTTGTACCTTTGAGCAAAGTAATTAGCTCAACCCTGATTAAACTCCGTGACACGGTGCAAAATCACCTGGAACAACAACGGGAAAATGACATATTCAGGCAGCAGGGTTATGAAAGACAGACGTGATTCCAGGCCTTTTCCTGCAATTTCACTCCCAGCCTGTCTGATACTCTTAGTCTGACCGGGGTGGTCTTTCTGCGTGGGTAAGCAGTCTCCACTCCTCCCACCGAGTCTGTGACTCTCCAGCAGACTGATTCTTTTGTTCTTTCTGTTTTTTTTTGTCTCATGTTGCAGGTATAGCTATAGATAATTGAAGATATAGAATATCACCCCAATTAGAGGACAAGGGTGCTCTGCTATGTCTAGGCCCAGAAATATCGGCATTAATACATTGATTGGCCCATTAAGTGAAATATTTCCCAATTTATCGGTTCTCACTCTCTGTGCATCGGTGGAATGGTGTGTGCAGCAAAATGTTCATAATATTTAAGGTCCCTGTCACAGGGTGGCCATCACACACCAAAACAAAGCACCCGCGCACCCGAATGAAAATGTAATTATTGGACGTACATGCAGGAATTGCGCTTGGTTCAGGTAAAACGCAGCTTTCCTCCCAGGATAATCGGAATTTCCCGTCGCGTTCTCCTTCATTTCACTTTCTGTGCCACCGATTGAAGAGCGATGTGAGGCAGTCAGTGTTTATCGCGCTCTTCATGTTTCCGGTCCATAAAGAGCTGAGCGAGGTCGCATTGCGCACGGTCGTCACACAAACAGCATCGTTCATCTGTCACCTTCTCGAAAATGGCAGCGCGTTAAAAACTCATCACTGGCCCGAAACACGGCGCAGGGAGATACACTCTGCCATTTGGTCGGGGTCCTTGGGTAACGCGTGGCATCCAGACCGCACGCGGCGGAGCGAGGAGGGCCAGGAGGTGACTGATGCGGGTAACGGGAGGTGGGCAGGAAGCCGAGCAGCAGCACCCCGCGCTCCGCCAGCGAGCGCATAAGTGCTTTTGACGTCGACATGACAAGCTACTATCTGTAAACCTCGGGACAAGCAGTCCCACCGGATGCTAAAAAGTGGACGTTTTTTGTGTTTCACGGCCTGCTGTACTCACTCAACAATACTTACGTCGGAAATTACCTGGGAGAGAGAGAAAAAAAGACATTTTCTAGCCCCTTTGTAGCTGCGCCTCTTTGATGTTTCCGTGTTTCTTTTTGTGAGTCGATGCCGGGTTTGATCTGGGTTTGATTTGCTCTGACAAGCCTGATACACATTATTAAAGCAATACAATCCCTTTGAAAGAGGTTGGAAATCTCCTGACTCTCAGTGTTGGGGGGGTATGAGGTGGGGGGGGGGGGGGGGGGGTTAGACAACCAAACTTGCAACACCTAAGCCTGTTTCAGAATCAGCCGGAACAGACCCAAGAAAAAAAAAAAAACCGGCTTGGATCCTTCGAGAAGCACTTCACAAGTGAAATTAATTTGTAAAGTTTCTTCACAGAGGTCCTTGACAGCCAATCATTCTGAGAAATGATTGTATTCTGAGACACCAGTTTTGACAGAGGCTAAGGTGGGATTTTCCTTTCTTGTATTCAGGCGTCGCCATGCCAACAGGCCGCTTCTGCGTTTCACTCAAAGACCGAAAACGGATCAGCTAGACCTATTCCTGCATTTTGGTGAATCTGGAAACTTCTCAGGTTGTTTCCCTGATCCTGGATAATCACGAGCAACATATTTCACCATGATTTTCAGTGATTTTTGATTCCCTGCCCAAACCACCCCCCCCCCCCCCACACACACACACAAGCAGCTTGACCTGTCTCCATCCCATCACTGGACATAAATGAAATAGGTGCAACATGGAGGGGCTGGCAGGAGGTGTGTGTTGGGGGGGGTTGGGGGCGTACCACTTCATTTCAAGTCACTATTTATCCCATGACAGTTATCCATGATGCCTTTCAGGGGGGCAGGGGGCCGTGGGGGGGGGGGGGGTACAGAGGCCGTCCTTATTTCTGGAACACTTTTGTCCAGCTTATCGCGGTGAACGTTGCCTCACAACGATGAGTCGGGTGGCTTCTTAGTGGGGGAAAAATATGGCAGACGCAATAACGAGGGTCACGTGGTGGTGACTGGGGGGGGTCAGGCCCCAAGACTGTCGATATCCCAATGGGGTGGGGAAGTTATTTCATTTCATTATTATTGTCTCTCCGCACTATTCCCTTAAAAACACAATGATGCTGTTTGAACAGAGGGCTATTTTATATCTGGATGGGATTCCACAGTGAAACGCAGGTGCAAGCGAACAGTCATGCAAATTAAGATTAATCGCTAATTAAAGAGACGGAGCAGGGGACCGTTAGCCAAAACGCGGCTAGCCCCACCTGTCAGGACTTTGTTCTTCTCATCCGCCCCCAGGATTTTTTTCCTACTTCCGTCACCCACATTGTTTTCATATACAGCATGGTCACAGGACTCTGATGGGGGGGGGGGGGGGGAGCATAACGAGCTGCATTAACAAGCCACAGGGTCCTCAGGGTGTCTATTCTGGGTGAAGGAAGAGCCCTCAGTGCTGCCCAGAGACACCATGGACCACGTGGGCCAGGGCAATCCCATCCGATTCAGACGTCACTCTGCTCTCACCGAGTCACCCCTCCTTCCTAGAAGTCTGCCCCCCCCCCCCAGGCACTGGAGATTTAAAACACCCAGCAAGATCTAGGGCCCCTTCGCTTTCGAACTGCGATCCAGAGCAGAAAACCAAAGGAAGAGGGAGACGGAATGACGTGTCAGCAGCACGGAGGCGGAGGGGGGCGTGGTTTGCATCCAGAGGCCGGAAAGGTGCCAGAAAGACCTGGAGGGGGACTCATAGCGAGGGATGTGTCAGATCAGTATTGGCAGATCGGCAGTGGTACGCACCCGGTTAGCGGGATGAGGAGTGGAGGCTGTTCCGGGCCACGGGAAGGACAGTATGAACTCCGCTCTGGAGGGATAGCAGGACAGCGTCGCAAAACGTTTTATTATTCCAAAGTGAGCAATTTAATGTAGAATCTTAAGCATCCAGCCCACTACCGAGGAACACGAAAGCCTTTCATTTCATGTAAATGAGCAGGAAAGAGCGCAGATCTTAATGTAAACGAATGGGGGGGGGGTGGGGGGGGGGTCTCAGGGAAATGAGAGCGAGCGAGAAGAGGAGAGAGCAAGCGAGAGAGAGCAAGACTAAAATTCCCCAGGATTCTTTAATTGCCATCTGAAATTATGTAAATCTCCCTGCCAAGCTGAGAGCAATTATCCAGTGTCTCTTGCTGCCAGCTTTACTAATGTCTAACAAAATATCGGAGGCTGACATTTCGACGTGGTAATGCAAATGAGAATTAATTTTTCTTCCAAGACAAAGGGCACCTAAAAGATCACATCGTTTTGATACAATAAAGGTAGAAACCGAGAAGTTCCAATGGCAGAGGCGAGGCCCATCACTAAAATAAGCAAAATGACACATCCTCTCCCTGCCTCCTGTGTTCCCTCCCAGTTTCCTGATTCCCACATCCTCTTCTTGCTTCCCAGATCCTCTCCCCACTTCCCGCATCCTGTTCCCACTTCCCACGTCATCTCCCAACTTTCCACGTCCTCTCACCACTTCCCATGTCCTCTCCCTTCTTTCTGCATCCTCTCCCCACTTCCCACATCCTGTCCCCACTTACCATGTCTTCTCCCCACTTCCTGCATCCTCTTCCCACTTCCCACATCCTTGTCCCACTTCCCAGGTCCTCTTCCCACGTCCTCTCTCCGCTTTCCAATTCCTGCATCCCCTCCCCACTTCCTAATTCCCACATCTTCTCCCCCTTTTCCGATTCCTGCATCCTCTCCCCGCTTCCCAAGGCAGTTCGGCAGTTCTGTAGCCAGTTGTTTGTGGGCCGCCTCACTGTTTCCTAATTTATCTCCCCCAGTACAGAGATGGATGCGGGCCAGGCGATGCGGCCCAGCGGGAATCCCCTGTTCGGAGCCGATCACTGGCCCTGCTGTGTGTCGGCACCTCCAGTCTTCACCAGGGGCCATAGAGAAGTCCCATCAGTCTCTATGCTACACTCTCGGGGCCACGTGTGTGTGTGTGTGTGTGTGTGTGTGTGTGTGTGTGTGTGTGTGTGTGCACACGCGCGCGCGCGCAGATCATATTTTGGAACCAAAAATCTGAAACTTCCTTACTTTTGGGGACATTTTTCAGTTCTCCATCTGGATAAACTCAATTTTATAAAAAACTGTAACTGCGATAAAAACTAAAAATGCCAAAGTCTTTTGTTTGGTTACTTATGGTTAAGGTTAGGGCTGGGTTGGGGTTAAGGTCATCACATTGGGATTAAAGTTATACCTATAGAAATGAATAGACTGTCCCCACAAAGATATAATTACAAACCTGTCTGTCTGTCCGTCTGTCTGTGTTGGGGGGGTTTGTGGAGGCTTGGGTATGGCGGAATCAGCATCACGATTCACAGCAAGATAAAGAGCAGTGAATGAAAGTACCATGGAAACAGGTGATCATTCTGAGGAATCGGAGCTGGTGGATGCGAATAGCCGGACCCTCTGAAAGGATCGTGGTCGTGGGAGCGGCAAACAGGAGCAGAGCTTCGACTGGCAATGAGGAATGCCAATGTGGGCAGCAAAGGCAGCCCGAGGTTATGGCCCGGGTGCGAGGGCAGCTGAAGCCCAGCACTCCCCTTCCGAAGGAGTTTGGGATCGGTGTCGCCGTGGTGTGATTCTTAACCGGCGCACCTGAGTTTAGCGTTAGCAGCATGCACAGCCCTTAATGGCATCGTCCATCATCTCTCTCAGAGACAGCACTCTCCCCGGGCCTCGACGAAATGTCACCCCACCAGGCAGCCGGCGGCCGTTACCCTGGGCCACGCGGGCTGGCCCGGGCGACAGCTGCCCGCCACACGACACGCAGCTCGTTATCCCGTCACAACCGACACCCGGTGGTCCGTGTGATTCAATAAGGCTGCCGCCGGTGAGGGAACTTGTCAGGGGTGTCCGTTTATGAGAAACTAAAACCGGCGGATGCCGACGGGGGAGGGGGCTGGGGGGGGGGAGAAGCCCAGGAAGGATGGAGGAAGAGGCCTGGAAAGCTAGGAATGCTGGGAAGGATGGCGTTACTCCTGGAAGCTGCTTGCAGGCTTAATAGGCACTCAGTAATAATGACACTGAGAGTTCTGTGAGCCCAGGCTGGTCTCTGCCGCCACTCTACGGCACTTCAAACCGGCCACAGCTGATGCAGGAGGTTCCTTCTTTATGCTGATATAAAAAGCAGGTTCCTTGTTAATACTCCGTCATGTACACATAGATCACGCAACCTTAATACACATGCATGGTCAATTCTCCGTAATCTTATTGTTGCCAGTTACCCAGTACATACTTAGATATGTGCAATGTTTGTCAGCAAAACTGATCCAAACCCACATTTTTGGATCCACTGAAGATGATCCATATATGAAGGTCGGGACATCGTGATTATTTGGAAAGTGCTGGATTTTGCATGAACATTGATCATTCTGATGGACAGAGAGGGTAAAGGTTGGGAGGCCTGACATCAGGAGGAGCTCCTATGCTGCGTTCCATTGACCTCAGAGATCGGACGCTGACTGGGGATGACGTCACACACAAGTTAAACGTGTTCCAGTGGTCGGAAAGCCATTTAAGAAAAAGCCATTGACCAATACCAGTGACCCGATTCAAAAACTTTCTTGCTTATCCGGCTAACTTGTCGGATTTAATGTACCCCAGTTTAAATGGCCTTTATCTTCGTTCACTTACATTTAGCCCAGACTAAGTTAAATTTAACAAATAAATGCTTAAGCAGAAAATCCTGCTTACACTGTCCCCAGTTTTGGACCAGTTAATTGTTAGCAATATCAGTGGATAACAACACATTGCTCAGTATTTTGGGCATAACAACACCACAGCAACAAGTCCGCAGATAGTGGTTGGACACTGTGTGTACGACCGATTTAATGAGCCACAAATAAGATGGAAGTGCTAATAAACTGCATAAAACTACAGCCTTAACCCCTGTTGATAAACCCCCCGAAAAAAAAAGCTGCTGTGCTATCTGTCTGGCCCCATCCACCTCCACCGTTATAAAGGCAAACATCTCAGTATCTCAGTTTACAGCTAAAGCATACCCCCCTCCCCTCAATGCTACCCTCGAATAAGGTCACAGAATCGATGAGGGAGGGGGCACTGTTGGAAGGCCCAGGCACTGCCCAGAGAGAGGGGCAGGGGGAGACAGATCCAGCCGGGTGTTTCGCTCATTCCAAATAAACATTTATGGAAAGGTCAGCCAATGCCTTGTGACACAATGCCACAGCACCCCCTCCGTCCCCCACCCCAACCCCCACCCTCACCGCTTCCACCTCTTAGACCATCACAGCCGCACACACACCCCTATCTGGGCTTCCCAAAAGATCCTCAGAAAAAGGAAAGCAATAAGAAAGGAGAGAAACAAAGAATGGAGGAAAGAAGGAATGATGGAAACGCAGATGGTGTGTAAGCTGTATTAAGAGGTCTGTCATTAGGGCAGGAACGTAGGAGCTGAGGGACTGACGCTCAGGGAAAGGAAGGGGAAGAGGGAAGGGTGAAAGGAAGGGATGGTGAAAAGGAAGGGACGTGAAAAGGAAGGGACAGTGAAAAGGGAGTAATGGCGAAAAGGAAGGGAAGGTGAAAAGGAAGAGATGCAAAAAGGAAGGGATGGCGAAAAATAAGGACAGTGAAAAGTAAGAGATGGCAAAAGGGAAGGGATGGCAAAAAGGAGGAAATACATGAAAGGGTGCATTCACACACACAAACACACACAGGTTTGTAATTATATCTTTGTGGGGACTCTCCATTCATTTCTATGTGCATAACCCTAATCCCAAATATGACAACCTTGACCATAAGTAACCAAGCAAAATACAAGACTTTAGGCATTTTTAGCTTTTTGATTGCAGTTACAGAGTTTTATAAAACTGAGTTTCCTCTTGTGGGAACCAAAAAAAATGTCCCCACAAGTTCAAAATAACAGGTTAAAAACCCACACAAAGACAACGATACACACACAGAGACACACACTTCCTGACACACACACACACACATATATACATTTGCACAGAGACAGATGCTGCACGCTATGTGTGCCTGTGCAGAAAGCAGGGCTGTGGCTAACAGTCAGCACAGGAGTACACAAGTGTTTGTCTGAGATCTGGCTTGGTAATGACATCGGGGGGGGTGCCAGTAACAGGGACACCAGGCTGCTGTTTGAATGTCAACATGGGACAAGCACACCTAAACCTAAACCCTGAATGCATTTTTCATATTAATTGTTAATTAAAGCACAATATATGGTGAAATGATTTGTGGCATATACATTCTTATATATGGCATTCTTAAAAAAATAGAGAATGCTGTTGGAAAACCATATTTAAAAATAGGTTATGAGATGGTGTGTGGCTCTTGGGGTACTGTTTTGTTGGTCTGTGACTTAAATATTTCCGGCAGTAAACTGGCCCTGTATTATAGTGTCCTGGTGACCAGAATCAGCTCACATAGCCTAACTGGCCATGGTGGGGGGGCATGTGAGGGGAATAGGCCACCACAGACCTCTCACCCCACAACCCTTACTACCCCCCCCCCCACCCACAGCCCCCATCATCCAACTGTCACGGCGGGAGACGCGGTCCCGCGGTGGCCTGTCACTTTGGAGCTCCCGCCCCCCCACCCCCCTCAGCGTTCAGGCATCAGCCCCCCCCACAGCTAACGCAAGCCGACACATCATAATAACAGTAAGAGGCCCTTCCTGTCTTGTGTCATGCGAGCAGAGATTAGTTCCCTTTCAGGGGACTGAGGTCATTTTCTTTTGCTGAAATACATTTGTAGATCCTACAGTTTTGGGTTAACTAGTTGGGATGAGGTGAATATCAGATTGCTTATCCACAATAAGTTCCCATTTTTGTTTTTATGCCAGGAATAGGGAGGCCTGCCTACATTTACGTTAGGAAATATATTTTTCAATTTGTTTTGCCAGCTAGTTCTGATTTGTCCTGCATTTTCTTAGTGAGTTTTATAAATCACATATTACTATTTAACTTAGATCATGAGCTCATGGTTCGAGAAGCCCACAGCACTGAAACAGATTATCCATCTTCCTAACGTGCCTCATTCAATAACATTAAAGTTATCAATTGTCATTCTACAGTATGTGAAATCGAAAGAAACAGAATTATTGTTAAAAAAAATAGCAAAGAACGTGACCTGCGCTCGATCATAAAAAGGCATAATCAAGGTTAGCTTCTGTAAGAATCTTATTGATTTGCGCATGAATTGTAACAGTGAAGTTCACTAGCTAGTGTATGCTGATATAAACGACACGCAGGGTACTTCTTAACTTTATTGGCCTTCTATTATTTTTATTAAGAAAAACACAGCTGAAAGTTCTGTGGTAACAAGAATCTATAAAAATGTTAAATCTCTAGGCCAGTAGGTGATCACATAGCTAGTGACACAGCGACAAAAGCGATTTGTAATCATAATATAAAGCAGTACTTTGAATTACAGCATGGAAGTTCGAAAGATGGTGACAGAAAAAAAAAATCACGATAAGCTACGTTAACACAAAGTTATCGCCTAACAAGGCGTCCTGCGGTGAATTTGTGCGTCGGAATTACGCTAAGATTTGTGGGCCCCGTCTGCGGGACACAGCTGTTCCCGGCGACACGATGTGTTAAATTCCAGTGAAAGTCAACCACTGGACTGGAAACGATCAGCTTCCAATCGGCCGCACCATTGTTCCAGTGGTGTTTCGCGCACCTTCCAGATACACTGATAGATTTAACGTTGTTTATTCCTGACAACAGGGTATCTCCGCTGAACTGCCCTGAAGGAGAAGTGTCTTATTTGCGGGGGACCTGCATTATCCATAAGATCCCAAATTTTCTTCCTGGTTCAGAAATCCTCGTTAACCGGGGGCTGGGACTCTGCCTTCAGACACAGGCAGTTTCAAAAAAAGAAAAAGAAAAAAAAACAGGAGAGCTAAGCCGGAGCCGTTATAACATGGGGTAAAATATCTCCTTCATTATTTATAAAAACGGGAAGAGGTGAATATTACAATGCAAAACAAAGACATGTAAACGAAATTCAGAGTGAGCCCTTTTTTTGCTGGGCTGGGATAATATTTTACAAAGTGTATATTTGAATTTTTATGTTCGTAGTATGAAATATTTATGAGTAAACAAAAATGTAAATGTGTTACATTTATTTATGAGAGTCTTCCGCCATTGCTATGAAGTATTACTTACATGCTAAGATAAACTGACATCAAACATTATTAGCCAGCTCTTTAAGAAGGCCGGAACATGACAGGAAATTAATTGGCTTTATTTTGGTCACCATTTGTGAAAACGAAACAATGTTTTAATTAATGTCTAGCGTGTATTTCCTTTGTGGACTGATGTAGCCTTTTTTTTCAATGGACGGTATGAGTAGAGGCTGCCAGCCGTCTCTGCACCGCAGTGCTGGGGAGACAAATGAAACAGTAAAAAAATGCATTTTTTTAGTCATGCAGCATTATGGAGCCAGTTATTCCGGATTGATTTTTGGAGCAAACTTCTACATGGGTTGTTTTCAGTCAGTTGTTCTGTCTTTCTTTACTGGTTCATCATCTTCCATGACTGGCACAGGCCTTTGTTTTAATGACCCATGAATGAGCAGGACATACATAACCAAGGGCTCCCCCCCCCCCCCCCACCGCTATTCCTCATCTTTACCGTGGCAGATATTGAATCTGAGCGCTTTATCTAATCTCGTTTCCAGCCGTGAGCAGCGAGAAAGTCCCGTCCTTAAAGCAGTCCATTTCGTTATTGTTTAGAGAGCTGTTAGCATGCTAGGGAGGGTCCAAATACAATTTTATATCCACTTATGGAAATCCTTTGTTCATTCCAACGTTTCCCCCATGCAAACCAATATGTGCTCCCGGTAGAGGTCCAAGACCTCAATTACATCAAACCCGACGCACCTCTCGCCGTGCCGACACTGGCAGAGGGCGCCATACAACCGTGTCAACACTACCCCCTTGTGACCGGGAAACGCAAGGGTCTGCTCTGAGTTTAGCAGGGAGGAGTGCCAAACGCTAGAGGGAGGGAGGAAGGGAGGGAGAGGAGGGAGAAAGCAGCACAGGCAGATAGACTTCCTTTGTCACCGTGACAGATAATTGCAGCAAATATTTTTATTTTCCACAAGGGAAATGGTAAAATTTATGTTTTGTTTCACAGGTTGTTGTTTTTTTTGTCTGCAATGTGCTGTTGTCTGCGATGATCTAAATGCAGGTATCACCTTAGCCCGTCTTTGTCAAGCTGTTGTCTTTTTGCACTTAACTCCGCCAAACTATTATTTTAGCAACATTTATGCTAACCTCATAATCAGCATATACAGTCTCATTTTCTGTGTCTGTACATATAGAGACTTTACTAATGTCAAAATAATAAAACGGATGTAAAAACGATATAAAAAGAGTGTTACCAAGCAAAACACTGCCTCTTTTTCATACTGATATATACTAAGTTTGGTTTTAATGTGAAACATTTATCAATCATTTATTAAAAACACAAAACACGTGTTGTGGGGAGGTTTTAGGGTCAGTGTAATCTCATATAAAAGGCTGCACACTTAAAAAAGCAACACAAAGATATGATAAAATGCACTTTATTTATTTTGCTGGGTCTTGGCTGGCGGAGCTTTGTGCTGTGCTGACATTCTGACAGAAATGTCAACCATGTCCTTCAGCTGCTTCACTTCCCTCCATCAGCTCCCCACCTTCACTTCCCTCCTTCAGTTCCTTTTATTCCTTACATCGGTTCTCCTTCATTTCCCTCCATCAGCTCTCCTCCTTCACTTCCCTTCTTCAGTTCCCTCCATCGGCTCTCCTCCTTCACTTTCCTCTTTCAGTCCCTTCTGTTCTTTCCAACGGCTCTCCTCCTTTGCTTATCTCCTTCACTTCCTTCCTTTTCCCTTCATTGGCTCCCCCCTTCACCTCCCTCTTTCAGTTCCTTCTGTTCCCTCCATCGGCTCTCCTCCTTATCTCCTTCACTTCCTTCATTTTCCTGCATCAGCTCTCCTCCTTCACTTCCCTCTTTCAGTTCTTTCTGTTCCCTCCATCGACTCTCCTTCTTCGCTTATCTCCTTCGCTTCCTTCCTTTTCCCTCCATTGGCTCTCTTCCTTCACTTTCCTCTTTCAGTTCTTTCTGTTCCCTCCATTGGCTCTCCTCCTTCGGTTATCTCCTTCACATCCTTCACTTCCTTTCTTTTCCCTCCATTAGCTTTCCTCCTTCACTTCCTTCCTATTCCCTCCATTCACTTACCTCCTTTGCTTCACCCCCCAAATGGCAGATCTCAAAAGGAGAGGCATGCGTTACGTGTTCCCCACCTTTAAAAGTGTGCAGTGTGACCTGACTGAGAGTCTGACTGAGAGCTGCTGCATAATTTACATGTTTTGGATATTTCATCAAAAGAACGAGCCCTTTTCAAAATAAATTCTAAGGATTTTCACTCGTCATGTTTTTGCAAGATTTTTACTTTTTAATCATATTGGCATCCGTAGTAGTAGCAGAAGTAGGTTTGTAATAATACTAGTTTTTAATCCATGATATTCATGGTCAGTAATAAGTCAAAAGCATGTACAGGATTGTTACATGTATGCTGTGTTTATAGGAACATTACATGGATACATTTATGTGTGTATTACATTAATGTTACGCGAACAGGAATATTATTCAAATGTTGCATGTAAATGTGTGTTACATTGTTACATTTCAAGAAATGCTACATGCATGTTGCATATGTAGTTGCATTACATGACTTCTGTACTGCATGTATATTATATTAATGTATAAGAATGTTACATGAATCGTGCATATACATGTATGTCACATTAATGTGCAGGAACGTTACATAAATGCTGCATGTAGTCATGTGTTACATTAATGTTACATGTTAATGTTACATGTTAATAATAAACACAAATGTTTCGTTTACAGTAACAATACATGGATGTTACATTCATGTATAAGACTGTTACATGAATGCTGCATTCACATGTATGTATTTGTTACATATTCAGGAATGTTACATTAATCCTGCATGTACGTGTATGTTACATAAATGTCACGTGTTCAGGAATGATATATGAACATTGCGTAAGCAGATATGCCACATGACTGTTGCAGATACTGGGATGTTTTAAGAATAAAGCACATACAGAAAAGAAACATGAACTTGGAAGCATACAAAGACTAACAGCGACTGTAAGACACAGCGCTCAGGCCTGGTGGTCTTCCCTGCGAGAACCCCAGAGCCCACATGGTCTGTGAGGTGATGCATTGACAGCAGAGCCTAGTGTTGGAGCACCGAAGTCTCATGCTAGAGCACTTGAGCATCGCACTGGAGTACAGGAGCATTATACTGGAGCACTGGAGCACCGTGCCGGAGCACTGGAGCATCGTGATGTGCTGGAGCATTGGAGTGTCGTGCTATGATGGAGTAATAGAGCATCATGCTGGAGCACCGGAGCATTGCGCTGGAGCATCAGAGCATCATGCTGTGCTGGAGCACTGGAGTGCCATGCCAGAGCACCAGAGCTTTGTGCCAGAGCACCGGAGTGTCGTGCTGTGCTGGTGCACTGGAGCGTCGTGCTGGAGCACCAGAACTTTGTGCCAGAGCACCGGAGCGTCGTGCTGGAACACCGGAGCATTGTGCCGGAGCACTGGAACTTTGTGCTGGAGCAGTAGAGCATCATGTTGGAGGACTAGAGCACCGTGCAGGGTTCTCAAGGCTGCGTCTGCGCCTGCAACAGTCGGCCATGATAAGCCCATCAAGCAGGAGGCAGCAGGAGTGTCCGCAAACCCCCCCCCCCACCCCCCTCGCCATCGATGTGTGCCCACCTTCTCATCGACACCCCCCCCCCCCCACTGACGTACACCCACCTCCCTGCCGACATTCCCCCACGATGTCCACTCACCTCCTCACTGACACCCCCCCTCCCCCATCGACTTCCCTTCACCCTCGTCAGACGGCCTAAACCGTTTCATTAAGAGCACACACCCCACACAGGCGGTAATGGACAGCTTGATTTGTGGCAGGCTGGCAGGCCTCAATATTGCCGTGACTTTTATCTGCGACATTGTGTTTATTATATAAATGCCTGGCCAGATGTGCTTCACCTAGGCCTGCACTCTGATCCCCCCCCTCCAGCCCCACCCCAAGGCACTTGCTTCCTCTTCGCCGCTGGGAGAGAGCTCAGAACATCTCCCTCCAGAAGGAAATCTCCTTTCTCCTCTAACGATAACAAAAAAAAGACACAAACTTTGGGCACGTCTGTATTTTTAACAGAACGTAGACAAATCTGCATCTTTCTCCTTTTATTTATGTTTAGTAATCATTTCGAAAGCCCTCTGGGTCTGCCCTGAGTACACACACACACACACACTCTGCAAACACGCGGCCAAAATACATATTTGGATTTATTTGTCTGCGACTGGTCAATAAAACATAACCGCGGTTGCGGCGTGCCGTGCTGTTCCGGGGACCCGCTGGGAGTTGGGGCTGAGAGCGGCGTGTTTTCGGGCTTTAGAGCGCGGACACGTGAGCAGGACAGGAAAAAGGATGAGAGCTGCCTAACTAAGCGCTCCGGCGGATGCGTGAGGAAGAAGGAGCAACTTCTGGCCACCCTGCGTCCCCGGGGACTTCCTGTGTAAGTTACGCAGGGGGTGCAAACGCTGCATGCAGATCATGACGGAGAACAGCGCTCTCTCTCCATCTTTCTGTCACTCCCTCATTCGTGCAACAGCTTCCTCTGCGCCTCTGCCTCTGCTTTGCTCGGCTTCGCCCCATTATCTCATGTGTGTGCAGATAGCAGAGGCCATTCTAGGCATAACTCATACAGAGGGTCCATTGATATGCTTTAAATTGGTGGATGACAGGGGAAGGGACACTCTCAGGGCCAATTGGCTTTCAGATGGGGTTAGCTCCCCTGTGGCTCTGCCCCTTTATATGCCCCTGGCTGATGGGCCGAAGGAGCGTCTGTCAAAAGGCCGGGCTTTCCCTCTGGTTTCCGAACTGTGTGGAAACATGGGCTCAGCAGTGAAGAAGGTCAACATTGCAGTGCTGTTCTTTTTTCGAGGAGTGCTCGAGAAAAGGACTGGGAGTTTGGGTCTGCCGTAAAGGCCCGCGTGTCCGGGTCGAACCGGAGAGGGGGGGGTCCCTTCAGGGACGTCATGGCATGTCACTAATGAATTTTGCCCATGACTCTCCTGGCACAGCTTGGACACACAGCCTGAACAGCCACGGCGCTGTAATGACCCCCAGCACTGATGAGCGCTTTGCCCTTGAAACCGATGCACTTTTAATACCTCTTTGTTTTGGCAGACAACACCGACACAAAGGGGCGCCCTGGAGGCAGGCCGCCCTCCAACTTCCTGCGCACATTTGCCTGCTTCATTCTCCCAGTTTATTCTGTTTGGGGGGGAAAACAGCGCTCATAAGACTCGGGCTGCCTAGGAGGAGTAATAAGAAATCGCTTCTGCCAACTGCACCCTTATTTTTCGATGTTGGCGTCACTGAGACAAAATGATGGAGGTTGTGAGAAAATGTGGAAACGCCATACGGGGCATTGCCATCACACTGGGGAGACCCCCCCCCCCCCCACCAAAGAAACCATACCACCATCCATTTCTCCAGGATGTTGTGAGCAATATCGTTAGCTGTTATCAGCGACTCGTTCACCTTTTCTTAACAGCACTGGGGTGGTCTTTACCGGTAGAGCTGCTGCTCTGCCTGGGATGTATTCCCATGCCCCGGACCATCACTGACATCTCAAACGAACGTTTGTTTGGGACACGCAGGAGCTACATTCCATTTAGAGCTGCCAATTCATGTAAATGCGTGTCTTCGGAGGAAAACACGATATCAACTGGAAACCTGCCTGTCATGGAGAGGACATGCATACCTCCAAAATAATTCAATATTTTTGGCAGCTCTAGTGTAAAAATATAAATGGTTAATTTTTCATTACCACAGCTACAGCGGTGCTACAAACGAACCAAAAAACGAACCAAAAAACTCAGAAAACCCATGGTAGGTGGGATTTACCCTCAGCTGTCAATCACTGCCCGGTGTAACCCAATGGGAACGCACAAAGTAACCTATAGTCTGTGATTGACAACACATGGAAATCCCACCCACTGTGGATTTCAAGGCTTTTTTCATCACATGACAAACAAACCAAAGGAACTGCACAGCAGAAATGCTAAAAGGCTGAAGGCTAATACAAACAAACAGCACATTTATAATTTTTTTGAAAACCTCTAATAGCGCAGTAATAAAACAGACATACAGAGCAGCGTCCTACTTCCTGTTCACCTTGTCACACGGCGCCGTTCTCCTGTTCATCGCTTATTACCTAAATATTGACTTTTCATTTACATGTCACTGAACATCAGGGTAGTTCATTAATTGTTGAACAAACATTTTCTGAAGGGTTCAATGCCGGATATCAAGTTACACCACAAACGCTGACAGATGGTGCTCACTTTCTGTTAAGTTAATTAGTTGATGCTATTAGAGACATAGTAGTTATTACAGCAAAACCTAAAATATATTTTAAATATATAAAATATAGTTAAAGCATGATACTCCGGTGTTCCATATATGAAATAGATTTAACTTCTTGCATGAAATGTAATCATATATTCTTATGTTAAGGGTCTTTTAAACGAGCATGGCCTCCTCCCGTCTAGCTATCCATCTGTCATGGGAACGTGAATTCACGTTTCCCCAGAGCTTGTGCACCTCGGTCACGAGGCCCGGCGTGATCCAGGCTGCTGCCCGATGCAAGTTGCCATCGTTATCGGTAATTAGCGATGATCACGAAGGCTTATTGGCTGAAGGCAGAGTCGGGTAGCTCCTCAATGGCCCTGATAGGTGGTCGATTATAACGATCGAGTCGGGGGTGCTGATTGGATTTGAAGCTGCAGAGATACAGACCCCCCCCCCCACCGGGTCTGGCTCTGGATTGTTATCACGTTCATGCATGATTTAAGGTGACAGTGCACCTTTAATTTAATAATTCAACTCTCTTTGTATTTATGCAGGGGTTAACAATGGATAGTCAGAGTGGACTGAGAGTAGCAGAGATTGGGATGAGTATAATGGCTTTTGAGGGAGGAGAAGGAGGAGAGCTAGAGATCAGGAATGAGATCCAGGGAGAGCTGTACGTGTCTTCAAATATCTATAAGGCATTCCTATTTCACACAGAGCAGTAAAAGCATGGCGGTAAAATATTAACAGTTGGAAAGGATTAAACATTTCCACACTGAGACGTAACTTAAATCGATGTTTATATGACAGTCATCCCAACACCAGGAGGCCTGGACATCAGGATACCAGGAGAACAGAACGACAGAAGGTCAGAATATCAGGAGAACAGGATACCAAGAGGTCAGGACACCAGGAGGTCAAGAGAAAGGTGCAGAGAAAGCCTGAAGCCACTGGGTTTCCGTCGGGAAAACATCAGTCATTAACACGGCCAGTTCCCAAACCCCACCTCCCCCCTCCTTCCCAAACCACAGAGGATCTGTTCTCTGGAGAAAGCGTCTGTCACTCCTCCGTCCCTGACGCTCCCCGTCCGCAGCCACATCCGAGCCTTCGGCTCCGGCAGAAAATACATCAGCGCCGCCGTTTGTTTACTTCGCCGGCAAGCCAGGAAAAGGTCAGAGTCTGCGGATTGTGCCGCTCCACCCCGGCAGAATCCAATAAAAACCCAACAATGAAAACAGTATCATCCATATTTTAAGCGCCGGGTGCGGCACAAAAGGAGCCGTGTGCCGGCGTGCCAATTACTGCTGTCCGCCGGCCGCGCCGCACACCGCAGACATCGCACATTGTTCCGGCCGCCTCCTCCTCTACTTCTCATTCATTCCCCAGTGTTTGACATTTAAAAGGAACATTTTCATGCGATGGCAATCTCTATTATTACGTTAAATACTCTCTATGTGCTGTCGATTAACAGCTCGCGCTCTCGGGAGACCAAACAAAGCGACGATCTTCTTCCTGCTCGTTCCCCAGTGCCAAACGTGCTGCGTACACAGTGGCTCTGCGGCTCGCCTTGTTGTTCACCCTACCCCCCCCACCCCACCCCCCCCACCCGCAGGTTTCTTAGAGAGGTAAAACTCCAGTCCTGATACATTATTAACGACGGCTGACTAGTTTATGGGAGAATTTCTCCCACGGCATCCTTGACTTTCTGGTACAGCGGCATTAAATCTTGGAGCCTGAGGTTCCATATTGGATTTTGCTCCCTCCCAGCACAGAACTAGCGCATCAGTAGAAAATGCTTGTTCCCTGCTCGTCTGCATTATCTTTTCCGTCAAAAAAAAAGAGCTACAAAAATCTTCAGGGAGCATTGCCGTGGCCACCAGCCATCTGGGGCTGTGATTCCAGAGGCTGCACGCCCCCCCAGATTGGTGTGGCGTTCCTGCAAACCCTTCTATTCTGATCCAAAAACACAGTGCTTAGGTGAACCATGGGCTCTATACTGGCCGTAGGCTGTGACTGTGCACAAAATGGCCTCGTGCACTTTATCCCACAGCCTCTCCTCCCAAGATCACAGCAACCCAAGGCAGAAGTTACTACAAACTGAGAAGCTTCTGGCGTGTGATCTTCTTCCTGCTGCCACGATCAGGTGAATTTCATGGTCGGCTAATCATCCCCCATTCACAGACGTGCACCGCAGAAAGGACCAGGCCAGCTCCTGGCTAAAGATGACTTCGAAGGGGGTTTGGGGAAAATCGATGAGTTCAATCTTCATCGGCAGAGGAATTGATTTCTCTGCAATGTCTGGGGAACATTGACTGTTGGGACTGCGGAAAGCGGAATGTGACAGGAATTTCTATTGTTATGGGCACATGGATCAAAACATCCATGGACTCAAATGGGAGGTTAACAATGTGATCTTTCAGTGGTCAAAACCACCATTATCTCCCTTCTCCTTATGATACAAAAAATCAGCTCAGAAGATGGAATTGTGATGATCACAATATATAGACAACAGTTACATGCAGGTAGGAAACCCAAATCAGGCTTTGATAACTTTAAGTCCTTTGATCCCAGTATATCACCTCCATCACTCTGATCATCAATATGCTGCTATTCTTCAAATATCTTCCTTAGAACACAATAAAAAGCAAGTTCAGTCGCTTGTAGAGCGTTACTGTAGCTACGCAGAGGCTACATTTTATTAATTTAGCAGCAGCTTTTATCTTAAGCAGATAGCAGGGAAAGCCAGTCCCTGAAGGGTCTTGTTCAAGGGCCCAACAATAAAATCACTCTGTCCACCCCAGGATTTGAACCAGCAACCTTCCCATCACAATCATTGTGTTCAAACCTGCTGAGCGACAAACCTTCCTGCTAGGATGTATACTGCAGCAAACAGAAACGTGGGCTTGACGTGTCAGCACGGGGACAGAACATTTGGCCATTTCCAGCGCAGAGAGCCTCTTGTTGTGCTGTGAGACACTTGCCGGAGTCCCCCCCACCCCCATTTTTACCACTTGGGGAGACGCTAATCTGCGCCCAGACCCCCTGACAGGCCAAAACGCGATTCGCATGGACAGTGACTGACTGCACATCCAATTTGTTTCAACGAAGGATGCGGCGGCTTATTATCCGGCGTGTGCGAGCCGCCCGCTCGTGAAAGGCGTGATCAGCTGGGCCGCACGCCGGGGCTTCTGGGAAGGTAATCAATAAGGGGCTGTCTCTTGTAGTTTAGCCAGACATGGCATGACGGCGCCCAAAATTAAACAGGCAGGTATTAATAATAATGGAAATCAGCGATTGCTCAGGGTGTGCGTGTGTGTGTGTGTGTGTGTGTGTGTGTGTGTGTGTGTATGTGTATACGTGTCAGGGGGCGGGGATACAGCTGTTCCCAAAGGATCGCATAAACAGAGCATGGGAGTCCTCCCCGCGCTTGCCGATGAGCAAAAACACCTTGACTATTCCCTTCTCAAAAACTTTAGTCTGAGGAAAGAGCTGAAATAGACATGATACCTTTATGGTTTTATTTACTCCATTTGATTGTGCTCTGTGAGATTCTCCTGTGAACGAGGTTTACAGTGCGATAACCTATTTGTGCTCTGTGAGATTCTCCTGTGAACGAGGTTTACAGTGCGATAACCTATTTGTGCTCTGTGAGATTCTCCTGTGAACGAGGTTTACAGTGCGATAACCTATTTGTGCTCTGTGAGATTCTCCTGTGAACGAGGTTTACAGTGCGATAACCTATTTGTGCTCTGTGAGATTCTCCTGTGAACGAGGTTTACAGTGCGATAACCTATTTGTGCTCTGTGAGATTCTCCTGTGAACGAGGTTTACAGTGCGATAACCTATTTGTGCTCTGTGAGATTCTCCTGTGAACGAGGTTTACAGTGCGATCACCATATCGGTTTTGGCTTCTTCCTCTTTCTCCATGGCTGCTAATGTCACAAGAAGTTTTTCTTTTTGTTGCATTTTGTTCAGGTTCCTCTCGAAGGACGTTTAACGCCTGAATCGCCTGCCAGGCCGTTGGTGCTGTACTTTTACTGAGCATTTTTTTGGAGAAACAGCAAGCCTGGTTACACCAGTTAGACGGGCCAGATACAATCTGGTAACACTCCTGGGTGCATGAGACCCAATCAATCAAACCATCAAACAAACATACAAACAAACAAACTCAAATCTCACAGACTTCATTGTTTGCTTGTTAATTAAACACTGCAACAAAAGCAGGGGAAGGACTTTGTGATTAGAACAAAACGGGGCTCCATACAAACCATGACATCCCCTGATGAGAGGCTGAACCTGAGACTCATTTCCTACATTTCGAGTTCAAATGTATCTCTTGAGATTTTCACACACAGAGCCTTCATACAAATAAGAAAAAATACTATTTATGCAGAATATTGACCTGAAACTGAACAGAAATAACTAAGGGCTCAGTTCTTTTGTTTCCACCATGTAAGCATCCTCTGTGCACTGCAAATGCACTGATTTTTAAATAAGCTGGTGGCCACACAACACCACTGAAGGTGACTTTTTTCACAAGTACAACAGTTGAAAAATATCAGCATAAAAACAGAGTTTCTGCATATAGCTTGAGCTTCTGTTGAATAAATAGGGCTTAAAAAGATAAAGTAGCAGCTGGAAAACCAGAAGTCAGTGCCAGTTTACCTGCAGTTAAAGCCATATTTTAACCAATACAAATCACTGCATAATCCAGTGTTTATGTGAGAATTAAGTGGGGCCTTTGCAGTCATAGAGAACATAACTGACATGATCAAGCCACAACACAATAGCCCAATAAAAAGGGGATATTTTTGGCACATTTTGCATTTGGTATCGACATGACTTCATGTGGCAGGAATTGGGGGCTTTGTCTGACCTGCCCCCCCCCCCCCTTTCCAGCAGAAGGCCATTAACAGGACGGAGTGTCTGAGTGTATAAAAAATGCACACAAAAAGAAGAGCGATAAAAACGTTGAGGGAGAGATATTACACCCCCCCATCACTCTGGCCCACCCTCCCCAGTTAGCCTTACAGTCGGACTTAAGCAAACCACACCTCAGCTTGCCTTAACGACGCCACATCCTCCCCACTTATTTATGGCTGGGGGGGAGGCCATCACGCTCGCTACGCTAAATCAGCGGGCTGGGGGGCATGTGGGGGGCTGGGTGCGGAGGCCCAGTCCGCACATCCGTGCTCCCCTACCGGCCTGTTAGTCTCGGCCGTATCCGTAAATCAGGGCCTGACTCTGGATCCCCAGGTCTCCACATGGCCATATTCATATTATTCTTGTTTCTTATTGAACCAATAATTCACCCCCCCTACCCCCGAAATCCCAACTCCAGAGCACCCTCTGGTGTTTCGCATGAATAAGCACCATGTACAAACGTAGGAATTTCCCAATTTGTGTAATCTTCTGATTGCCCCCACCCCCCACCCAGGGGGAGCACAGGTGGAGGGTGGGGTGCGGAGGGCTACAGGCAAAAAAAAATTACAAGTTTGCTCCACCCCTAAAAAGAACGTTGCTAAGGAGATGCGGCTGCTACGGTTACCAGCAGGCAAGTGTTCCACATAAATGAGGGTGTGGCCTAGCCACACAGCAACACCGACTTATAACCAGTAAGATGTTGGTTTATATCCCAGTTAAAATGTTAATTAAAAACATTTCCCTAAAGGGTAATACTTTACTTGGTCACAATTTTACTCATTTATAAACACATTCATAAACAAATAATAAAGCATTCATAAAGCATTATAAATATGGCTATAAATATTTATCAAGAGCAGAGCATATTATAGCCATGTGCATTATGCATTATGAATTTTTTGTGAAACTCCCATCTATAATGCACTACAGATACCTTTACAGTGCATTATAATGGTCGGTATAAGCATTAAGAATGTTTTATAACTGCATTATAAAGGTATCTATAGTGCATTATAGGTGCATTATAGATGCACAGATGTGTTTATAAGTTACTAAAAACATGGCCTTAAGTAAAGTGCTACCAAAAGGAGCAGCTGCCGTAGTAATTTCATTGGTTCCTCCTCCTTGTTCTACTGACAGTCTGGAAGATATTGCATTGATATAATATGTGAATTTCTTTAGCTATTTTAGTCAACCTTCCATCAAACTATGCCAGTCTTTAATAAGCAACCCTAGTAACCATTTTCCAGTTACAATGCATGATGTCAGAGAGGTAACTGTACTTCAAAAGCATATACACATGTAACACATTGCTGTACAGCTGCCTCTCCAGATTCACAAATTTGACATTTGTGGTTTTGATTATCTGTGAGTCGGCCATGAACAGTTACACGGACATACTTTTGGAGCTTGCTGAAAGATCCAGAAACTCACAGGTGACATGTAAATCAAAAACTACAGAAACACTGCACGGACATTGCATGAACACGACAGCAACACTGCATAAATACTGCATGAACACTGCAACAACACTGCATGAACATTACCGTATATGAATGCTGGATGATCACTACATATAGACTGTAGGAACACTGCATGATCACCGTATGAAATACCTGCAGGAAACAGCTCAAACTGGTTTGAGCAGACCACTGTTGCAGAGCTCTCCTTGTCGCATCATCATGTGGCAGATTCCGGCCAGCACACAGAGGCATGTAAAGAGCACGCCATCCAGAAAGTGCACACGGGACTTTAATGCTGACTCGATGGGTTTTAAAAGCAAAGGGGGTCCGAGCAGGTAAGCAGGACGGAGCGGGGGGGTGGGATGGAGCAGATGGTGGGCTGTGTCCCGGCTTATTCCGGGAGTCAGCAGTTTTTTCCTCCTGGACGCTGTTTCCAGAGGTGCCTGTGAGACACTGGGGAGGGAGACCTGCTCCCACACCCCCAGGGAATTCCCACGCTGTAATATTAATGGCGGGCCGTCACAGGGTTTAGCGTAACCCCCCCCCCCCCTCAACAGAACAAGCGCCGGCAACCACTTCCCGGCCCACAATCCCCTGCAGTGCCCCCCCCCCCAATGAACGCCCCTGACCGCCACATTCACTGCCAGCGCCTGCCCATTTTTCCATTTTAACTCTATTTTTATCAAACCGTGTTGATGTTGAGTTGGCGGACTGAACGCTGGCCCGTCCCTGGTCCCCGTCCCCCCACTGGCCTTCCCCTTTTGTGGGGACCCTACGGAGGCTGGGGCTTTATCACCATGCCCAGAGCAGTCGGTAGTCTGGCCTGCACAAGGTAAAGGGGCAGGGTAACTACACAATACTTACCTATTACTGGCTCTGATTTAGCTTCCCTTACAGCTGACTAGCTAGTGTGTCTAAGTTTTACTCCACCTGTCGGTTGTCTTCCTCCCCACGATCTCTCTCTGGGAAACATTATCTTTAGACCATTCTTTTTCTTATGAAAATTAACCACGGTTTATTACCCAGGGGTGGCACACTGGCCCACACCTCCAGGCTTGGGATTTTGAAGCCCCCCCCCCAAGACTCACTGTCATTCTGCACCCAATGTGTGTCACTTTGGAAAGTGACAGGACTGCTTAAAAACCTGCGTGGACATCAGGGGGTCCTGATGTTTGTCAGCTGGAGGTGGAAACATTTCCCACACCGGTGTCACCGAGGCCATCGCTACTGAAGTCTGTCATTAACCACTTTAAATCAAGCAGAATGTTCCGGTGAAGAGGCGACCTTTGAGATGCAGGGTCCGACGGCAGCTTGCGTTTGCTTATGTCATGGAGGCGGCCAGACTGAGGAGCGGTGGGTCAGCTCCAGTCTCTCTCTCTCGTCAATAGAGTCACAGAGTCTGGTGACTCAATTTATATGTGACCAGAACCACTCTGCAGATCTCGGAGAACGAAGCGGAGCAGCAGGAAGTGAAGCACATAGACGGGCGCACGGGCGCGTAAATGCCCGCGCTGGGAAGCACTACTGACATGTTCCCGAGCGCTGTGACAAACGCTTACTAGAAAATAATAAAGTGCCAGAATAATTCTGCATCGGACACACTTACTAGACCAGAAAGAGTGGGAAAGGAGGAGGACATCTTGCATCATCCATCTCCCTTAAATGCTGGAGCTGCAACAAAGCGGAAGGAGAAATTATGATAAATGATAAGATGTATTCAGTCGATACCCAGCTTCCGTTTTCAGCCTTCACTTTCTCTTTTAACGAGATCCGCTCCAAACGAGTGCCAATAAAGGGGCCCCGCCCTTCAATCTCGAACATCCCGCTCCCCCCGCCCCCCCCCCCCCGCCAACAAAAGGGGAGCTATCAAGTAACGCTTCATTTAAATAGGACTCATAACCGAGGCCCATGCTGCCGACTAAATAAAAACAGGCACCTGATAGGTCAATAACACACCTCCCGCCCCCTTTAACAGACAAATCACTAAGGGCGTGGTTATAAATCTTGGACCTTATTCGATGGTGCTGTCAGGTTGCTCTGGCGACTGGTCTTAGAGGAGATGCCGTCACTTATCGTACGGGTGGTTTTTGTGAATAAGATGGATACTGCAGTCAGACATGTGGCGAGAGCGCGGCGGCCCTGTGGGCTCTGCGGAGACTGCGGCTCCGATCTCCGCTCTCTCTGCATAAACAGCCCGCAGAAGAAAATACTATCATATTGACTGAATGAAAACGTACTTTTTGCTCTGTAGGTAACCTTCTGCTGAAGTCAGGGATGACCTTTTAATGACATTTTTACATCGAAAACGAAAACCCTTCACACTCAAATTAAAATCCAGTAACATTTACCAATTCGGTTAGCTCCTTAACAGACATGCCACCTAGAGGCCAGCAAAAAAAAATCTTTTCAGACCTTTTACCCACAGAGCTGCCATTTAGTCCCACCCCCCGCATCGAAGCAGTCGTCCATGTCACTGACAGCACTGGAGCCATCAGTGGGGGGTCTATATCTCTCAGATGCGCACGGTCACTGCTGGCGGGGGGGGGGTCCAGGACCCAGGGGAGGGGCTGACAGGAAACGGGTGAGACCCGTGGCCCTGGCTTGCCGTTATCTAATAATGCGGCGCCTCCATCGCCTCCGCCAGACGATCCGGCCGCACGCGCCGGGTAATAAATCCAGCGATTCATAATCACGCATGACCCGCGGACAAATCCGGCTCCATCCTGCCGGGATCACATTCCATCTGCAGGGCCGACTCCAACGTGCGTCTGTGTCAGTGCTGCCCAGCCCCGCCCTGCTCCAACAGCGCCCCCCAGTGACAAATGGCCACAATCAAAACAGACAGCAATTTTGTTTTTCTCCCCGTAACTCCCAATAGATGGGAGTTATGCGCAGGATGCATGCTGTATTCTGGGATGCGTCCGGCAGCTGGCCGGTTTGTCCACCGTGGACGACATATTCAGGGTCTTGGAGTGCCGCTGGAGGACACGCCCCCGCCGTGCGCAGCTCCGCCGGCTATTTATGGCACGCCAATCACCGGAATCCAGACGTGACATCAGCAACGGCACCAATACACATGATGGACACAGGCCTGCATGACTTTATGGGGTGGGCCGTTCGTGATCGCTTGCAACAGGTAGCTGTAGGAGAAAGAGCCCGGGCAGTGAATGGCACCATCACATGGGGAGGATGTGGAATGAGTACGTGCCAGGCAGCGAGGGAGAGACAGAAAGAAAGAGAGAGAGAGAGACAAAGCGACCACAGGCTGGATGGAATGACACCGTCCAAAAAAACGTTTATGAAGAGAATATCGAACTCTGTTGTTGGGTGTTACTATTTATCTCACGGCAGCAAGTTGGCTCGCACATCTGGCGCCGGGTACTTAGTGCAATTATTTATGATTTCCTCCAAGATTTAAAAGCTCTTCGCCCGGCCTTGTAACGCAGTAACTGATTGCGCTGCTAATGTAATTAAGGAGAGATTATGATGTCCACGTGGCACAGCAGATGGTGGCATTCACGGCGACGGGGGGGCGGGGGGAGTGAGGGGGGGGGGGGGGGGGACACAGACGCCACACGGCTGCACAAGGGCAGTGAGGCGCAGTCAGTCAGAGCAGGCCAGACGGGGCTGGGGGGGGGGGCTGACAGAGGACGACCCCCGCGTGGGAGCACCCAGCCCTCGCCTGGAACGCAAGGAACCAGCTCAGCAGTTTCACATGAAGCGTCATCCTTCTATCAAACCAAAATAGTCAGACAATGACATTTTACTGCTGTAATGCCACACGGCTGGCACAGTTTATATTATATATTGTTGTTGTTATGATTATTATTATTGATGTTGATGATGATGATGACGATAATAATAATAATAATAATAATAATAATAATAATGGTAATGTGTTTATTTATTTACTTTATTTTCCTGCCCCATTGAACCATTTTCCTGGTGTGTGACTCTCATACCCGTTTGTGGCCCCCGATGTCTGTCGGGCGTCATTAAACAGCCACCTGAGTGGTTGCACACTGTGGGGGGGGGGGTTCCACGAGGCAGGATTTCTTGGGTTAACCTAAGCTAGAATCATGACTGTCCAACAGGAGTTTAAGCAAGGAGCATTCCTATTGGACAATCATGATGTCTACCTCAAGTTAAACCAGCTGAGAAATCTTGCTTTGTGGAACGTTCTCCAGATCTCCTACTGCAACCCTAACACTAAGCCATAATCACTTCTACTTGGTGACTGAGTGAAATAAGACCCAACACTTATGCCAGTCAGTTTAAATGCAGCATTAAAGGTGAACCTACCTGGATTTGGAACCTTTAACAGGCCACCCTCTCAGAAAAGGATCTGAATGTCATTTATGTGACAATAAGTCAACCTCACAGCAAGCCATGTTCACGGTGACCAGCTTAGAAAGTGCAGTCCGACATTTTGATCTGGGCATGGTTCTGCAATGGTCTCGACCTCCTGCTGTCTGCAGACTCTCCCAAGGCAGCTCCATTTCAACCAGCAGACTTTGTACAAGAGGCTGAAAATATTCCTAGAATCCCGGCCCGTTTTCCCTAAATGCCATGATCTGGGTGATCTTCACCCAGAATCCGAAGAGCACGGGGAACATAAATCTGCATGAGAAACGGCACTAAGGACGCACACACCTCAAAGGTGGCCGAGATTCCTCCATGGCCAAACACTGGAACACAGGTACGCTGTTAGGTTATGAGTCTGCAGAGCCAAGGAAACAGATGGCAAAAAAAAAAGATTTAATCGCGTTTGGCACAGCTATCACGATGCAGGAGCACAAAGCTTGCGGGATTTGTCAGCGAAGGCGGCACTGGGCTAACCCAAACTGACCTTTAATTACACACAGAAAAGCATGGATATTATATTGCGGGTCTCTGCCCGATCCTTGGGGGGTGCTAAGGGTGAGTATCTTAAAGCACGTTATTATAAGCTATTTAGGAGACATGGGACCTCTTTATGTGCTGCTAGACGAGGAAGAAAAAAAGGAATCATATTTGAAATGAGACCTGCGGATTTCCACTCTAGCAGCTAGTAATGGCTTCTCCGTAGTGATGAGGGCACAGGGGCATGTTAGATTTCCCAGGCTGTGATAAGGATATTATTACCCCGCTACGGTCGAAATCTCCATCTCAGAAGTCCCCAGACTGGTGTCAGTAAATTAGAAAACACTGTGGATGACCTTTTCCTGGAACGGCAGTGGGACCGGATCCTTCCTCTTCCATCAACGGCCAGGGACCCACCCCAGCATTTGTGTGTGACAAACGTCATGGGCTGATACAGTGTCCAGCATGCAGTGCGGTGACGTTTCTTCAACGGCTCAGCTCCGTGATGCTGAAAAACAGCTCTCAGCAAACAGACGTATATTCATAATTACTGCAACAGCTATTACTAATCAGGTGACGACAATTTAAAAAAAAATAATAATAAATGCTGCTGTCAGATTCTTCTTAAAAAGGCTGCATACTCCTGTACCCCTTTACCATATTTAACAAGAAACATTAATTAACAGCGTAAATAGGTGCAGAGACACCAGGTGAAGAGACACGTCGCAAATAAACGTCGTTACAAATTAGGGGCACCGGCGTATCTGGCAGGCGGGAAAGTGAGTGCCAGTGACAGACAGACGGCCACAGCTCGGTGTTGAACAGTGGCGGCACTCGGCGTGAGCGGGATCCGGCCAGCACCGAAACGCCCCCCGTGGCTCGACGCCCCGGCGTGCCAGCGCCTCTCACAGCCGGAGTGCTGATATCACCACCTTTAAGTGCCAAGTTCCTCTGCACCTTTTCCATAATTAGACCATTATTCTAACAAGTGGGGCCTCTTCTCAAATCGCTTCACTACCTCTCCCTGTCTTTGTTGTTTTTTTTAACATGTATTTTGGCAGCTGAGATTTTATTTTATCAACTCGGATCACGCTCAGCTTAACTGCGAATTCGAGTTAAAGCGTGAGATTCCAGACGTCACTTCTGTTCTGTCAAAACTGTGAAGGCAGTCACAGATTCTGGGCAGACACTAAAAAGAAAACCTAAGCAAACAAACAGCAAAAAACAAACTGACTTTTTGCGTTTTGCCTTGGCGTCCATTTAAGCGGTAGGGGAAAAAACAAGCCATTAATGGCTTATGAATAAAATAAATTTATTTAAACTACATCTTGGACCATGAAAATAGTGGTTTTTTAAAACAACAAATAAAGAATAATGAATGAAGAAAAAGAGCTGGAAGGACATGTGAGGTTTCAAATTGTAACATCATTTTATAAGAAAATTCCAGAAAAAAAATATATATTATATTGAAAGATAATTCCATTCACCACACGATTCCTTACTTGTCAGATGATGAATATTCAAAGGAAATTGTATTACATCCACCATGACCAGGAAAGTGGCCCTTTTATCTTCTGATAAATTTCACCCACTGACATCACCAGCAGGGTACAGAGGGTAAAATTCACACACTTTTACAAATCATCCAAATATTAAATGTTGAACATCTGCCACATTTTTTTCTAAGTGTCTACCAGAAAACCATTTGGTAAATGTATAGCATATATTCCTGGAAGGCCATATTTACACTAAAATTACATCCTAACACTTTCGTGTTCTGAGTCCTCTGTCCTCTGTTTTAGAAAGGAAGCAACGCAGCAGGGAGACGCATGGAACCACAATCGTGGCCAACAAAGATGCTCACTAAAATAAATCATTTTGCATTTCGAAATTTCTACTGCGGTAAACATAGCGACCAAGATGTGTATTGGTCATATTGCAACTGACACTCCCAACTCCCCACTGGAGATGGGTGTAACACGAAAGGTGTAACAGGAGAAACAACAGAGACCCTTGCTCACCGCTGTGTGCTAGGCGGCAACGCGCCCCCCCTCCACAGGGTGGCACATTAGCGGCACACAGGATTATGCTGATCCTGTTATCCGTACATGGGGTCGTGCACTTCTGCTTTCAGTTCAAATGGGCCTCGCTGTGCTGGGTAACATTCTTCTTCCTCACGAGGAAGATGATCCCTTGGCTGCAAAACCCCTATGGCCACACAACCGTCCACACCCCCCCCCCCCCCACCCCCCCACATGTCCACACAGCGACTTGATTCCCAGAGTATCGATCCTCAGTCCATCGGCCATGAGCGATGACGGCTCCTAGAGACCCCCTTACCTTATTATGTTAATTGAGTCTTGTTTAGTTCCTGTACATTTGATCTTACCCTGCATTAATAACTCCAGCAGGATGTTTGATCTGTATTTGAGGCTCTGCCAATGATTTTGCTTCCTCACAGATGACTCCACACACACTGTTCTAAACTTATTTAAAGTTAAAACTATCCTTCCATCCATCTTCTAACTGCCTCATGGGAGGGTACCCCAGACTGGAGCCCATCCAAGGCAGCACAGAGCACAAGGCCGCGGTACAAGCTAGCTAGGATGCAAGACAAGCTAAAACCCACAAGGAAAACTCACGGTACATTTCCTGCAGCTCCACCGCAGCCTGCCCCCCTGCCCCGTTCCTTTTCTGTGTGCTTCATGGTCCGATTGTGGTTTTGTTGAAAATGGTCACAAATGGAACAACTTAGAAATAATCACACGAAGGCAAAGTGACCCAGAGGACCTTCTACAAACCTGCATTGGATACATAAAGCAGAAATTAACACACACATACTTAAAAGCCTCCATAATCAGGTGATTACCCATAGGTGTCCTGAGTGAATGCCTGATTGAGGCTGGTTTTTTTAGATGTGTTCTTTTATTACACAGTCCTTCAAAATGGCCCATGTATCAAAACACCCTAAGTGATGATCATGTGAAATTTTAAGAAGAATGTGTGGCGATTGGACAGCCCCGTCATTAGCTTAGAGGCAAGCACACGGACAGCTGGCCATGCTGCTCTATCTTCTCACGCTTGTACCCCTGCCCCCGTGAGCGGCTGCACAAACATGACCAGTGAGGCAGAGCCCCAGAAGTGGGAGCCATTCATGGGAATAAGAGCACAGCGAGGGGGTATGCGGTGTGCAGCAACTCACCCCCAGGCCCCTGGAGGGGGTATTTGACGTCTGGCGAGGAGGGACGACCAATAAATGAGTAAAGCAGTGGTTAGACCATGTCTCCTGGAGGGGATTAGCTGCAAACGGCGGAGCGAAGCATGATCCCAATTCTTGGTGTCAGGCTGTTTATTATATTACCAACCAACCGAGGCTTTGGAAGATCATCACAACATGATTTATGCAAGCATGTCAGTCTTGTTCTGTGGCCGGAACGCCAGCATTTTCTCCATCGCACTGTTCTTTTGCTGTTAATGTTATTTTACACTTCCCTATCGGTCTTCATATCCCATGTGTGTATGGGTACATATATATGTGTGTGTGTGCATGTGTATATATATATATACACGCACACACACAGTGGTACCTCAGTTCTCAAACTCATTAGAACTCGAATTTCTTAAAAGTCTTTGAAAAAAAATTACCTAGAGCTCGATCTGAATCTCAGAAGTCAAACCGTGAACGCCGACCTAAGATAACTTGTACGTGTGGGGAAATGAGTCACGGCGACATGTCTCTCAGCGGAAACAAAGGGTAACGCTTCAGTCTCAGCCTGGCATTCGCTGTGATAGCATCGTGCATGTTTACACTAACTGAATACATATATTTAGACAGTAAAATACATTTAGACAATGATAGACTGTGACAGTAATTATTATTATATAATAAAATACATTTAAAAATAAAGATTTCTTATTCATTATTTTAATATTAACAATAAACCATTAATACATTTAATTATAATAATATTGTCGTGCCGAGCTGGGACAGAACGCAGACAAAGGCGTAGACTTCAGGGTATCGGGGAATACGGGGTTTAATTACAGGTACGGACAATACAATGACCGGACTGGGAAAACAAACTGAAACGCGGACGAAATACAGAGAGCTAATGAAAACAACCAGAAACAGCTGATCACATGGGGATTAACGAGGGGGTGTGGCACATGGAAGGAGCGGAGGATAGGGGCAGGACACATTGTTTTTTTTAACTTTACACATTGTTTTGATACATTTATTTTCTTACTTTACAAATTACTGTTTTGATAAATGTGCTTAGATGTGTTTAGTACAGTATATGCTCTTCTTGTTTTATCCAGTTCATTTTGTGTTTAAATGCTAAAAAAAAACATATACACACACACACACACACACTCCCAGAGGCCTTACAATGACCTAAAGAAACAGTATCACTTTCTGACATATATACATGTCTTTGTGGTTTTAATTCAGTGGCATATTTAGCACATGGGTGGGTGCTGCATGGAAAAATGACTCTGGTCGACATTACTCAAACAAAGAATGTTGGTATTTAGTTTCCCAAACTATGGAACTAGCTACGCATTTGTCAAGGTGAGGCTGGTGTTACGGGATTTAAAGAAACTGGCATTACTTAAATATATACAGTCACTGGCCACTTTATTAGGTACACTAATTAGTATGGGGTTGGAGCACCTTCTACCTTCAGAACTGCCTTAATTCTTCATGTAATAGATTCAACAAGGTCCTTGAAACATTCATCAGAGACTTTGGTCCATGTTGACATGATGGCATCACAGAACTGCCGCAGATCTGTCAGCTGCACCTTCATGATGCAAATCTCCCGTCCACCATATCCAACAGGTGCTCTATTGGATTGAGATCTGGTGACTGTGGAGACCATTAGAGTACAGTGATCTCAGTGTCATGTTCAAGAAACCAGTCTGAGATGATATGGGCTTTGTGACATGGTGTCTTATCCTGCTGTAAGTAGTCATTAGAAGCTGGATGCACTGTGGTCATAAAGGGATGGACACAGTCAGCAGCAATACTCAGGTAGGCTGTGGTCATACAGGGATGGACGTGATCAGCAGCAACACTCAGGTAGGCTGTGGTCATACAGGGATGGACATGGTCAGCAGCAACACTCAGGTAGGCTGTGGTCATACAGGGATGGACATGGTCAGCAGCAACACTCAGGTAGGCTGTGGTCATACAGGGATGGACATGGTCAGTAACAATACTCAGGTAGGCTGTGGCATTCAAACGATGCTCAATTGGTACTAAGGGGCTCAATGGGTAACAAGATAATATCCCCCACACCATTACACCACCACCCCCAGCCTGAATTATGGATGCAAGGCAGGATGGATCCATGTTTTCATATTGTTTATATCAAATTTTGACCCCACTCTGAAAGTACTCTATAGTATATAAATATATGCTTGCTGCTATAATTACGGGACAAGAGTTTAAACAACTTGTTACACATAAACCTTTGCTACAGTTAAAACAATAAACTACTACAATTTTCTAATGGATACCTGTTTTTATGTGAATGTGGTGGAATGCTACGGATATAGGCCAACGTATTAAGTTTTATTTATGTTCTCGATTCGTTAAATAAACATTGTAAAAAAACTTATTTAAACGTGATTTTCTAAATTCCATTTCCAAAAACAGACCTGGATTATATGTTTACAGGAATGTTCCATTTAATAATAATTACTAGCAGTAATATGACGATATTATTCATTAATAAATAATTCTGTGCCCCCTCTGTTATTACATAAAGTGATAGATCTCTGCCTTTTTCTTTACGACGCATAGGATGAAGCCCCTCACGATGCTCCCAGGAATGCCCTCATTTCTTAAAGCTCTCTATAATGAATGACTTCTAAATAATAAATAAACAAATAAATACATTAATGAGGTAAACAGGTGCGCGCGGAGCAGACCGGGGACCACAGGCAGGTGGATCACGTGCAGACTCGGTCCCGTTAAAGTTTAAGCTCGAGCCCACGCGCGGGACGCCGACCTCGAGGCGGCAGTCGGAGGTTTCGCGGCTCCAGTGGCGGCTGTGCCGCTACGCCGAACTCTCCGAAGCGGGCCCGCTGCCCTCCCAGCCATGAGCAGCTGCCTTTGCGTGAGGAGGAGGTGGGACGAAGCACCGCGGCTAGCAGTTAAGTTCGTCTGGCCGTACTGTGAGGCTGACGGCGCTGGCCTCAGGAGAGACAGGGGAGGGAAAGTGCTTAAAACTGCCGCCGCTTTACTTTGATTCTGCGTCGACACCAGTGTATAAAACTACTTGTAAAACCACGTGTACACGAATCCTTTTTTAAAAACATTATAAATGTACAATCCCTCGTAACTGGTTTATTTATGTCGCGTTAGCCAGCAAGCTATTGCTAGTGACGCGTGGAGCTCGTTACTGTAGCAACGGCGGCACAACTGCGCAGCCCGGTGGTTTAGCTTAGCTTAGCGCCGTAAAAGCGGATTAATATCCCCTGCAATCACCCTCACGTGTTGTTAGTTAGCCGCATGGCGTTTTAAATTATTATTTTCTTATTAAATTATTGAAATGTCTCTTGGGCGGTTGGTTGGCATCCAAGATGCATGCGAAAGTGGCTTTTAAATGACAAGCTTTGTTACTATCAATCTTGCGTTTTTAGGTATCATACCTTTAAATAAAACATGCCGAGAATTTTTTTCCCCAAAAGACATAAGGAGCTGCTGTATATGTTCCTGTTTTTAGCAGATGCAGTGCCGGTTTAAAATGCACCTTTAATCGGCACCTTCATTGCCTCCTTATCGGTTTGGCCTCATTTTACTGGTGCCTTGGCAAGAAGAATCACATTTACCTGCCTTTTTTCTGCAGTTGCAAGCACTTCATTTTTTGCCTGACCCACGAACAGTGTTTCTAAACCTGATTTTAAATGGGGTTCCGGATCTGTATTTTAGCTGCTCCTGTGTGATGCTGGGGAATTTTAGCTCTACTTCCCTAAACAGCCCGGAGCGCAACACAAGCCTTGGTCGGAGCAGCCTTCGTGATCTCCGGGGTGTGCGTCGCTGTCCCCCAGCCATTAGCTGGCGCTCTCCAAAGATCCTTTCACTTGTTAATTTCTGGCAGATATTAACTGGGTTCCCCCGAGGGCTGATTTCCCGAAAGGACAGTACCGTAACCGGCAAGGTTATCCCGTGCCCTTTGGTAGACTGCTGCCGGCTGCCTTATTTGCATGCCTAAACAGTCTATACTTTTGCACGGTTTTCTGTCCGTCTCCGGAGAGTTCAAGAAACCGTTTTCTTCTCGGAGGTTGTTTCACTTCAGCTTTTTTGTGCACATGGGGTTAAATTGCTTGACAGGTTTTCAAGATAAGTCTCCATTATTAGCACACTGCGAGTTTACTTTAGCCTGCACTGACAGACTTCAATTTTCCAATAAAAGTCAGCTTGTAACGAAATGGCTTGTCACTGTTTCGGAAAATCCCGATTGATTAGTGTGCAAATTAACGCGAGAAAGTGATGGTTCTCCGTCTCTAAGTTAATTTGCTTTTCCCAAATAAGGCACCCCAACAAACTTTTGGCAAACGGAAAGACCTCTGCCACTCCAAGTCAACCCCGATTTAATAAACCCTAATTACAATAAATTCAGTAAACGTTTAGATTGAGCGCAGTAAACCGTGCCATTTAAATTATCTTTAAAATGCTTTAAAGATAATTTAATAATATGGCAAGGGAACGTCTGCGAGATCACTAATCTTCTCCACCGTTACTGAATGCGCATTAAGCCAAAGCGTCTTTGGACAGGAGCATGCGGTCATAGATCTGCATTTAGGAGACCTCCTTGGAAATATATGCCGCCCCAGCTTGTTATTCAGCCCCCGCACGATAGTTTCTAATCGCCCGTAGCAGCTGGGCCGCCTGGTTGTTTGGGAAGCCGGGGCCGGGTCTTTCAAAGCAGCCGATTTAGGCAGAACATTCTCCGTTTCCTTTATGAATAGGCTGCGAAGAAGCGACTCCGCTCTGATTTTAATATATTCGGTGACACTGTATGGAAATTGATGTTACGCTTTTATCGCATTAAATAACCGGCTTGTTTTTGATTAATACTCTCATAGATGCAGTTTTGGTGTAAATCTGTTGTTTCATTTTAAGGCATTTCCCCCCAAATGCAATCTTCTGCTATAAAGTTTAGGGTAATGTTTATTTCCTTGTGGATATAATAATGATTTATACAATATGTTCCGCTGGTTATGGTCACCTGTCAACTTAAAAATATTAATATTATGATCTGCCCCTATAGGATTTAACAGTTTGGCGGAGGGTGTCTGTTTCCTTCGTGTGGTTATTTACCTTTGTCCTGAGATGATATTTTGACGGAAGCTGTCTCATTCATGAGGTTTGATGAGACCTACCAGGGTAATAATAGAGATTCATTATATCAGTTAAGCACTTAAACGGCGTGCATGTGATGCATGTGAGACTTCTGTACAGTTGTAGGCTTATGATCTGTAAGCTTGAAAAAAATGTAAAGAAGGTGAGCCAGCCGCAGTTTGAGGCGCATTTCGCAAGAATGTCGGGCTTTTCTTCGGAGGTAACCGAAAGCAGCGCATACTCATTCAGGACGAGTATGACGATAGCTCGCTGTTGGAGCACGGTGGTGTCTAAGAGGCATTAAACGCTTCAGGTTTCATTGCGTTTAGAGTCTGGACTCTGCCGAATTGGACACGGAGGGGAGGGGGGCGTCGTAAACCTGCGGTCGCGGTACCGCGGCCAACCGTAAACCCGCTGCGCGTTAACGGGAACTTGGCTTGAAACTGCCGGGCGATAAAACCGCGCAGGAGTCCGCTGGCAGATAGCACTGATGGTCATGATCTGGGTATTAGTTCGGTTTTATTTGAACTGATACCCCCCCCCCCCCCAACTGCAGCTATAAAAAAACATCATGAGTCAGTATTAGGGTGCAACCTCATGTAACGTGAGCTGAAGGTGAAAGTGGAGGAAGTAAGAAGAAACGCCAGTACTGGCTTCCAGAGGCTTTAAAGACCGCCGCCCGCTCGCAACCAAGTAATAAAATCTTTTTAATTTCTTTTTAATGGATGCACATCCACCCAGAGAGGCGATGAGGAGCGCAGTGAGAGTGCGGCGCTGGGAAAGCCTTCCCGATCCAACGTGTTAGGGAATATGATTGTAATATGAAAAATATTGCTAAAAAAACTACTTAATGTGCAAACTTGGTTACACCGCATGTTTTATGCTTTAACGATGTTTAATTGTGCGGATAAGTATGGCTGTAAACCAAGAAAACTGACAGAATACTTCTCCCTGTGAAGCAACTGGCTGGCATTGTGAAGTCCAACTTCAGAATTTAATGATAATTTTTTTTTTAAAGCGGCCAAGTGTGCAGCCTCACACCTCCAAGGCTGTTGGTTCAGTTCCTGCCTCTGGTTCTGTGTGTGTGAAGCTTGCACAGGTTTTCTCTGGTTACTTGAGGTGCCCCCCTCAATCCAAAATATACAGTTAGATGAATTGCCTGTGGTGTGTTATTGTGGAAAGGCGATAGATGGATAGCTAGATGCTTTTTGAACTCTGCTGCCCACAAGCTTGTCATCCTTCCAGTTCAGTTTATCCCATGATAGAGAAGTGCTGATATACATTAAAAACTGGAAAAATACCCACTGTTCCATGCTAAATAATGCACACTACCATCACTCATCTATACAATCTGGAATTCTATTGACCATAATGCCTTTACTGTTCCACTGCGGTTTGAGATGCACCCACATGTAGCATTCATGTTTAAACCCAGCACCGTCCATTTATGTTCTTCCTCTGTTCCAGAGAAGGGGGCTCCTTATTACCTGTGCTAGAGCTCGGCACACAACAACCAATCTTCGTAAGACCCATATGGCTTCACCAATTACTGTTCCGTCCTTAGTAAGGGGGCAGTGTCACCCTGTTTAGCGTCTTACAAAGATAATCCTTCACCATATAGTGTGTGGTACATATGATATGAATTAAAGCATATTCTAGTGAAAACACCAAGACAATGATGTAAATGAGGCTTGATTTTAAAATGCATGTTTGAAACACATTTGTTTGAACAACAGATATTGCTCAGGTGGCTTTGATTATGTGTCTCCTGGACCTTGCTTCTGACTCAGAGGAGCTCGTTCTTCAGCTTTCTGGGAGTGACCTTGAGTTGCCAGCTGTGCACAGACAAACCCCTCCACTATAAGTCTTTCTCCCTTGTTTGTTGAAGTGTTTCAAGCCCAATTCTGACCCCAGGATATTTGTTGGGTGTTTTTTTTTTTTTTTTTTTTTTTTGGAGGGCTATGTTGGTTGACTCAGCCATTGTAGAAAGCAGACGTACCCCCCCTGTCGTTTTTAGCTACCAATGGCCACCCGCTGCCTCTGTCCTCCATATGCTGGGTCTGGTTTTAGCAGGAGAGAAACCCATAACACATGAGGCTTGCTGCAGGAAAATGGCTTTTGTTTAATAAGCACTGAAACCTCTCGGGGTGGATCTTTGGTGCTCCCCGACTGTAGCTGTGGAATAATCATGTGTTTTTTTTGTGTCTTGTCCTTGAACATTGGGGACACGGCTTACTTTTAGGGAGCTTCCTGCATATGTAGTAGGGCCACATAGCATCAAACAGGCTGACTGTCACCTTAAATTTTATTGAATAAATTACCGGCACTCTGGCAAGAGTAAAAATAAAAATTATATTACCTGAAATGGACTGTATAATGAAGGAGTTGCACAACTTAATAACAACTTAAGACAACTTAATAGTTCCCTTGCTGTAGGTTCATTTTCTCACTTTTAACTTCATTCTTTGTCTTGCTCTGTATATTTTTGGCTCAGAGGTTCTTTTCAAAGTTTTTTAGTTATTTTTGTCATTAATTTAATAGTGAATATTCACGAGTTATAAGAGGGTGTGAACGAGCATACCCTGAAATGTCACCTTGTCTTTATGTAGTCAGGTTCTGAATTTTGTTAGATGCTCTAATGGAAATAGATGGACTTGTGAATGTAATAATGCAAACTGCTTGCTTTTATCTGTTTCCTTAAGGTCTCGATCCTCACTAGCAGCATATGGCTTCCAAAGGTTCACTGCCGTTTAGATACTTCCTGTTTAGATATGCACTTATATTATTGCTATTTTTCCCCTGATTTTTCCACTGATTTTTAAATGCGAGGCAAAGTCTTGCGACTTTTTAGCACCTTGTCGTCTTTGCATTTTCCCCCCAACATTTCCCATGTTGTTTGACACCCAGCAGAGGGGTTTTCTGTTTTATTAGGGCGCTGACAGTCTCGCCCCTACGTTTCAGAGCCCTGCCGCAATGCCAAAGGTGTGGGATCTGGCCGGGGCTCTTCCGGAAGTGTCTGTGAACCCCATAACTGGAGTCGGGGTGGTGGCTTCCCGCAAGCGTGCTCCGTCTGGCTACTGCGTGGTGAGTATCATCGTCTCTTTGTGATCACTTGGTTGCTTCACTGCGGTTTAATCAAACGATGCGGCATTAATCAGGAGAATTATCATCTCGTCCCGTTTGAATCAAATGCCACGCAGCTGAAAACCAGCCAATTAACACACTGTCGTGGGGATTTGCAGAGTGGGTAAGCCAGCAAGGGAGTCTGCCGTTTCTGTGCCATTGTCCTGCTTTCATTTAACCACCCTCATTCAGTTTGCCATGGCATTTTTTTTGTGAAGTAAGAGGGAACTCTTTTTGTTTGGTTTTGTGCTCTTGAGAGAAACTGAGTGCTGTTGAGTATGGGTTAGAAGAATTACACTGTAACCCAGAAATTTTAATTACCAAAGACTAAACACAGAGGAAACGTCTTTTTATTGCAGAGGGGGTTTGCGTTGTGGAACACTGAACCTCCTCTGAGACCATCCCAAGAGATCTCCTGTTATGGGTCTCTTCCTGTCTACCTCTACTCCTTGTCCTCTTGGGGGGGGGGGGGGTTTGCTTTGTTCACCACTTCTGAGGGCTTAGACGACCCCCAGTGCCACGAGGCAAGAAGCAGCACTGCAGTGTTAGCAGTCCCAGTGTGAGAGCTATGATGGTGGATGGGATGGGATGGGATGGGATGGGGTGGGGTGGGGTGGGGGACTCAGCCTATGGATTTAGCTAAACACAGAGCAAACATGGAAACACAGAGCCAGCAGGGGGCTTCAGGGCAGCGCCTTCCTCCTTCCGTCTCTCTGATGTCACGCTCCTGCGTCGCTCTTCACTCTGTGCTCGCTCTCTCTCTCACACTCCCTTCAGCAGCAGCTCCCTCCCCCCCTTCTGTTTCGGTTCCCGGCGGGAGATGGCATGGCATGTTGATGAAGTACCGCAGGCTGGCACCGGGAATCCGCTAAACGGCACATGGCACACTTGGGCAGAGAGGCATCCTCTCCGAATCCCTGCCCATCCCTCTTTCCATGCTGCCTTTCTGCTGAGACCCCTTGCTGTCAGGGCCTCCATATCCGGGCTCAGCCGTGTGCTGCTTATTTTTTTAGGGCGATACCACAGATTTTTTGGTATCCACATGTGAAGGCCCCAGATGCAGATTTTGTGGAATCATTGTGAAACCTTTCCTGCAAATCTTTTTTGGGTTTTGTGTCCAGTGTGTAGATATTTGTAAGTGTTTGTGAAAACTTAGAATTGACATCTTTTATTTTAAAATTTAATTAGGTGTGTGTGTGTGTGTGTGTGTGTGTGTGTGTGTGTGTGTGTGTGTGTGTGTGTGTATATACTGTGTGTATGTATGTATATGTGTGTGTGTGTGTGTGTGTATGTATGTGTATATATATATATATATGTATGTATGTATGTATGTATGTGTATATATATATATATATATGTATGTATGTATGTATGTATGTATGTGTATATATATATATATATGTATGTATGTATGTATGTATGTGTGTATATATGTATGTGTGTGTGTGTGTGTGTGTATGTATGTGTATATATATATATATATATGTATGTATGTATGTATGTGTGTATATATGTATGTGTGTGTATATATATATATATATATTATACACACACACACACAGTGGTACCTCGGTTCTCGAACTTAATCCGTTCTGGACTCCGGATCGAATCCTAAAAAGTTTGAGTTCTGATCAAATTTTTCCCATAAGAAATAATGGAAAACCAATTCATTGGTTCCTGCCCCCCAAAATGTATTTTTTTAGCATTTAAACACAAAATGAACAGGATAAAACAAGAGCATTTTTTTCTTATTGGCTTCCAAAACGATAAAGATCTTATCTCAACATTACCCCTGTCCTGCCCCGATCGTCCGCTCCTTCCGTGTGCCACGCCCCCTCGTGTAGGATCCCCATGTGATCAGCTGTTTCTGGTTGTTGTCATTAGTCCTCTGCATTAAGTTTGCTTTTCAGTTTGTTTCCCTAGTCCGGTCATTGGGTGCGTTCGCATTGCTTACAGCGCTGGCTTAAAGCAATGCATTCTGATCCTGACGCAATGCATTACGGTTAGATGCATTACGACCTCTCATCCGGCTGCACAAACTGGAACCGCCTCCGTGACGACACACCTTTGCCCTTATTGGCTGAAGTTTAGTTACACGCATGACGTTTGTATCCCAGGCAGTTCCGATGCGTAATCTGTTATTTCTCACGAATATCACGTAAAGCAGTGAGAACTGGTTTTCAGTTAATTTACCTGGTAAAATAAAGTTTAAATAAACGACATAAATGCTCTAATAGTACACGTAAGTTAGTGGTTTATTTATTGTTAGTTACTGTAATGTTGCGCTGCTTTATTTGGTTAATCAGCCAGTCTGTGAAGAATGCATTCAAGTAAGAATTGCATTGTAATATGACTCATTTCCTGGCGCGTAAAATTCATATTAGGTCAGCGTTCACGGTTCGACTTCTGATATTGAGATCGAGTTCTAGGTCAAAATGGTTTGTTCGATTTTCAAGAAATTCGAGAACCAAGGTGTGTGTGTGTGTGTGTGTGTGTGTGTGTGTGTGCCTGTGTGTGTGTGTGCCTGTGTGCCTATATATGGTTCAGTTGGAACTTTAAGGCACAGAAAAATCTCCTGGGGTTTACAGATGTTTAGTAAGAATGCTCACAAACAGAAATGTGTTTGAGACTCACTGTTTGCCCTCAAATGCTGATTAAAGGATGCATAACAATGCTTTGAATCTGCATGTGGCAGAAATAAGATTACGCAGCTTAATCAGAGATGGCTGCTCACCATGGTATTTAACCCACCGATAAAATGACGTTGGGACCGCTCTTTTTGTTGCGCCTCCATTCTGACATGGCTTCCCCTTCCCTGGCGCAGAGTGGGCCCCATGGGGACCGGGAATCGGCCCAGTTGAGGGACATCAAACACACCGACGGACCGTTCCACCACAGGAAATGGCGGTGTGATTCTGAATGTACTGGAGTGTGCTGCGTGTCGCTCTCCAAATGCATTATCATAAGTTGGTTCAAGTGATTGCAGAGCATGTGGGATTTGTCTGGGGAGCTGATTACCAGTCGTTTACCTTTAAACCCCACTGACCTGTGAGTTGCGTCATCTTTATTGGCCTCCAGACTGATAGCAAACCTGACATACTTTCCCAGAAAAGCAGGGGGTGTAACGTCCTGTAGTGTGGCGCGCCCCTCCTTCTCCCGACGGAAAGCCCACCAAGCATTTCCGACTCCGGCTGCTTGTTGCGTTCCTCCTCTTCTCCGCATCCTAATCTTCATCCCAGGAGACCTCGTTACTGTGGATGCTGCTTTTGTTCAAAGTTTTCTTTTATTTTCTCTTTGCATTATTAATAACATGTCGGCCTCATCTCTTCCACAGAAATAAAATGCTGTTTATAATGAGATCAGCTCTAGGTGCGTTTAAATCCTCTCCTGTGTGGCATCTCTGATTACTACACAGGATGCCACTGTGCTGCTGTTGCACGGTAATTATTAATCCTCTGTATTGTGCATCAGTTTGCCGTTATCACTGCTGCGTAGTGGTCGGGTCGGGCCAGGGAGCGCTCTTGTGTCCTCGGGGTCCAGGACCACTTTAGCGGGTACTGTCACCCCTGGGGGGAGAGTCCCATTCACTATTTATCCATATCTAACTTTTTGGCTAGGTGTTCATTGTTTAAAAAAATGGCCAGCAGGGGATTTTCTGCAAACAGCTCATTTTCCAAGTTTTCACTTGCATGTAAATAGCAGGAATAATGGTAGAAGAGTCTCTGAGGCTCCTCCAAAATGTGTTTGGGTTTGGCACCGGTGGGACGAGAACCCAGAAAGCCCCCCCCCTCCCCCATTGAGGGCCCCCTCCCCCACAGACATGCTGTCCCTAAGGACCCTGCTGCAGCAGCGTGACGCTCAGGTGCACCCCCACCCTCCCTTGACATTGGGTTTCGTGCCACTGTCCCCTTTGTCTCCTCTGACAGGATGGTGTGTACTGACCCGGAAAAGGCGTCCAAGACGGGTTGTCTTGTTCGGATTGAGAGTGGAGGGGGTTGGCGGGGGGGGGGTCGCGATGTACTGCCTCCTCCTGGGACCCATCTCAGACCTTGGATGCTGCCTCCTCCTCGCTCGCTCTTGCTCCCCATCTTCTCACCGTGGGTTTTGCATGAGTCGTTGCCATGCTTTGTTTTTCTCCTGCAATCACCCTACCCGCCTCTGAGGTCATTCATCATTATTGTCAGTCCTGTAGTGTGCGTGGCGGATCCCTCACCGAAGCGGATCCTGTCACAGCACCTCCCCTTTAAAAAAAATAAATAAAAATTGGGGGGGTGGGGATCAGAGTGGGGCCCTGGCCCTGATTTTCGGGCGGGGGTGCCCACCTACAGTATCATCCTCACCTTGACGATGGGGGAACATAGCCCTTTGCATATCATCCCATAGGTGAGCTGGGTTTTAACATTGTGGGGGGGAGCTGCACTCAGTACCCCAGCTGGGCTGTGTCGTAGCGCTTGAGTAAGCGTGCAGTGATCTAAATACACCCCTGTATTCCAGTGCCCTGGGACCAGCTGTCGGGCACCATTATGGAAGGGCAACTGAGCTGCTTCGTCCAACAGCTCTTCTGCGGCTGGCTACTGCAGAGGGGTCCCTTATCTTGTATGCATATCTCTACGTTTCTGGCAGGTAATAGAGAGAACCTGGATCTGCCAAGGGTTAAATTGTCAGAGCATGCGAGTTAAAGAAATTCACAATTTCATAAATTGTGTATTTCTTTTGTATATTGCCTTTTTAACTAGCTCTTGAAGAAGGCATGCCCACCATGGCTGAGTTAATCATCTTAATTATGGCTCTTAATTATGCTTACGATTTTTCCCACTTGCATTCTTTTTAGGAGTTTTTGTTTGACATGTTAGTTGGGCATTTCCTCTTAAGTAAGACGTATGCACCTTTTCGCCAAGCTCGCTGAGGGACGTGTCTGCTCTTCTGGGCAGAACTCCATGGCGCAAAAGGTTTTGACATGACTTTTGAGGCTAGGATGGGGAGGGGAGCCTTGCCGGGAAGGTGCCAGGAAAGTGTAAATGCTTTTGAAGGGTCGAAGTACAAAACAAGCTTGGGAAATGGATTTGCCGAGTTGGCTTGCCTTTTTAAAGGGGCTGACGGGTGGGCAGACGCCCCCACAAAGCCGCCCGCTTTTAGCCAAGGCTTCCATCATGTCGTGTTTGTGAGCAGGAGGAGCACTTTCAGCAACACACTGAGACAGCTGAGCTGCTCCATGCAGTGCTACATACAGTAAGGTCGTTCCTACAGTCAGCCATTGGACTCCTCAACTAGTCAGCCTATGGCAGCAGGACCAATTGTCTGAATGGACCAGGGCCACTTAGACACATTCACAGAACATTCATTCATTCATTCACTGTGCGATACTATTTATTTATTTATGAGATGTGCAATACGTTCCCTGACATTCTTTGCCATGTTACTGTTTATCGTTAAGTTTGTCTATTGTATAAATGTCTGTTTTTCACTGTGTAAATGTGTGTTGTGCTACTGAAAACCTGCAACTTCCTTCAGAATTAATAAAGTATCCATCCATCCAATAACTGAGTCTGCTGTACTTCTGGTATCCAAGCTCCGTAACGGGGAAAACATCCAGCAATCTGTGTGTGTCCCAGACCCAGGCAATGTTTCAGAGCCCGGCCTTCTGCACTGACTTTATAAAGCGCCTCGGAAACCTAGAGCTGTGGTAAAGTTTGTTTTGCTTGTTAGGCCCCATCTTTGTGAGGCTGCCTTTAATCAAGTTGATCCCACGGGATGCTATTTTTAGCCATATTTTCGGACGGGGAGGCTCCTCCTCACTTGCACGGGGCACTAATGAGATGTAGCGAGAGGCAAGGCGAGCGCTAATTAAGGCAAGCGTGCGGAGGACGCAGGGGGGGTGCAGCGGCGATGCGGACGCCATACATACATTAACTTTAGCCCATCTCACGCCTGTGTTCTCTCCCTTGTTTTTTTAACACAGGTTTCACAAACAACAGATGGCGTCCACGCCGACCTGTGGAAGGACTGCGTATTCAAATCCAAGGTCACACGTTACCTCTGTTACACCAGAGCCTTCTCCAAAGAAAACGTAGGTGAAGACATACAGGCATCCCACCATTTACGCAGCCCCCCTTCTGTTGCCTTGTTTCTGTCACTGGTTCATCGGTTTAATTATTCACACGCCTCCGTTGATTGGCTCCGGAACTCAGCTTTTCGCTGCTGTTCTCTGTCTTGTTCCATTTTTTATTTTTCCCCCCTAATTTGAAAAGATCCTTCTGGATAAAAAAATCTCAATGTATAAGAAGTGTATAGGCGAGGTCAGACTCACTTTCATAATATTTGGAATAACAATCCACCTTTGGGGACTTTATTTTAATTTCTCAGCTCTTTTGGAGTGATTGTATTTATTTAAAAAAAAAAAAATCAAGGAAGTAGTGTATTGATCATTTGAGTCCTTGTGGAAAATTGGCTGTGCCTTTAACAAATGGAAGTAAAAATATTTTACACTTCAGGTCTCTGTGTATGAACTGTTTAAGTGTATTTCTGCCATTTCACAGCAGATGTATATCAATTCCATTTACAGTCAGCGTCTAGCTTTTGATTAAGAGCTCTTTGTTAAAAAGGCCGCTCTCCCAACTGTCAGATTGATAAAGGCACCGTGCTGCCAGATCGCAGTTCCATTGCGGTCCGTCCCAAGTGCGGGAATGCAGCAAAAGCCTCAGATTGATGATGAGTCGGCGAAGAGTTGAGCGCTGGGTGAAAATAACTCGGGTGCGCTGATGGCTCTGCACGTCGGTGGCGTTAAACTCCATTGCTCACATCTCCGCTTCTCGCCAACGCATCAGCATTCACACCCTGGCTCCCCTGTCATCGGCTCCGTCACGTGCCGCGGGAGGGACGTCGCCGGGATGACGAGGCCGCGGAGCCCCCATAATCGATGTTAATTGGCATCGTGGCCTGGCTGTTTGACAGCGGTGTGGTGGGCCCACAGCATGTGGGGGCAGCTGGACCTTTGGGGGCTACGACTGGGTCCGCTGGGCTCTCACCCTGGAGAGCAGGGCTCGGACTCTGGCATTGCTGGCAGTGTGACCCTTAAGAGGTGTTCCCATTCGGAGAGGTTCTTTCTTTTTCTTTTTCTCTTTTCTTCTCCTTCTCTCTCTTTCTCTTTCTTTCTCTGTTTCCCCTGTTACCTCCCGGTATGGAATGGGCATCTCATTCAATTCTACACAGTGCCAGCTGGGTACTGATCATGCATGTGAGAGCACCCCCACCTCCCCACCACAGGGGCTAAGAATTTACCATGCCTTCCTATGGGTCTCTGAACCTGAGGCAAGACTAAAATCCCATGTTCTAATAGTAATAATAGTACAGATGGCACAGTATGATTTTTGGACAGTTTTTTTTTTTTTCTTCCTTCACTGTAAAGTACACCCGCTTCACATTTGGGAATAATATTTGGGCACCCCTTACCTTAACTGTAATAGCCTGTTAGCCAATTTCTAAACAAGCAGTAGTGTACTTTCATTTTCAACTTTCATTTTCTATCTTTTTTTATATAATATACAAACCCTTTGAATTATGCCCCTGTATGTACAAAGTTAGTACTGTACATGCTGGAACTTTTATTAAAAATGTAAAATTAACAGCAATGAAAAGTTTAAGAAGCCTTGTTCACAGAGACAGTGAAACACGCGAGTGAGGCTGGTCACTGAGAAAAAGATGTGCTGCTTACCCAAGACTTTTTTTAATATTAAATATATAGTGTGCAATTACACTAACAAATGTTGTGTATTACTAATATTTATATTATGTGTGATTTTAATCCGTCCGAGTCGCCATTTTCAGTGTTTTATTTGTCTTGCACGTTGTCTTTGAGTCTCTGCAATTTTTCGACGAGATCCAAAAATATTCCAGCTTAATTGTTCACGGCCAATTTGCGAATAACCGAATCCACGAATGTCAAATGCGCGAATCCATGCAGCCGACATGACAGCTCCAGCGCATATGCATTGCTGAACAACTAACCATCACACGATCCTCACTTCTGTTTGTCGCACAAAGGCGACAAGAATTTTCGTGATTTTTCAAGCCTGACATATCCCTGTAAAATCAGACCGGTTTCTTACCCCCTACCCCCCAATACTGCAGTTTTTGCTGGTATCAGCCTGATACCGATAGCGAGTATCTGATTGCTGCCAGGGATCGCTCCCTGCTCTGCGCTCCCACCCTGCTCCCTACACTGTGTTCCCTCCCTGCTTCATGCTCTCTGCTTCGTGCTCCCCATCTGCTCCCTGCTCTGTTTCCCCGGCTGTCCGGCACTTCCCTCTGCTCCCCACTCCCTGCTCTGTGCTCCCCCAGCTGGCCGATGCTCCTTGCTCTGTGCTCTCCTCCCTCCTTGCTCTGTGCTCCCTACTCCCTGCTCCACACTCGCTCCCTACTCCCTGCTCTGCACTCGCTCCCTACTCCCTGCTCTGCACTCGCTCCCTACTCCCTGCTCTGCACTCGCTCCCTGCTCCCTACTCCCTGCTCCGCACTCGCTCCCTACTCCCTGCTCCGCACTCTGTGCTCCCTGCTCCGCACTCGCTCCCTACTCCCTGCTCTGTGCTCCCTACTCCCTGCTCTGCACTCCGTGCTCCCTACTCCCTGCTCTGCTCTCCGTGCTCCCTACTCCCTGCTCTATTCTCCGTGCTCCCTACTCCCTGCTCTATTCTCCGTGCTCCCTACTCCCTGCTCTGCGCTCTGTGCTCCCTACTCCCTGCTCTGCGCTCTGTGCTCCCTCCCCACTCCCTGCTCTGCGCTCTGTGCTCCCACCCTCTACCTGCTCCATATGTACAAAGCCGCCACTCCCTCTTCACTCCCCTCTTCCTTTTCTGTGCTCCCCCAGATGGCCGATGCTCCCTCCTCACTCCACGCTCCTTGTCCCGCACTCCCTCCTCACTCCCCACTCCCTACTCCATGCTCCCCGAGTCTGTTGATAAAACTTAATCTGGGCTGCCTTTTAGTGTGAGCGGCGGAAACAGCGCCCTGTGTGTCACTCTGAAACAAGTGCCCATACCGCTTTACGCAATATGACACAAATAAAACATGACAGCACCATCAACAAAAGCTATTTTGTCTGCCAGTCAATAGAGGCCTGGCTGTAATTATCTATGACAAAAACAGATTCTGCAAAATTAGCCGCTGAATTATGCGGCGGGAAGGAAGCAGTTTGTGATTTATCACTCTCGAGGTTGGAGGTAGATGCCCCCTTTGTCAGGTCCTGATGGGAAAAATATTTCTTTGTGCATTTAAGGAACAAAACGGGGGGGGAGAGGGGGAGTTTTCATGCATAGCAATAACATTCATCCATATCCCACCTTAAGTCAGAATAAAAACTATGAATAAAAAATGCATCTGGTGGTAATGAGTGCCGGGCGGCGCTGGGACAGGGGCTCGGCGGCGGGATGTGCCGCGTCCACATCACCCTGCTCCTCTCTGCCTGTTCAGCTTTATTGCAATTTATTATGGGTGGAAATGAGTCCGTAATGAGCAGGAGCAGAGAGGCTGGGGCAAGTTAGTTTGAAAATGGCAGCTAAACAGGCCCCTGATCGGTTTTAAACCGCTCTGGGACATGGCCGCTTTGCCAGGGGTGGGTGCGGCCAGGCGTGGCTCTGTATGTGCCCAAAGTACTGTCGTCGTCGTCTTCATCTTTATTATTATTTTTGTTTGGTGGTTTTATTTTTTATTTGGCCAACATTTTTCCAATTACTGCTCTGCAGAAGAGATGTAAAAGATGTGTGTTTTTCTCAGAAAAAGCACTTGCTAAATAATAGCTATGTTATTCTAAGAATTGGTTGAATGACATCAGTGGCCCTTTGATTTTCGCAGATTATCTTTTCACTTTGTCTCTTCATTTTTGAGCCCCGTAATTAAATAAGATGGACCCCCCTGGGTGGGGAGTGGGGGCTGGGGGGTGAGTCCCATACTCAGAATTTTTCTCTGTTGAATCCTGGGGCAGACGTTTTTCTCTTTATTTCCACGGCCCCTTGAAGAGCCATTTAGGGAATGTTCTGGTCGACATGAGGCTGATCGATGCGAAGGACACGTTGCCGGTGGGCTTCATCGCCATCCAGGAAACCATAGACACTCGTGAGTAAACAGCCCCCCCTAGACCGCACCTTTCCGGCCCCCTGCCGCCCCCCCTACCCCCCACCATTGCTGGTCAGCGTCTCGCCGCATCCCCTGAGACAGCTTTGCTGGAGAGTGTGAATATTTTATGGGCACAGGTTGGCTAAATTTATGAGAGACGGTGGGAATAAAATAAACATTTTGCCCTGTAGGGAGGAGGGTAACGGAATCATGACTCATTGTTTATCTGTGGTGGTGCTCTGCCTTTAAGGGGGGGCATGTTTGTTTATGTATTTATTTGTGAAGAGTATGAGTGGATGCTGGTTATCTAATATTAATGAAACACATTCCCCACTGGTTTAATGGCTTCTGACTGCTCTGTATTTTCTTACCGCTATCTGTGCCTGGAAAACATAATAATGTTCTTTGTATGAGAGGTGAGAATGGCAAGTTTATTATTTTCATTATTGTGGAAGTGATGCCGCATTGCCCCACCCCTGCAGTATTATAAACACAGGAGTGTTATATGCACATGTTCTTAGGTGGAATAAAGAAGTAGGAAAGAGAGATTATTACTTTAAAGGTCATACATTCAAAGTTAGTTATTACCATATGTTTACTTTACAGCCTGACCAGCACTGGGTACAAGCTGAATTACCATGAAGCGAGCAGGTGTCTTGCACGCTCAACCTTTAACCTGAGCTACTGGGGGGCTTCAATCTGTACTGGTGGCACTTCTTTTGCTCTAAATATGTTTGTGAGTGTGCCTGTAATCGCATTGGTCTTTTGTATCACCCCCGAGCTGCGACGGTATCGGGGGCAGTCAGACGATCTCCACACCCAGGCTGCTCTCATTTCCCACACAGAGGAGAGAGCCTTCCGGAAGAGGAGGCTCTGCGTTAAGTTCATCCCCCGTGACTCCACTGAGACGGCCATCTGTGATGTCCAGGTCCTCGGGAGGTCCAGGGTTCCCCCACCCCAGTATACGTTCGTGGGGTGAGAAAGTCATCGTCCACTGTAATCACATGACCACACCCACATGATTTCCACAAAGAAATAGTGGACCAAAGTGGTATTTTCCTCCCTGTTCCATTATTTTCATGTTATTGGTGAAAGCCACTGAACAGACTGTCTAAAGGCACCACTTCCTGCTGTTCCAGACTCCATCTTTGACTCTGAGTCACAGACGAGATTCCCTCTCCCCATCCCGATCAGCGTTTTATAAATGCCTCAATCCCTCTGGAAGCTCTTTAAAGAGATATGGTGCCAGGAGGACTGCTTTCCTCCAGCGAACCTGCCAGTTTGGTTATTCTCTGTGCTTTTACACCCCTTGTAGAAATGACTGCCCCCAGCTGATATTTACCAGCACGCTGAACGTTCACGTTAGCAGGAGGCTGATATCAGTCGCATTCCAGTTAGCAGCACTGCACTGTGCACAATAGCATCACCTGAGGGAATGTTCCACTCTTTCCCGCAGAGAGCTGAACAGCATACAAATTTGGTACGGAATGGGAAAGGTCCCGAAGGCGCATGAGACCAAACACGATCATCCTGGTGGCACGTGGAGCGAAATGCAGGCCCCCGGCCCGTCCAGGTATGTCACCATCCGGAACCCCTCCCTCCGGAACCCTCCTCTGAGTCTCACTTCAGCTGCAGAATGGCGACGCCTGAGGGTCTTGCTGGGACTTGGAAGCGGGAAAGTGTCCCCCTCGGAGGGGGGTTACATGACAAGTGTCGACCGGCGGTACGGCGGTACGCTCGTTTGCATGGCTTCCCCGGCACCGAGCTGACAGCTCTGAGGAGCCATGCGGAAACTTTTCCTGGGAGGGAGAGGAGGTCCGCGTGCATAAGCTGGCTACCATCATTCCCAGCTGAAAAGCCTGTAATGGGATATTGTAATTTGCCGCATCCGGAAGGCAGAGCTCCTCCCACGCGGAGCAGACGGTGGCTTCTGTGGGGCCTGGTAACAACAAAGCGTGAAATCCACCATGGGGTGGGGGGTGCGCAAGGAAGCGCTGGGCCTCCTTTACATTTTACGACAGGGGTGGAGTGGGGGGAGACGGCTGTAGAAGAAGGGGTGTCCATTGTGACTACTCCTGCCCCCTACCTTCGGCCAAGAGAGAGGTTGTTTTTTTTTTTCCCAGAAGCCTGTAGCACATTGTAAGTAAACAAACTGGTTCCCCTCTGAGGTTTGGTTTGGGGACTGGGAACATGGAGGCAGACCTCTGCTGTCCAGAGAGAGAGAGTAGCTGTGTCTTGCACCATCATCCCTGTGGTCAGGTCAGAAGCCCATGGATGTCTGCTGAGCCATATCTCTGTTTTAACAGAGCCGTCTAGCTGTGGTTCACACCTGCAGGTAACGGGGCTCTCGGTCAGCTAGTGCTGCTTGTTTGTGTGTAAAACGGGCGTCACTCTCAGGCCCTTTAGTCCCGGATACTGAGGACCCGTTTTCAGGTTCAGGTTGTGTACTTGCATGGGGTGCACCCTGCCTTAAATCCGGGGCCCTTCCCGGAAATCCTTCCTCCTCCAAGGCAGCAAGGCACAGGGTGAAAAATTAATTGTACCTTGGAGCAGCTCTCTTGCCAGGGCCTGCTGTGATCCCAGGGCTGGGTCGCCAAATTACCACAGAGATTCAGGCCTCTCTGTCGCCAGAGCTTCCTGGGATCATAGGGCTGGGTCGCCAGAATAATACTGAGATTCAGGCCTCGTTGTGTCACCGGGACCTGCTGTTGGTCACAGGTCTGGGTCTTGTGTGTGTGTGTGTGTGTGTGTGTGTGTGTGTGTGAGTGATCCAGGTATACATTACATTGTGTGGACCAAATGTCACCACAATGTAATGATGACCTGTTATTTTTATGGCGGGGAAACTCAATTTTAGAAAAATCTGTAACTTCAATCAAAAAACTGAAAATGCCAAAATACATTTATTTTGTTTGGTTATTTGGTTAAGGTTACGGCTGGGTAGGAGTTAAGGTTGTTATTGCTGGGATTAGGGTTATTCCCATAGAAATTAATGGACAGTCCCCACAAAGATATGAGTACAGGTGTGTGTGTGTGAGAGAGAAATACAGGATGCAGAAGTCTGGCCCACAGTTCCTCAGAGCCCCAGGCTGAATAATTGCCAAGCCCTCAGATGAGATGTCTTGTATTATTTGACTCTTCTCAGACCAGTGAGCACCTAAATCAGGGAATCGCTTTGATCGAATACTGGGCAGCAGTCGTGATCTGCTGTGGAACAAACACAGAGGAAAGATTCTGTTTCTGGTCCATATATCTTTCACAAGATCTTTATTTTGGTAATGTCTGCATGAGCTAATCACTTGTCCTAGTGGTTGTAAGTATCTACCTGTGGTTTTTATGTGGGGGGTGGGGGGTGGGGGGAGCAGAGTTGGCTGTGTGGTTTAGGCTGATTGGGTTTTACATCAGTAATGATTACTGAACATGACAACATTCAGTTATATCTCACTTATTTTAATATGGCATAATCAAAATCAGAACATTACGTTTCTCCCAGGAGGGCTTGTCTTATTTTTTTCTGGATTCAAGTTATTAGCGCACTCTATTCAGTTGAAATATACAATTCAATGAGCTAAACTCTTCCCTTGGCCGGTTTTCTTTCATGCAAGCTTAAGAGAACTGCTTGCCCGGTATTTACCAGGTGAAGTCTGGCTTCATAAGTGCTGTGCGGCTCGGCTCAGTGTCCTCCAGAAAGGTCACCTGCAGGAAGCCATCCAGTCTCACGTTGTTGGGACCCACAGTGCTGGCAGTGAGTGACTCCCAGTTATCTGTAATTATGTGTAGTGATCCACAGTGACTCTGTGATCTGCAGTGACTCACAGTGATCTCATTTACTCAGAATCATTTCAAGTGACCCGCAATGACTCCCAGTGACCCAAAGTGACTCTCAGTGATGCCCTGTGACCCTCAGCAAATTGCAGTCAGCTCGTTACCTGCTGTCTGTTCCACTGGAGCTGCATGCACTGTCTGGTAGGGGGGCGTCTTCAAGCCCTGCTTCTCTCGCCAAACCCAATGAAATGGCCAATCATGGGAGAGCTGCCCTCCAAACAGACTGTAGGAGTAAATCTGCCTTCAATGGATGATGGCTTTTGGCGTTTGTCACAAACTGATAGCTCTGAATATCACTAAACATATTTTTAAATTGAGGCACAACCATAGAAATATTGAGGCCAAATGTGTTTTTTTGTGTGTCGTTAACCCACACAGATATTTTTTTCACTGCTATTTCAAACTCCGAAGCTGGTGATGATTTAGAGCGTGTCTCCGAGGAAGGTCGGTGAATATAAATGACTAAAAATAACAGCGGCGCTAGCAGTTCCCAGTTTCAGAAGTAGCAAGAATTTGGGCCCCTTGGCCGACCAGCCTGTGAGAGTGCCGGCCATAAAAAAGCAGGTGTGTATCCACAGGCCAGAGCCTACGGTGGCCCCACTGGGCCAGTCACAAGCCACGGTCATGCGATTTGGTGATAAAGTAACAACTAAATAAACTCACGTTTTATTTTTAAAAAGTAAAAAAAATCAACCATGCCTGGCAAAGCCACCGGTGCCTGTGGCGTCCCCACGGGATTGGCTGGTTGTGCCGAGGTGTTGTCATGGAGACACCGAATATCTAAGCCTTCCTCACCCCGTGACGCCCCACATGGTGGTGGAGGTTATAGCACTAGTTGGGGGGGAGGGGGGGTCAACGGCCACCCCATCTCATCACCTGCAGGATATCTGTCAGGATACCACGTCCATATCACAACAAGCCTTGCACTCTGAGGTGAGTCTGGAGATTCTATTTAGCCCAGGCACCGCTAGCCCAGGCACCGTTAGCCCAGGCACCGTTAGCCCAGGCACCGTTAGCCCAGGCACCGTTAGCCCAGGCACTTTTAAATTAGTTATGTGGTTGCACATGAATACAGTAAAACATGATCTGGATGCTTTTTTGAATGGAGAACTGTTACAGAGGCTTTTAAGTTTCTAGGCTGACCGCACATTCCACTGCCACGTCGTGGTACTCTGTGACTTCGTGTGTGAGATAAAGACCCATTCAGCTGTCCGCCCTGACCCCCCCCAAGGCCTCTGTACAGACCCTAGCCTTTCTGCTAACATGCTAATGTGCTTGCGGTGGCTTAGCTTAAGGACAGTTCAGGCAGCTATTTTAAGGTCTATTAAGTTATTGCTGTTGGTGGCAGATCAAATCTTACCTCTTTCAGTGCATAGTACAACACCAGTGATGCAGAATGTTTTCTATATGAAACAATAAAACGTATACACGTATCCCCTGCGTTACAGAAGTAGAATGTTCCTGTGAAACCTTTTTGTAAGCTGAAATGGGTAAAGCAAAGAAGCAATTACTGTTATGGCAAAAAAAAACCTGAGCATTCCCAGACTGAGAGAATAACCTACCAAATCACACCGAAAGCCATAGCATAGTTATTATCAAGTAATATGTACTGTACATAATTGTACGTGCTTTGCTTTTGTGTGACTGGCAGTGCAGTAGGTTTGTTTACTCGCGTGTTTGTGGTGATACTGGTGTAATGTGTTGCACTATGACGCTACGACGGCTATGACATCACTAGACAATAGTAATTTTTCGGCTTCATTATAATCTCATGGGAGCAGCATCACATATGCGGTCCTTTGTTGACCGAAACATCATGCGGCCCATGACTATATTTAATTGGCTCGCTTTGTTCATTGCAAATGCTAAATGCTATTTTTGCTTTTCTTTTTTTTTTTCATGTAAAAGCCAAAATCCGCTTTAGCGAAAACAGGTGATAATGTAGGCCTTAAACACTCGTAAAGCGGGGGACACCTGTAAATGAAAAAGGAATAGAAATAAGAAAAAGAACACAGGCATTACTATTAGTGATGTCAGTAAATATTCATGTTAATATTGCTGGAAAGTTTTAATCGGATAGAAATCGGATTTTGTGTTTTTTCTGTTTTTTTTTTTTTTTTTTATGAAAAAAAATTTAAGAATGATTTTGCTTTAGCTCTGTGTATGCAGGAAGAAATATATTCTTCAGGGGTTGAAACAAAGTTTTATATTAGAAAATAAGTGGTGTGTGTGTGTGTTTTTAAAGAGCACTGAAGATGTTGCTGGGCCGTCCTAAAAATCCAAAGTTCATGTCCTTCTGGGTTAACTTGGTCATCAGTAAGCCTCTTGTTGGGGACCCCCAATATTGCCATGGCGACGGGAACGCACCAGCATCCGATGGGGTCCCCTCTCTGGCCGCCCCCCCCCCGAGGCCATGTCGGAGAAGCCACCACCTTGTTTGGGTCGGTTCTGCATTGCTCCTGTGGTGAAGTGGGATGCTGGCGCCGTCTGTGGGCTTAACTGGGATTGCCGCTAAGCGTTCCCCTCAAAGCGCCTCATGCTCATACAAATCCCACATATTAGCTTGTGCGCTTGGCTCTTTGTTCTGGTTCTGTTCCGCATAACAATTAGTTTACTGCCGGATTTTTGGTTTTCATCGTATGGCTGATCATTTCTGTAGCGGAGTATGAGGGGGAATTAACCCTTTTGATTTTCTGTGGGAAAGGAATAAATTAAACAAACCAAATAAGCAAATCAAATATTAAATGCAGAAGTATTAACACACACACAGATGATTTCCATGGGGATGCTGTATCAGAGCCAACATTGCGATTGCATATGCACACGCATGTGTGTGCAAGTGTATGCGTGTTTCTGCATGTGTGTCTCTCTGAGTTTTTGGTATTTTCCTTCATTGGCCCAGTGGCTAATGAGTTAAAAGCTGTAATTGTTTAAATCGTCCAGACTGCACTCCCACTTTCACAGTAATTTAATGAGGAACTACACTGTAATTAAATATTCAAATTAGAAATAAGTGTCAATATGGCTTCTCGTTGCCTAGAATGATGATTAATTGTGTTCAAAACTCCAGTGGCCGACATAATCTGAACCAAGCCGCTGCTGCTGATTATGTAGCAATACACTTGCCATGTTTTTGTTTTAAGAATTAGGCTGGTAATTGATTTGCCATATGCTCCGTCAGCCAGTGTGCTTAAAGGTGCTCGCAAATCCTGCCATCTACATTACGCTCATGTTCCTTGTGCTCCAAACAGGAAAGTTCCTTAGCGATATGTTAATATCCTTTCTTAAAAATTCTGACTGCTGCATTTCTTTATGGGTTTATTTCGTGACTCTCCCCTTCTAGATGAAGAGTGTTAGTGGGTTTTAAGTGTGCACAGCTTGTGTGTGGAGAAGGTTGCAGAGAAGTTGAATGTTTTATAAGGTTCATGTGTCACCAAGGCCCCGCCACAGTCCGTCCCTCCGGTCAGTTTCCAGTCTGCTGCTGTCAGCAGGGGCTGTTATTAACCTTTTAATAAATTCAAAAATGTATAAATTCCTTTAACCCTTTGTGAAACGAGATGAAATTGCAGTTTCACAGAATTATTGAAACGGTCAGAAAATGCAGTAGTTTCATGCGTAACCTTATCAAAAAGCTTATCTTGAATGATGCGTTTTCACAGGCTATGCTTATCCTGAATAGTTTTCCATAAATGGTTGTTCCTTTTCTTTCCGCAATTCTGGTAGCTAAACCATCTAGACAGATTTAGACACGTGGAAAGAGCATCCAAACAATCTCTTGCGGTTTATCTGCGTTTGTGAAATGTCTCTCCGTATGGAAAGTCGTGTCGATCCACATTCTCCCTTCGGTAGGACGAGGCCGGTCTTCATTAAACGTGCCAATCGGTCCCGCAAGATTGATGCCAACCTTTTAAAAATTCACCACTGGCTTAGATTTAACACAGCCAAATGCTGATGTAAATAAAAGGAGGAGGGGGGTCGACCCTATCAAGGCAAATAAATCAGAGTTTGAGACTTTAGCTCATAAATATTGCAACCTGCCAGGCAGCCTGTTTTATTGCTGTTGATAGAAATTATCCCGTTTATTTATTTGATTAAAAATGACAGGAAAATTTTAACACATGAAAGACAAAATCAAATGCATCCCTGTAATTGCCCTCCTTTTTAAACTATGTTTTGGCTTTGAGAAGAGGCCGGACAGTCGCCAAAATCCCTTTCCCTCCGTTTTCTGAATTATTCGGTGTAAGAGCTTCATGGCCTCCAGGGGGCGATATAGTATCCTTCCTTGCTGTCACGGTGGTCTCACGACGTCTCGGTGTGACGCTGCAGGGTTTTCTCTTTCGCACTCCCATCGATCCGGCGCCGGTTGTCATGCTCGCAATGGAAATGCGACCACACTTTGCGCTGTCACACTCTTTGTTACACTGATGAGTTTTAATCATTTATAATTTAATATTGAATATCGACTGACCAGCTAGATTATTTTTGTCACTTTGTTCTGGGAACAAATTAGCTACGTCACTATGACATAGTGTACAGTGTTTTTTTTTTTATTATTATTAATAGAACAGGATGCCAGACTGTGTTCCTCGGAGTTTAAATCATCTATAACTCTGGGCTGCCAAGATCCTGCACCACCTAGTAGACCCCAGAAGAGGGAGAGGTGTGTGTGACTGGCCACACGGCACAGTCTCCATTTCACAGCCTCCCATCTTCCCTGGGGTGGGGGGGGTGGTAAGATGACTGCCTGTTGTCAGGCACTGGGGTGCGGGGGGGTGGGGTGGAAATGCCAGACCATCCCACCTAATGTCATTGGAGGGGGGGGCGGCAGTTTAGCATGGCTGACAAAGATATTTAAATCATGCCCGTACCGAGGCCAGGGTGGTTTTGTTTGGAGCATCTCCTCATTCTGCTACTGAGGAGATGTTCAGTGAGGTTAAATTTAAAGCTATAGGGGCGTTGTTTCACTCATAAGGCCTCGCTAGCTTTTGATGATACATTTAGAATTAATTAACCCCAGTTGGAGTTTGTTCTTTCTGGGAGAATGAGGAGCTGTTTCGGAGGCTCGTAGCAGTTGTCCACAGCCCCCCAGCCGACCTGCAGTGCTCACGCAGAGTGGGAAATGCCCCGCTTGCCCTTTTACCGGCTAAAGCACCTCCTGACAATTGAGGCCCAAACACCGAAATACCTTGGCACAAGTCGAAGCACGTTTTTAAAGTGCTGACTGGGGGGCTCTTATCAGACATATCAAATGATAATTCACCTCATCATCATTGCTATTATTGATTTTTATTTCTGGAACTTTCACCTTCACATGCGCGATTAACAAAAAAGTCAAAACAGACAAAAGGACAAGCAACCAAGAAAACAAAGGTAGAAAAAAAACATAGAAACAAATAAATATATGCAAACAAATCTATAAATGTCCTCACGCTTTTTTTCTCGTCCTTTTCTCGCCGCCCTACCTTTCATTTCGTACCTCCGCACGTATTGCAGCTTATTCTTCAGTCTGGCTTCACAGCATTAATACATTTTGATTAGCTTTTTTTTTTTTTTTTTTTTTTTAGCTTTAAGTAGACGTGATTGTTTACTCAGGAGGCCCATTGCGATCTCAATCCTAGTAAGTATGTCCGCCTTTCCCTTTCTGGCCCACTGGGAAAAATAGCTATGTGGAATTGGCTGCAGCCCTCCGCAGAGTCGTAGGTTATTTAGTGATGTTGCGGTAATTTCATTGATTTTTCTCTGCATGGCCTGGGAGACTATGCAGACAGCCCACAGATTGCTTTGAAAGCAGCATCGTGCAAAACGGTGTTTATAAAACAGCCAGTTTGCCCTTAAATGTATACTTTTTTTTCGCAGATTTGCTACAAACAATTTTGTTAAAAACGATTTTGTTCGCAACATGCTAATATTTCACGTGTACGACTGTGGTGCATCACTGCATAACTAATGCCCCCAGTGTGCTAACTTTGTTATCCTTTTTTGTGGTAGCAGCTTTAACGTTAAACATCTATTCCCACACACACACACACAGTGGTGTTACAGCTAGCGGTGCAGCATTCACGTGGAGAACCACGTTTTGTTGTGTGACTGCGTCTGTGACGGAGGTGACCTCAGGGCAGGCGCGCTGGAGGGCTACTGTGCAGTAGGGTTTATATTCTTCCTGGCTTCTGATGAGCCTGGCTTCCTCCAGGACCCAAGTGGGAGACCCCCGCCTTAGGGTGACGTTCACCCCTTGCTAGCAGAGATTAGGCGTGTGGAGTACAAGCTTTTTGGTGGAGTCTGTGTGCGCCGGTGGACATACTTCAGCCAGCAGACTTCTGGGTAGCATGTCGGGCAGTACCTTTCTCCAGCACTACATTGCAGATTCTTTGATCACTGTGTGAGAGGAGGCGGGTCATAGACCACTAAGCTCCTCCTCCCCCTTGGGCCACGCCCTCCATGCGTCTGTTCCCTCTCTCGTCGTATCCTCCAAGGTTGGCGCCCCCATGGGTTCATATGTCCCTGACAGCCTGCAGCTGGCTTCTGTCTTTCAGGCACTCCCTCACAACGCCCCCCGCCTGCTTTCATGGGAAGTCGGCGGCCTCGCCCCCCATCCAGCAGCACTGCATCAGCCTGTATGCCACCTCAGGTGAGCCCTTGCTCCATAATCACAATCTCATTAAGCCCATACTAATTTCCTCAGAGTTCTTAAATACAGATATTCTTACAATTAACAAATACTAATGAAGTGATCTTTACATTTATTACATATTCAGGTATCACAATGTGCAGGTTCTGTACCTTAAACTGTACATTGTTTCTTAGCTTAACATGGTAATAATCCTGCTCTGTCAGTGGTAGGCAGTGGTGGCTTAATGGTTAGGGAAGCACACTTATAATTGAAAGATTGCTGGTTTGAATCCTAGACCAGCAAGGCACCACTGAGGTACCCTGAGCAAGGTACCGCCCCCCCAAGCACTGCTCCCCGGGCACTGAATGCCCCCTGCTATGTCACCATGTCACATATGGGTTAAATGCAGAGGACACATTTCGTTGTTGAGCACTGTGTGCTATGGTGTGTCAACAATGACCACTGATCACTAAATTCTAATTGTGTCAGGAAGGCTTGTGGTCGTAGCCGTACCCGGCCGCGGTCAGCGGGTCCCGAGGCTTCCTGTGAAGCAGGCGCACCGTCGTCTTCCTTCAGAAGCCTGTCAGCCCCACGCCCCGGGATGTGCGGCGGGGCGCCTTTGTGCCGTAAAATGGCCCCGTGTTTCCCTTTAAAGACTTTCTTTTATGGTGATCTCATGTCACTACATAGCAGCAGGCCTACGTAAGAGCCTGCTGTTCCTCACAGAGTCGTGGCAGCTGCGTCTTCCCTGCATTCTTTCTGGGCGGGGGGGGGGGGGCAGGGGGCTGCATGGTGAAAACTGGCCCTCGGTGACGCTAGGAAAGGAGTCGGTGACTGCAGCAGCGGCTCTTATCCAGCGGGAGAGAGACACCAAGTGGCTGAGAGCACGCTCTGCTGGAAGCGCCGGCCCACGGCCAGCCGGGCCCCTGCCTCTGTGTATTCTCTGCCCCCCCCAGGCCCTGTGTTCAGGCCCCGTCTCACAAGATTTGGCCCAGCACAGTGACTACCATTTTTTACAGTTTTTTTTTTTTTTTTCTTCATGGCTGCGGGGTTCGCCAAAAGGGGGCGCGGTGGCCAGTGTCGTTCTGCGAGGCGTCTCTGTGGGAGCAGAGCTTTAAGTGACAGGCAGGCACGTGTGGGGGTGACACTCTGTCTCCACGGGGGGGTGCTATCAATCTGCTCCAGGGGTCCGGACACCTGCCCCTCCCTTCCTGTCTTGCTCTCTGTAATTTAGTAAAAACCCTGCTCTGCGACGATCATCACACCGAGTTCAGTGCAGTCGTCAGAGCAGATGTGTTTGGGGGCTGACAGCTTTGTGGGGGTCATCACTTCAAAACAGAACATCCACCCCTCCCCCTTTGGCTCCATTGCCCACCCTCAAAAAATAAAGCGGGGAAGCCCTGAGCAAGTCGAGGTTCACGGCTTGAAAGTCTATCATGGGGGGGGGGGGGGCAGCTACAGATGCTCTGACGTTTATTAACAGAATATTAAAAACGGGCTCCCATCGCTGTGGCGGCCGTCGTGCTCCTGACAGCTGCAGCTCCGCACTGGGGGGGCGGGCTTCTCGCGACAGCGCTTCCGTGTCTCTCCTGTCCCTCTTTGATCCCAGACAGGGATCTTCTCCAGTCTGCCCCGCCCTGAATCGTCTGGATCTCGCTTTCACTCCTGCTTGAGGTACAAGTCTTCCCAGAGACTTCTGTAAAGTTCTCAGACCTGCGATCGTGAATAAGGAAATGCACAAAGGCTGCAATTCCACCTGATACTGGGGAGTAAAGCTCCCTCATCTTGAGGAGGGGGGGGGGGATGTCCTATCATGTTCAGCACTCTCATTTGGTCCCCCCCACCCCCCATTGCTCCGGGAGCAGTCACATAAACGGTAATCTGTCCGTGTCCCTCATCCGGCCCCCTTAATCTGGTGTGTGGAGCTCTGTCGTTCTTGTGCCCATTAAGAGAAGCACAATTAATTGACGGGCGAGATACTCGGCCGTTTATATCAAGGGGGGGGGGGGGGGGAGATGAAAATGAAGTTCCGTTTGCAAAATGCAGCGACGGTGCGGTGACAATGATTTCTGATTTTGCAGAAGTGATATCAGGGTCCCTTATTAGAGAGCGTGCATCTGCTTTTAATTTGCCGGGCATGATTGGGAAACGCAGCGGAGCCTCCAATTAAAGCCTTGCTCTGCGCTGTTAAATGATACCCCATAATATTATAGCTTACGAAGTGACAGGTGAGCCGGCATATGAATAAAACATAAAGCCCATAATAAGAGCGCCAAACCTGACACAGTTGTTGGGGGTTTAAATGCTTGGCGTAATTTGCATATATTAATCTCCTCTCTTCAGCCTTATCGAGTCTTCCTCGCTATTTGAAGTTAAAATAGTGATGACAGGCGCGGGTATGCTTCATTTTTTTAAGGATTTATTACTTGTATAATTCTGGATCTTTAATAAGCTAATATGACTGATCCTTCTCATCCTGTGGAATTTGGTTAATTGTTCCAGATGGTGCTCACTGATTATGCAAAATTACTTTCTTTCTCCTTCTGCCCCCCCCCCCCCACCACCACCACCACACCATTTTTTGATTGACTAACATGGAGAAAAAAGATTATTTTTGCACAGAGCTTTCATTAAGAAGCCCCTCATCGGGACCTCAAACAAAACCTTCATCTTATCTTCCTCTTCCGTGTGACGTCAGCCGGATGGAGGATAACGCAGGACCTCCCGGCCTGGTCCAGCCCGGCCCCACACACAGTAGTACCTGTATTCATCAGTGGGCTCTTGCCGGCCAACTCCAGCAGTGCCCCCCTGCCCCCCCCTTCCCCCCCGGGACTGAGGGTCCATTAAGACTCTCACCTCAGATCTGCTTACTTTCAGCTAAACTCGGATTAAATGTACTTTTTTTTTTTAATTTTTCGTCCATATGATTTACAGCATTGTTTCACATTATGCAGGGTTTAAACCACACAATTTCTCTGTTGTAAATTATCTGAAATTTAGTCAGCGCCCCGGTCCATACTAGGAGCCACAGCCATGGAATTTGCCGGGGAAACGGCAGCTGCGATTCCCCTGTTTGCGCTCTCAGGTTTGATACACGCCATGCTGACCGCCCCCCCCCCCCCCACAGAAGGCACTCTTCCTAGAATAAAAGCAGGGCCCCATTATTCCCGGGGCCCACAAACTGCTCCCTCAATATATGGGCCTGTCAAAGGCTCCTCATTTTGGTCCTGTACAGCAGGGTTTGTTATCACACTGCTAATTAGAACTTGATAAAAATATTTCTAGAACTCCAGTCATTAAATATAGTTTAAGGAGATTAATGGTCAAATATGCCTTAAAGATCTTTTAATGGCCCTGCTCACTTGTTAAGTCTGTTATTAATGGGAGCCTAATCCATAGTGTGAATTAAGAGCACAGTGATGGAGGTTCTGTAAATGAAGGCCTCGTCAGCGCGCAGGGCATCTGGTGCTGCCACAACCTCAGAAAGAAGCGGGCTTTCCTCGCCTGTCCGGGCCGTGCATGGAGCTCGAAGCAAAGAAGAACGTGCAGGAGGCTTCCGGGGCCCAGGGTGCCAAGTCTCAGGCAGGTTCCCTGGTGTGCATACGGGAGCCGGGCTATCACAAAGAGAGCGCCCCCTAGAGTACAGGGACCGCACAGAACACCAATAGAGACATCTCTGCTGTTTCATTTTAAATACCACATTAGGCAGGTATCAAAGGCCATGTTAAATTTAAATGTCAGCATGAGATTTTTGTTTGAAGTGGTTCTGGTGGCATGAGCGACAGCAGAGACCCAGCCCAATAATCCCGTCGGCCAGCCCGTCGCCCCCCTGGGCAGGCTGCGGCCATGGGGGGCACGCATCTGATCACCTTAACCAGCTAATAGTCTGTGCCCGTGTCACAGAGAAAGTAATGGCACACTGATTAGCATAATTAATGAGGAATGGTGGCCAGGTGTCGGCGGATTGGCTTATCGGCATGATGAATGAGCATGAGTCCGGGTTAGGGCCTGCCGGGGAGGCCGTCTCTGGCTGTCATCCGCGGCCCTGCCACTGCTTATCCTGCGCCACGTGGTGCCGCGAGGGCGGGAAGACTCTGTAACACCCATGGGGGAGGAGGGCACTCCGCTCAACCAGATAAACACCCAAGATTTTACAGCCTCTTGTGTTGGATCTGGCTCCCGTCCTTCCTGCACATGGCGGCGGCCGGCCAAGATGGGGGCCCCGCGTTCGACCGCTTCCCCACTACGTCCGCTGGCCTGAGCATGACGCTCCCCCTCCCCTCTAAATCATTACGGGTTAGCGTACCCACAGAACTGCTAATTAAGAGGGGATTTGTGTAATTACACCTCCTGTGTGCCCCATCCGGTGCTGGTGCGCGATTCAGTGTCAGCGCACTGCCAGCGCGCCCGTCCGGAGAGCGCCGCCTTCTTTATACATGGCGGCGGTTTGGCACTCGCCCTCCGCCGCAGCTGTGCTCCAGAATGGGGTCCTGGTGAACGAAGAGACACCCAGGGCCCGTCTGCTTAATGACCCTGATGTTCCTGAAGGTGCCATACCCACAGTCCCGTTCAGCTTCCTGTTGGCGTGCTGCTCTTCAGTGTGACTTCTTATGTCATAGCAGCAGATGACTCATTAACCTCTGGTAAATAAAACTATTGAGCTATTAAGCAGGCAGGAGTAAGTCGCCCTGTGGAGTCCATGCGGCAGCATTTCCGTCGTTATTATCAGTTCTGTTTGACACTAAAGACGTGCTTCCTGAGGTGCTCAGGACACACCATTAATGCAGCCAGCTTTGGGAGCACCCTGCCTCTTCCCTTCCAGGGTTTTCTAGAGTTTTCCTGAAGAAGGATGGAACGGCATGCCGACGGGCACATTGCCCGAGGTCTCGTTGTTGGTACATGGGTGGTCGTGTGGATAATCACCCCCTCATGTCACAGAAACACGGACCTCATCATCCCGCACAAATAGCAAAGTCAGACAGTTTGAGGTTGTTTCCATGACCGTTGTCGTCATGGAGTCTGAGGGTGTGTCCAACATTGCATATTTCTACAGCAGGTACTGAATTTGGTCAGAAACCTACTACTCAACCGTTAATGCGCTAGGTGTGTATGAAAACAGTATTCAGGCACACAGCAGTTGCCATTATTGCCTATTACCGGGCCAAGATGACATAGCATGACCCCCGCCAAAGTTAAAAACTATTTAAAAAAGAAAAAATACATATTCAAGTCGACTAATGTAACTGGACATTGTTTTATACTTAAATTTGTACAGTGAAGGCACTTCTTCCGCCATCTTGACACTAATTTTTGAGCAGACAACGACCTCTGGTTGCAGCTCCCGTGGCCTTATGGGATAGTGTGGTGTTCATCAGATGCATACTTCGGAATTTCACAGAATGTAGAATGTCATCCGGGTCCCAGTCGCCTCTCATCCATACTTATGACTCGGACATACTGCTCACGTTGCATACTAAATTTTGGCTACTACAGTCGAACTTCGTTACAACGTACCTCAGGGGACATTAAGAATTTGTATGTTATAACCATAGTCCCTCAAAATGAATGATAGAACACAAAATGTATATAAAAAAACTTTTATAAAACACCCCTCAAGTTGACACTATGACATACAGCTTGTGTAGTTTGAAGAATATAGTTCCTATTCTGAATAGGAACTATATTCTTCAAACTAGGTTAATATCAGTTACTCAGACAGCCGACATAACGCAAAATCCACTGCCGGCTTATCGTTGAAATCGCCTTACTGGAACCTAATGTCAAACTGAAATTATGCACCTGTATGATTCAATTGGCTGAAATAAATTTCGATACCATGACACCATGCAAAACCATGAAAAAACGGGGTCTGCATGCAAGGAGTCCGGCCGGCGTAGAATGCTTCGTGAGGATAGGTTCATACAGTTAGGTGTTGCTAAGCGATGTAGATGGCCGGCAACAGCCGATTCTGAATTGTGCGCACGCTCGGAAGATGAGGCTGTACGTTGTAACGAAGGTCAGTTTGCCTATTTTCCTCTGAAAATCATACATTATATCGAAGTTTATGCTGTAAAGGTGTACGTTCTAAGCGATACCAGCAAATGGAATAATGCATTACGCGAATTCGGGACATTGAAATTTGAACGTTGTATTGGTGTAAACGTTATAAACGGGGTACGTTGTACCGAGGTTCGACTGTATATAGCAAACAAGTATGCAATTTCTGGCACTCATGTTTGGGTTACCATTTGCACTCTGAAGGCCAATCTCAAACGAGCATGGCCCATATCCACACTGACAATCTCCCCGCCTTCATCGTCACCGCAATTAAATCGGCAAACGTAACATGGGAATTATATCGATCTGTAAAGGTTTTCTTGCGGAGGAGCTACAGACTGCTGCTGGGTAGCAGCATGATGGGATGGGGTGGGGGGGGGGGGGGAGGGGGAGTACTTGGGGGGCAACAAAAGGATAAGGAATGGAGCCATGGAGCCGGAGTCATTAAAATAATCTGAAAATAGCAACTCACAATCATCTGTTCTCATGGTACGGGTCAGGAGCTGTGACACCTCCGAAATTCCTCCTGTCAGGGTGTGGGGCGGCGGGGGAGGGGGCATTTTTTATTCTCTCTCATTAGGCAATTTGACTAATGACCGGCCGCGGCTGCACGGCTACTGGGGGAGCGGCTGCTCCCTGCCGCCTGCCCGCCGCCGCCCGCCTGCCCGCCGCCGCTCTCCCTGACTGGCACAGATGGCGGGTCCAGGCGACAGAATAAACCACAATATGTCTCCACGGCTTCGTCGGGCCCCGGCTCTATTTTTCACGTCAGGACCAGAAAGGGGCCACAAAGCATCCTCCTATTGCCACCCACCCCCCTTGTCCGGCCACTTGTAGTGCTCGCTGGGAGAGGCGTGGCGGGGTCATGTCACGTTTACGGCCCCCGGTGGAGTGGGCTACGGTCAGCGTGGCCTTCATGAGGAGAGTGTCATATGGGGAGGGGGTTGGTTAACAGCAGACTGTTGGCTCCCGGCTGGGCCCACACCTTGGCTCCACCTGCCTTTTTGCTTTGGGGGGGTAACCCTGGAGATGATACCAGCAGCCTGCTGATATTTTAGGCTCTCGGCCTACATACGGTCCCCCGTGAGCCACAGGCGGCGCTGGGGTTTCTCCGTTTGTTTTCAAGTCGTGGTGTCTGGTGATGAGGGGGGGGTTCGGTGTTCTGCTCACATGCCCTAGCACCTGAGCCAAGTCCTCTGTTGATCCGTCTTTGGGAGGTGCCCCGTGCGTAAGCTGGCACGCACAGGAGGGGGTGAGCTCCTGGAGCTGTGGAAGCTTCCGGTAATGCCACATTTGACAGGGGCGGCATGAGGGATTTGCGGCGGGCACTTTGTGCCGCGGAGAGCTTCCCCCGCCGCTCTCGGCCCCCAGACCAGCCATCCGTCTGTGCCCAGGGGCTGCCGGTGACAGCGGGTGCATTTTTCATCACCCCGACCCGGCGCCGTCATTAATAAGCCGATGATCCGCACGTAGGCGCCTGCTGTATCCCCCCCTGCATCTGCCGCCGTCTTTCTGTGCCTGAACCTGAGCCGTCACCCGCAGCACCCACCCGCACTAGGTCATCGTCCGTCCTTCCATGCTGCATCGCGAGGTTGAACTGGCAGCTTTGCCAGGGGTAACATTGCATGGTTGATGTTTGGCATTTTTTCGATGCGCAGTTAGTGGACCTGTCAGTGTTTTTTAGGGTGTGAGGATAGTGGGTTTGTTTGCCGTAGATGGATACCTCAGCAGGGGAGACCCTCACGACCAAGCAGGGTGATGAGTCGAGCGTTAGGGGTCAGCCATGGACGAATTAAAGAGTGGGTGGATCGGTCCATACCACCCTGACAGACTCACATATTGCACACGGCCCAGACTCGCAGCCGCCATCACATAAGGCAGGAGTACAGCATGCATGCCTATGGGACGTCTACAGGTGGCACACTTTACCTCCAGGTCACCAGCTGGACCTGTCACCTTTGATCCCGGAGACCTCAGCCTGGTCTCAGTGCGGCACAGGAGCCGCACCCTGGCGTTTGAGTGCGAGGTGGCGTGCCGGCTAACCCTCCCCCCGAAGAGGCCTCATTGTGCCTCCCGTCAGCCCATCTTAATTTAGTTTTTAACGTATTTTATAAACAAAGGGCAGCACTCGAGCCTGACAGGTCTGACACCGTCGAGTCCCGCGCCTGCCCCGTTCAGTCTGGGGTTACGCCATTAATAACCAACCGGGGCCCATCAAACCATTTTTAACTGTGATCATCATGATAAAGGGCATGCACTTAATTACAGGCCTGCTTAATTATAGCTCTGTTGAAGCTCGTTTGTTTGGGAGAATGCTAATTATACCACCGTGCTCTTGGCAACTTCTCATTCCAATCCCCCTTTTTTTTTTGCCATCGAACAAAATGGCTTATTTTCATGCAAATTGATATCTGGTGTGTGTGTTTTTTTATTCTTGCACCCCCCACCCACCCATTCTTAATTTATTTTTTTTTTTGGAGTGTGCTTTTGTTTCAAGGTCCAACAGCAGACAAGACAAAACGGGGAGCAATCAGAAGCAATCAGTTCGAAAAATAAGGTGGGGGGGTGGGGGGGACACGGAAACTGGGACACTTCAGGTGGGGTGGGGGGGGGGGGGTACCTTCTACAAGACGGGCCAGACGATGGATGGACTTTGGGAGGGTTGAGGTGTATTGAATGCAGGCGTGGCGTTTGTCTGCAGGGGCTTGCCTTCTGTTTGTCCTCTTTTGACATTTTTGTGCCCCCCCCCCCCTGTCTTTCAGCGATGGACGGGGTGCCGTTCCTGATCTCTGACAAGTACATGCACGTCGCCGCCTGCACTGTGAGTCTCGCCGATGTGCTGTTTATGCACCAGGGTACCTGTGCTGTCCGTCGAGCCAGACCCCATGTGGTCTCCCAGTCCCCACTGTCTTGGTTTTGTCGGATCCTGTCTGTCCCGCTCAGAATCGGCCCCTCTCTCCTTCCCATCGTAGCAGGTGGGTCAGGCCCACAGGTGACGGTGACCATCTCAGGCCCGGTGTGGCATTTCAGCTTGAGTGCCTGTATGCAGAGGATCCGGTAGGGATTCATACTCGCAGCCTCAGCCTCGGAATCTGACCCCAGACCAGAGCTGGAAAGTTCAGGTCCAGACGAACTTCCACCACTGGATTTTCCCAGCTTTAGCAATGCAGCACAGAGGTGTGGGCGTCAGGGACAGAGCTGAAAAGTTCGGGTCCAGAAAGTACAAATCCAGACCAAGGTTTTGTTTTAAACAACCTGAAGCTGGGAAATTCCAGTGGTGGAAGTTCATGAGATGCATTGCTTGCTCAGTGTGACTGCCACAGCCGGGCCTGTTAGGGGCCTTTATTCAAGCAGGGGCTCCTGCCTGTGTATTTCTCATGTGTGTCTGTGTATGTGTGAAGGTGTACATGTGTGTGTGTGTTTCTGGCATGTGTAAGCCTCATGGGACACCCCATCCGGATTGGTGTAGGAGGGTGCTTGCTTTAGCGTGTGCCTATCAGACATGTTCCTGCCCCGTCCTCATGGGACACCCCATCCGGATTGGTGTGGGGGGGGGGCGCTGGCTTCAGCGTGTGCCTGACGGCCATATTCCTGCCCTGTCCTCATGGGACGTCCCATCTGGATTGGTGTGGGGGGGTGCTGGCTTCAGCATCTGCCTGACAGCCATATTCCTGCCCCGTCCTCATGGGACGTCCCATCTGGATTAGTGTGGGGGGGCTGGCTTCAGCGTGTGCCTGACAACCATGTTCCTGCCCCATCTGGATTAGTGTGGGGGGGCGCTGGCTTCAGCGTGTGCCTGACAACCATGTTCCTGCCCCGTCCTCATGGGATGCCGCACCCGGATTGGTGTGGGGGGGGTGGCTTCAGCGTGTGCCTGACAACCATGTTCCTGCCCCATCTGGATTAGTGTGGGGGGGCGCTGGCTTCAGCGTGTGCCTAACAACCATGTTCCTGCCCCGTCCTCATGGGATGCCGCACCCGGATTGGTGTGGGGGGGGCGCTGGCTTCAGCGTGTGCCTGACAGCCATATTCCTGCCCCATCTGGATTAGGTTGGGGGGGGTTGGCTTCAGCATCTGCCTGATGGCTATGTTCCTGCCTCGTCCTCGTGGGATGCCCCACCCGGATTGGTATGGGGGGGCGCTGGCTTCAGCGTTTGCCTGACAACCATGTACCTGCCCCATCTGGATTAGTGTGGGGGGGCTGGCTTCAGCGTGTGCCTAACAACCATGTTCCTGCCCCATCCTCATGGGATGCCGCACCCGGATTGGTGTGGGGGGGGGGGCGCTGGCTTCAGCGTGTGCCTGACAGCCATATTCCTGCCCCATCTGGATTAGTGTGGGGGGGCTGGCTTCAGCATCTGCCTGATGGCTATGTTCCTGCCTCGTCCTCGTGGGATGCCGCACCCGGATTGGTGTGGGGGGGCACTGGCTTCAGCGTGTGCCTGACAACCATGTTCTTGCCCCATCTCTGTATTCCAGCTGCAGCCAGCTGATATCCTGGAAACCACGATCAAGTCCCTGGCAGAGATCGAGCAGGAAGTGAGTAACAATAGCAGCACAGGGGGGATGATTTTGGGGGAGGGGGGGTGTGTAATTAAATGTCTGTGCTGTGATGGCACCCCTGCTAAACCCAGACTGAATGAGGGTGCCTTCGCGTTCAGGTGTCACAGAGATGCCTCTCGTTCAGCTGGCAGCAATGTGTATTCCACTCCTCCCCGTTCTTTATCTTCGGAGTGGCTCCAGCCCATAGCCCCAGCCAGAGACCCCCATCCAGACAGGCCCTTGCCAATGACCCCCGGCCAGAGACCCCCTCTCGGACTGGCCTTAGCCACAGAACCTCTCCCAGAAAGCCCATAGCCAGAGACCCCCTCCGGGAGAGGCCCCGTCCAGAGGCCCCAGGTCAGAGAGGCCCCCCTGAGTAGCCCGTTGGGAGGTGATGGTGTCTAATCCGTCTCAGGGAGACCGACATCAGATAGAATTTTGCCTTTGTCCATGTTAATGAGCGAACAGCTTTTCAATCAGCAGCTCGGCCAAAAAGAGCTTAATATCCTATTTTAAGGAGTATTAATCCATGCGGGTGCACGGCGTTAAATTTTAATGTATTCATTTAGGAGGGAAATTCAGTTTTGCTTTTATGTTTTCAATCTAGAACATATTCCCTTTAAAGTCTGTGGCTTTTAATCCTAGAAAGCGAGGCTCCCTTGTTGTTAAAGTGTCACGTCCGGTAAAGCCCCTGTGGATGCGGGCAATCCACTGCCATCGCTTTCATGGGTTTTTAAAATCTCATCTATGAATCGCGGTGAAACATCAGATAATCCCTGCTGTGAGTGGAGAGCTTTTCCACAGAGCTGTAGGGAGGCAGCCTGTTTTGTGTTGCCTGTGGTCTCTCAGAAGCACTCCAGGTAGGTCTGTGCCCTTAAGATTCAGCTCAATTTCCAGATGCGCCCCATATGTTTGACCTTCAAACTTGGACAGTCCAGGTTTAAGAGGTTCCTCAGATGGACACATTCCGGGGTGAGAGAGCGCCTCCTGCAGGTCGGGTGAGACCCGTACGGCCTCAGACACTGCTGTCTGGGGTAGACTAGAATAAGGGCTTGTTTGAACTCTTTAGGGCTTTGGCTGTGCGTAGTTTGGTGCTTAATGGCAGAAGGGGTGTCGTCATACAGGCGGGGATCTGCTTCCAGTCTGTTTCCGTTTAGCACGTGCTCTGTTGCACGGGGGTCGGTGTGAGGTTAAGCACCCCGCCTCGTGAGTACAGCCGTGGGTTTGAACGCGTGACCGGCTCCGCGGTCATTAGCGTCGTACCGTAACCCCGGCACTAACGGCTGCCAAGATATTCACTGCCCCCAGAGGAGAGCCACCGGGCAGGAGTACAAGGTGAGAGCAGGGGCTGCCACACCTCCAGCAAGCTTTGAGTAACACTCAACTTTTAGCCCTGATTATTCTCTGCGTTTCAAACCATGTCCCAGGAGGGAATATAATAAACGTGGTGTGGACTGATCCCTGATTCCCCCCATCAGTAAAAGTGGGCAGTGCTGACTCTTTGCATCCTCTGCCCTCTGTTAAGAAGTGAAGTTCCATACGCCTCACTCTCCCTCTGCAGCAGCTGCCTCGTCTCACATGCAGGAGCCCACAGATGGCTGTTTGGGGAGTTTTCGGCCACTGCATTGTCGCGTTGGGTGTATCGGGACGCGGGGTGTCTGCCTTGGTGAACTCCAGGGGGCACGCTAGGGGGCACGCCCTGAAGGTGGCCATTCATACGTGCTTCCTCAAACTTTCAGACTCGGAAACTCGGTGAGACCCAACTGGGCCAGTGAAGCCAAACTGCCCCCACGGGGAGGGGTGTAATTAGCAGGGTACGGGACTCGTTATTTACCACGCCGGGGGAAATGAAGTAAATATGGGATTGTGTGATGTGCGGGGTGACAGCAGGAGGTTGAGGCTGGCAGCAGGCGGACGGAGGTGAGGTCCTGCCTTGGCAGGTGATCGGGTCGACGGAGACCTGGGACAGCTTTCTTACTGCCCCCCCCACTATCACTCGGGCTAGTACTGCATTTATACTCCTGTTTTTAGATGGGGAGGGGGTCACTGCAAATCTTGTTTTAAAATGTAGTTAGCTATTTTTTACTGGTAAGAATCACTGCATTTTTAATCGCATCTCTTGGGTTTTGGAGATACTTTATATAAAAGCTGGGAAAAGCGGATTTGGAAATATTGATTAGTGATCTACAAAATGTCAACTGCTTAAGAGATTTAATATAAATTATTGAACAAGTACAGTAAATATAATTCAAAGAACAATCAGATAATCACAGCATGCTCTGATCGAGTGAAGGTCATTGGTGTTTGTTCCTATTATATTTTATAATATTATAATAATATTTTAACTATTATTACACGCTATTTCTGTTTAAACCAAGACTCTCAGTGCACCTTGATTAACAGGTAACTGATGGTTATTTGATATGAAAGAAATTTAAAAATCCAGCTTCGGGACAATTCATCTCAGGGCTGCACAAGTGGGAAGTTTGTGCTGTCCAGCAGAGGTCAGTGTTGAGCTGCTGGACAGCTCAGGTGGGATGCATCAGGCGGCGATGCACACGGTCACTGACAGGTACTTGGCGGTATAGGAAATGCGTGCATTGGGGTAGGCGTGTGTGGCCCTGAGCACACGCGTGTAGTCCTGAGGAAGGCCACGCCGCGGGCGTGTGCAGTATGGGGATCGCACATCACTTATACGATTTCTTCCATTCCTTAAGAGATGCTGGATCCAGCAATTAGGCATTCTTTTAATTTCCCAAATGACTCAAGAAACTTGTGGAGATTATAATTGCTTTTAGCCACGCATATCTAATTTGTGTCTTTTTAAGTGTTAATTAGTAAGCAATTTGAGCTGATGTCTCTATGTAGTTCACACTGCTGAAGGATTCTGTTGTTGCCGGCTGCTTAATGACTGTGTGTGTGTGTGTGTGTGTGTGTGTGTGTGTGTGTGTGTGTGTGTGTGTGTGTGTCTTAGCAATAGTGTGTGTGTGTATGTGAGTGCAGGTGTGTGTCGGTGTGTGTGTGTCTATATGGAGTGTGTGTTGTATGTATGTATGTATGTCTGTCTGTCTGTCTGTTTTGAGAGTGTGTGTGTGTTAGCAATAGTGTGTGTGTGTGAGTGCAGGTGTGTGTCGGTATGTGTGTGTCTATATGGAGTGTGTGTTGTATGTATGTATGTATGTATGTCTGTCTGTTTTGAGAGAGAGTGTGTGTGTGTGTGTGTGTGTGTGTGTGTGTGAGGAAGCAGGATGGAGCGATTCAGATACAGCCTGCATTAATGAAGACAACATGTCAGTGTTCTTTATTTATTCGCCGTGCTCCCGCTGAGCGGGGAGCGGAAATGAAGTCCTGCGCGTCGCCCAAGCTGCCGTTCGCCTCCTCAGGTGTCACTGTCCTGTCAGCCAGCGTGTAAAAAGTGGCAGACAGTGATACATTCCCCCCGATAACGGCCCACCCCCCATCCATCATCCCCCCCGCCACCCACTCCCCCCGCTTGCTTATTTGTTTATTTCCTGGTTTTTTTTTTTCCCCCCTCTTCCGTGGAAAGCCCTTGCAGACTTTTTATTATAACTAACCGCAGAGTGGCACGTCTGCCGTTTGTAGCACTCGTTACTTTCTGGTAGACACGAGACGGGCCGTGGTGCGAGCAGGACACTTTTCCTGCGCCGTCCTCCTTGGCTGGCTGCAGCCTCGGAGCTGGGGCGTGGGGGGGGGGGGGGGTGGGGGGGAGCCGTTTGTGATCTCGCAGCAGCACCTAGTGTCTCTGGATTGTATTGCAGGTTCTTCTCATGGTCCCGCGCCCTCCCCCGTGCCCTCCGAGCTGCTGTGGGAGGAGCAGCTCAGCTCTGCATTGGGGGCCGGGGGGGTGTTTGTTTGGTCCCTGGCTTACAGCTGCAGTTCAGCATGCGGGTGCTGCCGCTGTTGGCTTTTTTGGTACAGATTGGCTCCTACATGATGTGACCATCTGAGGGATGCAGTGACAGTTTGATTGCTTGTCCCCTGACACGCAGGGCCTTCCATTCAGGGCCCTGTGAGACTACAAAGCAATCGCTGCTTTGCGAAATCTTTTGTCATTTTGTATGTGCATAAATGTTTTTACTGCAGTCGTTAAGAATTGCTAATGTCATTCATAACTGTAGCCGAATGCAGTTTCTCGTGTAAACAGCCAAAGCATGTTCTTTTGGCAGTGTTGCGTGAGGGATCTAGAGGGAGGTTTGCGTGAAATACAAGCAGATGCGCAGCTTATCGGCCTGTTGTTAGAGGTTGAGGGGAGTTCATGCTTTTTGCTAAGATGTAGGCTGTTTCAGGGGACCGGGCCCCCTCCTTGGGGCTTAGCGCTGGCATGCATTTCCTCTCCTGCTTTCTCAGATGTGTCCACTGGGGGGCACTGGTTGCTTGTATCCCTCCCCTTCCCATAGAGGAAGCATCATTCGGCAGATTGAGAAATACAGAGGAATCTCTAGGACAGTGGTCACCAGCCCTGTCCCTTGCAATGTGCCACTCTGCAGATTTTAGGTGCAGCCTTAATGTTACACACTGGGTTCAGATAAGAGCCAGCTATGTTGAAGCTTAGTTGGCTCTAATCCTGAGATGCTAGGGAAGGGCCAGATTATCTGTATCAGGTGTGTTAAATTAAGGCTCAAGGAGCATGATCATGTACCATCAGTGCACTCCAGCATTCATGCAGGAGGCAGTGTGTGACTGAACGGAATCAGCCTCTGTGCCTGTGAACGGAAGGTTGCTGGTTCGAATCCCCTGTTTGGCAGAGTAGCAACAAGGCCCTTAACTCATCGAAAAATTCTCCAGTAGCACAGGATAATCGGCTAACCCAGCACTCAAACCCCAATTTCCCCTCTCACCGGTAGGTGCGTGTGCGTGTGTGTCTTAAACAAAAGGAGAGCATGAAGGGATATGCAAACAGCCCACACCAGTGCTCTCGTACTTTCATAAGCAGCAAATAAAAAGCTTCATCTTCTAAGGGTGAGGGGACTGTGGGAGTGGATCTGATGGAGCAGTGTAGTCGCACACACACGCTTTGGCTCTGAGGCATACCATACCTGTAAGCACCTGTCTGTCCTGAGCCCTGAGGGCAGGTCACGTCCCTTTAACACGCTTCTGCCTTTTTCTTGTCTTTTTCTGTCCTCTCCAGTATGAGTACAGTTTCCACACTGAAGATGTCGCCTTGGCAGGCCTGCCGAGCTCTGAGTGCTGACCTGAGTGCCTTGGGGCGCTGCTCCCAGGAGGAAGAACACAGACACCCTGTGTGTGTGTGTGTGTGTGTGTGTGTGTGTGTGTGTGTGTGTGTGTGTGTGTGTGTCGACCATCACAAACACAGAAGCCTGCTATGTTTATGGAGGAGGGATGGGAGAGTGAGACGCACACACACCCCTGAAGGAGGTGCAGAGCACTCGTAGCACCTCCTCCTCCTCAGTGCAGTAGGCTCTTGCGTCTCACGTTAAAAAGCCACATCAGCGGCTGCAGTTCAGCCCAGCGTCTGGGCTGCTCACCAGGCGTGCGAGGCTCAGCTTCCAGAAACCATGGGAACCATCGCTAAGGAAACAAGCTGGCACACACCGAGGTGTGACGATGCCTGACGCCTTCCTGGGTCAGGTGATGTGAGCCCCCGCCCATATTCCACGTGTGTTTAGGGGGAGGGGGGGGTTGGTCAGCTGGTCATGTTGAGCGCTCTTGGTCTCCTGCAGTGTGAATGTATCACTGGCCCACCAGAGGTTTGGTCCCCAGAAGGTGCTCAGGATGAGATCCTGTCTGTCCAGGTCAGACTGGTTCACTCCATATGTTTTAGCAGTTTTTAAAATAAGATATATTTTAATTTTGTTCTGTTGAAGTGTACTGCCTCTATTTCACTATTTCACTGGGGTTTAGAAAGCATGACCTTCTCTATCTATTAGATGATGACCTTACTGCTTCATCCCGAAGCCACCTGAGAACCAGCATGACCTGAGCAGAGTCTTGCTCTGGATGTCACTAGCACTAGAACCATCCGGTAAAACTGTGGCGTCCCCTGCTGTTGGAAGGACCCTTTCCTACCTGTTTTGCAGTGGGTCTTGTTATATCCAGGTTGTATTTAAACTCCTGTGCAATAAGTGGTTTTCCTCTCGCTCACACGTGAACTGCAGCTAAAATAAGAGACGCAGCACATTGGCCTGGACTCCATGGAAGGACGGCTATGTATGAAGTGTGTTTACACAATCAGAGAAAGTGTATCCACCATGAAGAAACACTGTCCTGGTGCAAGAGGAATGTTCTGGCTCATCAACAAGACAACCGTGATTCTGTACAAATCTGGAGTATGAATTCTGCCATAACACTGTACAAACTGTGTCTTTGTAAAGCCACAATGCCCACACTGACAACCAGGCTGACACTGGAATACACTGAATTTGGTTTTGGGGTAAGATCACATGTCTGTCTGGTTAATGTCATTCAAGCCTGTTGGCCTGTTTGTTTCGATGTGTTTCCATTATGCATGGCAGAACGCGCTCCGCTCATTTGTAAACCTTGCCATTCCCCTAATGCTCCAGCCGCAGGAGTTGGACCAGTCCGGAACCAAGCCGGTATCCGTTCCGGTGATTCTGAACTCATTTTGTGCTGCTTGTCTGTAATTTGTTGATTTTATTTTGAGAGAGCACACATCACACTCTGTTAGGCGGTTACGTTATTGGATGATATCACTGAACCATAATTATGTGGTACCCTGTATTTCGCAAAGAGGAACACCAGGGGGCAGTATTTTAACTTGCAAGAAGGAGTCTAATCTCAGTGTATTTCTACAATGTATTGCTTAATGGGTGTTTCCGGAATCTCTTTTTTAATATGTTTTGTTGTCTGGCATATTTTCCCAGCTAAGCTAAGTACTGTAATTGTCCCTTAAACCTGAGAGTGTGTCAGGCAGGCTGTGGATGGTTGTTCTTGCTGGATGGCAAATGGACCGGTACTGTATGTCCTGGCCAGTTATTCCTCTCCATGCCAGCACCAACCCTCAGCTGCACGGGTCCCAAAGCCCTTTGAATCCCGTTTTGTTTCCCTGTGCTCATCTGTGAAAGGGTGAGCAGGCTGTTGTATTCTTGTCGGTTTCTGGCTGTACTGATAACGATGAATCTTAAACACAACTAAAACAGCCCAATTGGGCTAGCAGAACCAGATGCTGTAGCAGAACCAGGCAGGCTATTGGAACCGGGTGCTGTAGCAGAACCTAGTAGGCTAACGGAACCGGGTGCTGTAGCTGAACCAAGCAGGCTAGTGGAACTGGGTGCTGCAGCAGAACCAGATAGACTAGTGGAACTGGGTTCTGTAGCAGAACCAAGCAGGCTAGCAGAAGCCGCAGTCAGGGATCCACCCCAGCAGTTAGTAAAGCCCATTTCCATCTTTTCCCAGAGCTGCTTAATGTAAAGCAGGCTGGTGTGATGTTTAGTTTGGAGGGGGGGCTTCCATTCACTCTGCTTTCTTTAGCCCACCCCTTCCACCCTCATAAGAAAATAAACAGTCGGGCTGTACCTTCATGTTAAAACCTGGAGCACGATTTGAGGGATTGTGATCAAAGCAAATTGTCAGCTGTAACGGTCTGCATTAATTTCCCTAAAAATTATTTATTAATTTTTAATGCTTACTGATTCATGGACACTTTGTAGGGTGGGGTTTCTCTGGGTACCTAGAGTAACGTTCCCTATGATTTTTGTGCATTATTGCAGTGGACTCGAACTGGTAATCTTTCAGGCAGTACACAAGCTTTTTATCACATACTCCACCTGTACACTTGTTTGTTAATCGTGTTTGTTTTGAAGGCTTGTTCTCAGTCCAGTGAGTGACTGAACTTACCTGAAATATCCCAAAAAAGCGGATCAGGTCAGTATTTTGCAATGCGGTCTGTCTGTTAGGTTACTGAATGGGTATGAGCATCCCCAAGCCCCCAGCGGGAAAGGAGAGGTGCCTGGCTCCTGAGAGAGTCTCACCCTCATCATTGCTGTAGGTGGAGACACCTACAACCATGTAAACCAGAGGTGTTTCACCAGGAGAGCCAGAGGTATTTGCACAAGCTTGGCACATTCACAGTGAAGTTTGTGTGTAAAAGAAGAAAAAAAAAAAACTTTTAGTGCACTTTCACGATATATTTTTCTATTTACATTCAATTTAGATTTTTTTTTTTTTTTTTTTACAATATGGGTGAATTTTAATGTTGTGATTTCACTGCAGTTTCTGCTGATGTATTAAACTTTTCTTTGACAGAAATATTTTTTGTTTGTTGTTTTTTGGACCTGTGCTATAGCTGACACTGAAATTCATCAAGTTCTGTTGTTTTGCTTTGAGAGCCAGATTGACTGAAACTTTCCATAAAGTTCTTTCTGCTACTGCATAAATCTTGTGATCTCTTTATGACCGTCAGACCCAGACGTTAACTGAAGCAGCTTGGGGTTCAGAACGAGAATCCTGCCCAGCGGTACATCACCCAAAGGGTCAGGTCTTGCACCTGGGCCATTAGCTTTTCCGCAGAAATGCATTGGTCATAGATATATAAAACACATTTTTATTTGTTTCATAAAGTAATCTCATTATATAAACATAGGAATTTCATCTCTAAATCTGGGATGTGTGTTTCAAGCCCATAAATGGTCCAAAGGCCTAAGCCATGATTTGTAAAAATGGTTATTTCATTGTTTTAGTGCTTTTTGGGGCCAGCTTTTCTTCTGGGGCTCACTGACATACGTTCTGCAGCATGCTGGGTAAAGTCTATGGCTCATGTGGACAGCGCAATACCCAGCTGGGGCACGGTCGCTGCTTTCGTGTGGACAGCGCGAGACCCGGCTGGGGGACGGTCGCTGCTTTCGTGTGGACAGCGCGAGACCCGGCTGGGGGACGGTCACTGCTTTCGTGTGGGCAGCGCGAGACCCGGCTGGGGCACGGTCGCTGCTTTCGTGTGGACAGCGCGAGACCCATCACATGTCCTGAAGTGCCAGTCTGAGCTGTTGAATCATCTCCTCATAAAGTCTATGGAGAATCAAGGCTGGCTGTCTGTGTTTTTCTCATCAAGACGATCGAAGTCACAGAAGACACGTAATATAAGCAAACAGCCTTTAGAGTTTCAAAATCCACACACCCCTGGAGTCTATGGTGGTGCCGCTGAACCTCACGCCGATATTGTGTTTGCTTAATGCCTTGCTGCCAAAACTCGGATTTTCACACTTTGTGTGTCATATATGAACGTGCTGCTCTGCTGTATTAATACTGTTATTGTTAGAAAGGTTCTGTGTCCAGAGCTTGTTTCTGCTCTGAGCTGAAAAGCACCAAACTTACCAGCTTGTTAATATTGTTTTTGCAAAAATGGTTGTAAAAGGGGGAGGAGGCCTGTATTTTGTGGCCAGTTTAACACTAGTTTACACTATAATGTCTTGAGCTAAGCAAAATTCATTACACAAAGAAGTCTCAAGCCAGGATGAAGGTTACAGCCTCCAGAGTCCTGCTTCAGGGTATTGTAGAGTACTGTGGGTGTCTCCGGCGTGAGGTTTGGTAACGGGACATTTTCGGAATATGAATCTATTGCCTGTTGAAAATAAACATTTGAAATGAGTTTCTCTGTTACCCATAAAAAGGTGAAACACTTACTTGAATGTGCTGCATGTGGAGTTCGGTCATGGATGCTCCTAGCTTCAGATCCTTCCCCTGGGGTGGCTGGTAACCATTTGTCCCCCTGCCCGCTCAGCGAGCCACCCTACATGGCCCCTCTTTGCCCCTCCCTCACCATGGGGGCGCTGTGCAAACCACTCTGTAAAATGAAAAGGCACGTGTATGTGGTGGTGGGACTGCGTGTGAATGTGCGTAAATGACTATGCCTGCTGCATAATGCTGATTACAAATCCAGCTCTTTCAAAGGCTTCTGCTTTAAGGTTCCTCTGCCACCGGTGGCTGACTCGCCGTGAGCGCGTGCAGTGCTGCGTACGGCCTCTGTGTTGGGGAATGACATCACACATCTAAATCTTTTCCATGTGACACATTCATCAATGTGGACGGCGATGGCGGAGGTGAGGGGGGTGACCGTATTTATGAGGTGCCTTGGGGTATTGGATTAAGCCTGGCTTAGCTTGGGGATCCTTCTGACAGGCCTGTTTCCTTAAAATCTGGGGGGGAGCGTGAGCAGGACGGGGCGTTGGGGGGGGGGGCATGTCAGCTATGGGGCGGGTGGGCAGCAGACTCCCGACCGCCTCATCTGCTTTCAATGTGGCCTGGAATGGAGGGAGGGGGGGTGCACATCAGCAAGCTCCAGAGCTAACTGTCTGTGAGCATGTTCCCTCTCGCAGGACCCGGAGCCCTGTGCTCCTCTCGCAGGGGCTGGTATGCGGGGCGGGGGGGTCTCAGCCAACCACACCCCCACTGTAAGCTACAGAGTCTATGGCATAAGCACATCTCCGACCACAGTGAGTCATTCATCAAAGGCTGATGTCACTCTTCCAGCTCTGTTTGGCTGTGTTGTGTCTTGTAGGTATGCTGTGCTTCGAGGCCATCTTGCCATCTTCAAAGGCATCCACATGAAGCGAAGGCTCCTCATAGGAGCTGCTAGTTTGTTTCAGCTCTTTGTGGGCTGTCCCTCTCTGGTCTCTGAACTGCGAAAGTTTCGGCCAGCGCCTTATTTGACATGGCATATTTGCAAGCTCTGGAACATGGCAGAATAGTCATCTCAGTGGTTAGATCTTCCTTCTCTGTCTCTAAGGTGAGTTAACCCCTGCTGCACCTTTGATGGCATCCCACTAATGGCCATTATCCTTCACGCGCACATGTGTGGCCCCTTCTACTACCCCTTACCTCCCCCCACCCGTTTAACAAACTTGATTTTTAGGACTTTTAGGGTTTTCGGGTTGTGGGGGGATATTAAGACCATCTTGGCCTGGTTTGGCAAATTGCACGCCGAGGCCTCTGGGAGAGCTTGTCCCGCCTGTGATTTCTCCAGCAGGTCCTCCTTCCCGTCGGAATTCCTCAGCCATGTGAGTCTCATTATGGTAATTGAGCAGCAATGGAGCTGAGCGCTAGGTGATCCCTGCTCTGCTGCGGAGGAGCAGGCGGGAATGCAGGGAGGGCTCTCTGGCTGGCAAGGGGGCTCCTAGATGGACATTAATTAACTTCTTTCCAGTGAGATCAAAGTGCACACAGACCCTGCCTCCTAATTAGCTTCCACCCCCCCCAGATCTCAACGATGTTTCGACTCTGACGATGGGCAGCTCTTTGGCGGAGTGGGTAGGCTGAATGATCTGCATATTGAGTTAGCAACCAGGGATTGGGGCGTGACAGAGACTTGATGAAGACCTCATTGTTAAACCTGCTTCTCAGTGACTCGTGGGTTGGGAACATAGCAGAAGGATTTGGAAAGTAGCCCTATCCAGGATCACAGCCCTCTGCTCCATCTGTGTCTTGTCAGGAACGTTGCGAGTGAGGATTTCTGTCAAGTGAGATGTAGTTCACAGCTTATGTAGCTGAGGAAGATGGAGATGATGGACAGAAATACTGTGGCTCTGACGTGTCCCAGCCCAGAAGCTTCTTTTGAAACAAAGAAGCATGAGTGACGCATTTCCAAAGGCTGAAAATCAGCATGCAGCAGAGCATGACGCAGGTGATGATGTTAGTCAGAAAAGGGTTACCATCCAGGCATCCCCAGCACAACCAGAAAGACCAGCAGGGGGTGCTGGAGGGACAGCAGGGGAGCAGTTAAGGTCAGCTGGAGGAGAGTAGTCCATCTCTGCCGTTAGCCCCGCCCTCCCTCTGAGGTGCCACAGGAAGGACCCTCACACAGGCAGGTGTGGTGACCCCATGTGCCCTCTGAGGTGCCACAGGAAGGACCCTCACACAGGCAGGTGTGGTGACCCCATGTGCCGTCTGAGGTGCCGCAGGAAGGACCCCCACACAGGCAGGTGTGGTGACCCCATGTGCCCTCTGAGGTGCCACAGGAAGGACCCTCACACAGGCAGGTGTGGTGACCCCATGTGCCCTCTGAGGTGCCACAGGAAGGACCCTCACACAGGCAGGTGTGGTGAGCCCATGTGCCCTCTGAGGTGCCGCAGGAAGGACCCCCATACACGCAGGTGTGGTGACCCCATGTGCCCTCTGAGGTGCCGCAGGAAGGACCCTCACACAGGCAGGTGTGGTGACCCCATGTGCCCTCTGAGGTGCCACAGGAAGGACCCCCACACAGGCAGGTGTGGTGACCCCATGTGCCCTCTGAGGTGCCACAGGAAGGACCCCCACACAGGCAGGTGTGGTGACCCCATGTGCCCTCTGAGGTGCCGCAGGAAGGACCCTCACACAGGCAGGTGTGGTGACCCCATGTGCCCTCTGAGGTGCCGCAGGAAGGACCCTCACACAGGCAGGTGTGGTGACCCCATGTGCCCTCTGAGGTGCCACAGGAAGGACCCTCACACAGGCAGGTGTGGTGACCCCATGTGCCCTCTGAGGTGCCGCAGGAAGGACCCTCACACAGGCAGGTGTGGTGACCCCATGTGCCCTCTGAGGTGCCGCAGGAAGGACCCTCACACAGGCAGGTGTGGTGACCCCATGTGCCCTCTGAGGTGCCGCCTACATTTACAAGACATTTACAGCCTCCAGTCTCACCACCTGCAGCCAATAAAGAACTGCGGAGCCACTGGGGGGGGCCAAGACCCCACAGATGGGGGTCCGAGGGGAAGACAGTGACAAGTGCCGGAGGGATCTTGGGAACATAGATTCTCTAACGGTTTGAGCACAGACTCCCACTGTCACTCAAGAGCTGCTTGTTTGTTTTTGTGTACGTCTTTTTCATGATTCATTGTAAAGTTACTTTTAAAGAGATGCTTTATCCTGGCTGTGGTAGAAAGCTGGCCATGGTAGTTACTCAGTGACTTTAAAGCTGTAGCGTATGGCTTTATGCCCTGGTTTTCAGTTTGCCATGTTTGGCTTTTTTTTAGGGAAGCAGACTGCAGTCACCACAGACACAGTTAAAAGGGCGTTTCCCGCTTGCCATGTGTCCGCTCGCTGGGGATGTGGACGTCTTTTGGCCGCCGATTTCCCATGTCAGCCATGTCTGGAGCTGTGGTCTCCACTCTGAAGCTGTTGTCTTGATGGCATCATTTCAGCTCATTCGCTTTTCCCATGATGCAGGGAAGAGGAGAGTCATTAATTCCCTTGTTTATCTTGGTGGACGGTAGGTGTCTTTCCCTGACGTAGACCAGCCTCCCCCACGCCCCCAGTATGACACAGCCAGCCCCCTCCTTGCTGGTCTGGCCCAACAAACATCACACATGTGATCCCAAATGCCGCTGCCACATATTTATGAGAGCCCCAGATCTGGATCGGGGATGTTTACAACAAGGGCCCCAGATCCGAATCTGGCATGTTTACGACAAGGGCCTTGGATCCGGATCAGGAACATTTCCTAAGAAGGTCCCAGATCCAGATCAGGCAGGTCTGGTGCCCTGGGTTGAAATCCTCTCCTCCTGGGGGATCCTAGTAAATCTTTATCTGAATCAGATGCATGCTGACCCCCCCCCCCCCCCAAGTCCGATAACATGCATCTTGAAGTTCATAAGGAAGCTTCTCCTCTGCTTAAAGAGAGGCAGTGAAGGACTAAGGTTGGGTTTAAGCGGCGCTAGCAGGTTCCAGCTGTATAAATCACAGCAGGGAAGTGGCCACAGGACGCAGACGCAGACGCCGACTTCCAGGCAAGGACTTTTCAGAGTCATAAATCCAAGGTAGCAGAAGTCTATTCATGTGTGACTGATTAAGTCACTCCCCTGATGGACATCAACGGGGGCTTTGCTAATGAACCTCTAAGTACAGGCAGCTATGTTTATGGCAGGGGTCATGACACGGCGTATGGTACCTCCATCCACCGGTGATTCAGCCAGAGGCGTGGCCATAGGACACCCAGTCTCCATGGTGACCACATCGTTAGTCACAAGGATGCCCGGAGGAGACTTGGAGTCGGTAACTCAGCCTGTGCCGTCTGAGCTTTGTGTTTTATGGTGGAGTTTTAATGGAAAAAGTTTAGGACTCCAGTTAGGACTCTCAGAATCGCGCTCTTCATCAAATATGGCCGCCGAGGTTGAATTTCAATCCACTAAAACTGTCTGCCATTGTAAACTGGATCCTTTCCGTGCATCATCAAGCTGTTTGAAGAACTTGCAATTTCGAGTAAAACCCAGATCCGCAAAATAAAAAGTCTGGTTTTGTGTTTCTGTTGCATTAATGAGGCTTTGAATCACCCTTTGTGTTTGTTTGATCGTCTAGTTCGATAAAACAACCATTGAATACTTTGAGCATTGCATTATTTGTTTGTTTCACTAAGCTTTTATCAGGGTGTACAGGTTTTATATATATTTAACCAGCTATGTCTCTGATTGTGTCCCGGACTGTTTACTTGGAATCTGTTTTTATGAGTCGTCGGACTGTCAGGGCTGCAGATGTTATTCTACAGTGAGATTTCCCAGCATGCCCCATCACAGGGCTGCAGATGTCATTCTACAGTGAGATTTCCCAGCATGCCCCATCACAGGGCTGCAGATGTTATTCTACAGTGAGATTTCCCAGCATGCCCCATCACAGGGCTGCAGATGTTATTCTACAGTGAGATTTCCCAGCATGCACCATCCCAGGGCTGCAGATGTCATTCTACAGTGAGATTTCCCAGCATGCACCATCACAGGGCTGCAGATGTTATTCTACAGTGAGATTTCCCAGCATGCACCATCCCAGGGCTGCAGATGTCATTCTACAGTGAGATTTCCCAGCATGCACCATCCCAGGGCTGCAGATGTTATTCTACAGTGAGATTTCCCAGCATGCACCATCCCAGGGCTGCATATGTCATTCTACAGTGAGATTTCCCAGCATGCACTATCCCACGGCTGCAGATGTTATTCTACAGTGAGATTTCCCAGCATGCACTATCCCACGGCTGCAGATGTTATTCTACAGTGAGATTTCCCAGCATGCACTATCCCACGGCTGCAGATGTTATTCTACAGTGAGATTTCCCAGCGTGGACCATCCCAGGGTTGCTGATGATCACGGCTCAAATGGATCACTACCCAGAAGGAAGGCCGTTGAATTTAACATGGCAGTATAACGAAAAATGTGGGAGCCGGTGAAGCTTTGCTCCTGAAGCCCCAGAACCGGCCGTCCCTTCAGCCTTAATAAAATGCCCTGCCCTGATTTTTTACTCCCCTGTCTGTTGTTTTTCTCATGTTTATTACATCTCAGAGAGACAGTGGTGAGACGGGGTACATTTTGGGGGCTCTTGTCGGGATGTCAGTGGCCTTTTGAGCTCTTGCTTAAAGGGGTGTTGTGTGGCTCCGTGAGCTGCAATTGTACATCACTTTGGGGAAAGTGTCTGCAAAAATGATGAAATGCATAATGCCAGGAGGGTAACAGAGGCTAATCTCATGAAGGAGACTGAAGCAGACTCTGCATAATGCTCAGGACAGATTGGAGGTGCCAGCCTTTGACAGGCAGTATGTTGTCTTCATTCCCAGATATGCCCAGCTGAGTAACTTCTGAATTTTCCCCCGTTTTTATCTGCAGAACGTGGCCTTATGGGTCTAAACACACAGAAGCCTTTATCCATCCATCCATTCATTCATTTTCTCTAACCACTTATCCTATTCAGGGTCGCAAGATGTTCGTAGCCTATATCAGAGGCTATGCCAGCCAGGATGGAACGCTAACCCATCACAGGGCACACAAGCACATCATTTACACACACACACATACACTCACTCACACACCATTCACTCACACACACACACCATTCACACACACACCATTCACTCATACACCATTCACACACATACACACACACCATTCACTCATACACCATTCACACATACACACACTCACACACCATTCACTCATACACCATTCACACACACACATACACACACTCACACACCATTTACACACACACATACATTCACTCATACACCATTCACACACACACTCACACACCATTCACTCACACACACGCAATTCACTCATACACCATTCACACATACACACACTCACACACCATTCACTCATACACCATTCACACACACACATACACACACTCACACACCATTTACACACACACATACATTCACTCATACACCATTCACACACACACTCACACACCATTCACTCACACACACGCAATTCACTCATACACCATTCACACATACACACACTCACACACCATTCACACATACACCATTCACACACACACTCACACACCATTCACACATACACACACCATTCACTCATACACCATTCACAAACACACACACTCACGCACCATTCACTCATACACCATTCACACACACACATACACACACTTACACACCATTCACTCATACACCATTCACACACACACTCACACACCATTCACTGACAAACACGCAATTCACTCATACACCATTCACACACACACTCACACACACCATTCACTCATACACCATTCACACATACACACACTCACACACCATTCACACATACACCATTCACACACACACTCACACACCATTCACTCACAAACATACACCATTCACACACACACACACACCATTCACTCATACACCATTCACACACACACATACACCATTCACACACACACACACACACCATTCACTCATACACCATTCACACATACACACACTCACACACCATTCACTCATACACCATTCACACACACACATACACACACTCACACACCATTCACACACACACATACACACACTCACACCATTCACTTACACACATACAACATTCACACACACTCACACACCATTCACTCATACACCATTCACACACACACACACACACACACACACTCACACACACCATTCACATACACACACTCACACACCACTCTACAGACCAAAACAGGACAAGTATGCAGGTTCAACAGGTCAAAACACAATGAGTATGCAGGTACTACAGACCAAAACAGGACAAGTATGTAGGTTCAACAGGCGAAAACACAATGAGTATGCGGGCTCTACAGACCAAAACAGGACAAGTATGCAGGTTCAACAGGCGAAAACACAATGAGTATGCGGGCTCTACAGACCAAAACAGGACAAGTATGCAGGTTCAACAGGCCAAAACACAATGAGTATGCGGGCTCTACAGACCAAAACAGGACAAGTATGCAGGTTCAACAGGCCAAAACACAATGAGTATGCAGGCGCTACAGACCAAAATGGGACAAGTATGCAGGTTCAACAGGCCAAAACACGATGAGTATGCACGCTCTACGCACTAAAACACAACTAGTTTGCAGGGTCTACAGGACAAAAGAAAACTGGTATGCAGGCCCCATGGGCCAAAACACAGAATCAGGCTCTGAGGAGTTTCCTGTCCTTGGAATTTCTGTTCGTTCATCTCAAATTTAACCACCACAGACAAAGTCAACCTCCGCATAGCATTGTGAGGGTGTGTCTCAAACCCCTGGCCACCCCCCCAGGCATCATGGGGGTGTGTCTCAAACCCCTGGCCACCCCCCCAGGCATCATGAGGGTGTGTCTCAAACCCTTGGCCACCCCCGCTGGCATCGTGGGGGTGTATCTCAAACCCCTGGCCACCCCCCCAGGCATCGTGAGGGTGTGTCTCAAACCCCTGGCCACCCCCCCAGGCATCGTGAGGGTGTGTCTCAAACCCCTGGCCACCCCCCCCAGGCATCGTGAGGGTGTGTCTCAAACCCCTGGCCGCCCCCCCAGCTTCTCAATTCAGTCATTTTTAAAATTGATGCACAAAGTGAACTTTAAGGTCTCCGAACTTCCATAACAGAACAAACAATCTAACCAGAACACTTAGTTGAGGTGAAATGCATGTCTGACAGATTGTGTGCTGTCCTGTGTTTTCAGCTGTGACATGTAAGCTAACTTGTTAATTTAATAGGTCCTGTGAAGAACAGAAACCTCTGAAATGTCCAGCAAGGGGAAGGAAATGGGAGAGAAAATGAAAACCAAACTCCACCAAAGGGATCATGTGTAAATTCATACACATGTGTTCCCTTTAAAGTGCTCTATTCTCTGTACAGCAGGCATCGACATACACTAAAGATTGTGGATTAGTATCTGGAGTTAAACACCCCATAAAATTGCTTTGTGGAAGATGGCAGTAATGATATAAAAGATGTGAGAAATCAGGAAGAAAAGATCAAGATATTTTGTGTTTATATTGTATCTCTTGAAAGTAACATTTACTCAGAGTCCAAGAGTTTGCCAAGAGTTTTACATTCCTTAACTGGAAAGTCGTCTTTTCCATTTCACTGTCCTCCCATCCCAGTCCTCCCAGCTGACCCTAAAACAGGGCAGTTATACTAACCAGCACCAGCTGGGCTGCTCTGGCCCCTTTACCAGCAGGATCAAATGCTATAGAAACAGCCCCGGCTTAGGCAGACCCTGCCCCGTGTCCCAGTGTGTCTCCCTGCGGCGTATGGATCACAATGAAATATCCAGCAAAAACAATTCTAATGAGCATATGGTCCATTAAACAAACGTGAAGGTGAAGAAGTGCGACAGGAATAGTAATGACGTGTTTGGATTTCGCAAAGATCTTTTAGGAATACAAAGGACCACAAGAAAACAGGTCAAGCCTGAAGTTATAGTTCAAGCACAAATGACCAGACTGAACCTGGCTTATTTCTGGCATCTTATGAGAAGACTGGCGTATTCAAGAAAATCTTAATCACTGGAAAAATACCCAGCGGTCAAGTTGAAGTTAAAAGAAGAAGAGAATGACCAGCATCAAGTGGATGGACTCAGTCCTCACAACAATAAGCATGCAATAAGACCTGGACAGAAGGTCCTGAGGATTATGGCCTGCAGTCTACGTCATTTTGACAGCACCTAGTAATAATAATAAATCATTTTATTATACATCATGTTCCTTTATAGTGTTTTCAGTATAGTGTAAAGTTGGACGCCCCCTTGGTCTCGCCCCATGGCCTCGCCCCCTTGGTCTTGCCCCATTGGTGCACACATCCCCCACTAGCATAGCCATAACCGACTCTCAGCCCTCTGTGGTTTAGTTCAGCGACCGCCTGAGGTAACGGCACGAGCCACCATTCAGGAAGCTGCTCCGAATTCCTCCAGCCACAGAGTGCAGTCCGTGTCATTTTAAAAGCACACAGTGGGGAGAAACAACAGCCCGTGCCGGGTCTGCGTGGCACTTATCCTAAAATCACACCGCAGCCCCCCACCCCACACCAGGCTCCTTTCCATTCCGGCTTGGCGTGGTAAGCATAACCCATTCTGGACGCAAATCAGATGAATAAGACAAGCGGCTGATGAAAGCGTCGTAAATTGCGGCTGAACTGAGGACCTTTGGTGAAGTGGCTGAGACTGGTTCTCTGGGGATAGATTATATGCAGGATTATGACCCTTTTATTGGGATTCTATGAGCTGCTAACCTTCCCGTTATAGATGTTCATGAGACCAAGACGATAAATAGGCTGTTAGCTACCACAGAATTAGCCATAAGCTAAGTTCCAACCACCCCTCTCCCTGGCATAACCCTAAACGCTCATGTGAGTATGGGTTCTCTATGGATGTCATCCAGGTGTGGCTCAAAATTCAACCCTGCTACCCTCCCCCTGGGAAATCTGCCAAAATTGGCAAGTAGCGTCTTGTCCGACAGGAGAGCCGAGCCTGAGCGATGCGTTAGAGCTTATCCCGGCGCATTTTCCTGTATAGGAAGCTTCGTCCCCATCAGGGAGGACGACGGGGCGGAGGAAAGGACACAGAAATCTGTCGCAGCCCACCGTTCTTGTGGCACTTTCTCTTTGCTTGGCTAGTAGGTGATCACTTAACGGACGTCTGCTCTCAACCCTCCGGCTTCTCCTGCTGAATCAGGCCCAAGGAAATGTTCCACTGGATCTGAACCAAACCGGCGCCATGGCACACTTCCCGACCCGGCAAGATCACAATAGCTGGCAGCGCCTTCGGGCAGAGGCGGCCCGGGCCCAGCCTGTGTTCTCCGACGCTCCTGTTGCCCTCGCCCAGCTCTCTCCACACACCTGGTGTTTTATCTCTGTGTTCTGCTTTCTCTCACTTTTATTCTCTGTGCCTGTGTGCGAATGTGTTTTTCTTTTGTGCTTTTTACCGTGCTCAGCTCAGTGGGAGTGCTGTCTGTGTGCTTTGGTTTTCAGTCCTGGTGTTTCTCTAGTCAAAGGTCAATATTGTCCAATGGTCTTACCTGCCAGTCGAAGCTCTCTGAATCATGATTTCATGATTTACTGTTATTATAACATGTAAATTAAATTGTTGCCGTTGTATTCCTGTTACTTTCATGTGGAGTATATTGATGGCGTAATTGGGTGCCAAAAAGCTGCAAGTTTAGAGACTATTATCTGATGTACATTTAAGATATGCACTGGATTGCGACCCACAAGAAGTGTCCGTGTTTGTGTGTCCGTGACAGCACGCTTTTACATCTGCGTACGGTAATTTTCATTGTATTTCGCGTTTTTGTACAGTAGAGGGCGCCATTGTAATTGAAAAGACGAACAAGTATTTGTAGACTTGTGGTAATATTAATGCAGGTCCTAGGACACCTGTGAATTTTGTGCTGATGGTGATGGACAACTCCTACCTCAACACTGACCACTGTTTCACCAAAAACGCTTCTTTCAATACTTATTAGCCGCTGTTTCAAACATGTCTGTCACAGCACAAGTTAAACACATTTTTTTTTAATTGGTTGCCTTGAGGGCAACAGCTTTTTAAAAAAAATCTTTGGAAATCTTTGATTTGTTGCAGTGTGTTTACTACAGAATCCGAACTGAAATCACAAAGTGAAGATCAAGCAAAATGCTTCCCTGACAAATTTAAGGACTTCAAATGAGCAGAAGGATCCCTCACCACGTTTCCTTTGTCTTGACATCTCTGCTTTTACTCAAAGCACTGCTTTAAGTGGAACGATGAACCGTCCCTGATCCGATTTCTGTTGAACACAACGTCGTTTCTGTGGATCGCCTCAGTGACAAAGAGTGATGTTCGGCTTCTAAGCTGTAGACATAAATGAATCCTTTTAACCAGCAAGGAAGCGGCTATATGGGAACTCAGGAGTTTGCCCACAGGACTCGCCTCCCAGGATACCACTGATGCTGCCAGGGAAATCACCTGCTTAAGTGGGCTGTTCGGCTGATTTCCTCAGTGGGATGCGTCAGTGCTCCAGGCCTGGTTCCAAGCACACCTTCCGGAAGGCTGACAGAGAGAGCATGCAAAGGTGACCCCAAATTGTTGGAGACGAATCCTCCCGAATGATTGTGTTTCTAGGTCAGGCTGTCAGGAGACCCTCAGGCTTCAGGCTGTCAGGAGACCCTCAGGCTTCAGGCTGTCAGGAGACCCTCAGGCTTCAGGCTGTCAGGAGACCCTCAGGCTTCAGCCTTGGGATTATGGTCTGCTAAGGAATTGTGCTAAAATCTAGGGCTGTCCCATTTTACGTCTACAAGAAGATTTCAATTTGCATCACATCTTCACATAAGTGTTTTGAAGACTGCTTTGATACATTTGCATTTACATTTACTTTTGTTTAGCAGACATGCTAATCCAAAGCGACGTACAACTGAGGCAAACCATGAATGAAGTGCAGCTTGGCTGAGCTTCCAGTGAGTGACCAGGTACAGGTGTAAGCAGGACTGGAGCAGGAGCTACAGAGCACTGTTTAGATATGGCAGCTTTGTGCATAAAACGCTGGGCAGCCATGATGGCTCCTGTGTTTGTGGGCTTTGGTAGCTCATCTACACCATGTGGCACAAGCCGGAGGTCAGGAGAGCGCTAATGAAAACATCAAAGGAGATTTAAATGTCAAATAACCAGTTACTGCTACTTACTGTGCATCTGTGATACAAGCTGTGATTAAAAATGTGCCTGTATTTCAAAAAGCAGATTAAGCCTCAACATAAAGCTCTCGTGAGGGAGGGAGGATCATTTTAGCTTCATATTTATTTTTATGTATTTATCTTTTGCCTTAGAGCACCGTCAAATTTGCACTCCTCAGACAAACATAATACACCCTGTTTTCTGATTGTGTGTTTAGATCACTGAAAAGCAGATTTCTGTTTCCATATTACATAATTCATGTCAAATTCGTATGTGTTTTAAAAAAGTAAATATGGCAATCAAATTGATAGGGACTTGCTACCAAAAACCATTAGTACTTTTACTGTGATGATAATTATAATGGTGTTACATATGTTAAGTATATTAAGGTTGATGTACATCAATTTTTAATGTTTAACAATTCCTCTTCCCCACAGTCTCTAAAATATTTTGAATTTACATATGTTGACCATATTTTTTCCCATTCCACGAAATTTAACTTCTGAACTTCAAAGTTATAGATTTTCCATGTCTGTTTATGCTGTCCCTCATGACCAAAATCATGCTAGTTTATTTTGCCCATATACAGCTGCAATTAAAAAGAGCTATTTTAATAGAAGTGACAATTATCTGCTATATATATGTTTTAACATTGTACTTCTTGTTAAGTAATCAATTGTTCGGTCAAATTTTAAGTATTAACTGAATTCTTCTTGTGTTTCCATAGTTTTCACACTCTTAGCATATTTATGTCAAATTGCTACTTTTTCACTATTTTTTACTTTTGCCTTTAAACACAAAAGCCCATAAAAGTACTCCATTGAACATTATCCTTTTACAATGTATGAAATGTAAGTCCCATAAAGACCACGAACACAAACTTTTTAATTCCGTTCCCTTCAATTATTTTTATACAGTGCCATTCCAAACACAATTAAGTTCCAGAGGGAGGTCTCTACATTTTTTCTGGCCCAACATGGTAAACACAATGACACTTGAACTGTTGCATTCTTCCATAATGAATAACAATTTTTATACAATGATATGGTACATGATGTGTGTGGTAACATGTTTAAGTGTAATCCATTTTGAAATATTAAGCTTTATCGTTACAGCTGCACCTGCGCTATGTATATGAATTTAAGTGAATTCACTTTTAATTCTACTTCCTTAAATTCAGATGAAAATGCAATTCTGCATCGTGTTTTCAATCAGAATTCAAATTCAGTTCAAATTCATGAATTGAATTAGAATGTCAAGGACATTCGCAAGTCAGTTTTGAATTGTGCGCGACATGCACTTAAAATGTATACATACGTTAAACCTACGAAAAGCCCTTTTCTATAACCTACATTATAATTTCATATCGCAACAGTGACGTATTATTATTATTATTATTATCTTGCCATAAAAAGGGTGTGTGTTTTTATGATATTGTTTTTGTGATTAGGTAGGAACTAATGTGGATGGTACTTCAATATATTTCGGGCGACTTATATGACTTTATGAGAGAATAGCAGGCAAAAGTTCAAATAAAGCACGATTCACTCGTTAATTTATGAACTTGATTACGAAATACTTCGCGAAACCCTATCCATTCCTACATGATAACGAAGTATTCAGCGTTACGCACGTTTCGGGAAACGCATCTCCAACCGATAGCTTGCCTGATTGCATTGCTATCATAAGTAGCCTAGTATATTAGTCAATTACATTTTATCGCAGGCCTATATAATTATTTGATATATCATTTTTAAGTCTAGAAAACTACACTAGGGTGTTATTTTTCAGTGATTGCTCAGATTAAGGTTCCCTGTAGGCTTATGTTCTGCCATTCACTGTTTACGTATCCGTTGGATCGATTCAGCGATGTGTGTAGCATGAAGAGACGACGCGGGATCGCGGATTAAACTCGACCGGCACTGTACATTTGCGTGTTTGCTTTGCACTTTTGCTATAACTGTCTGCAGAACTGGAAAGCAACCAAAGATTTCCCGCGTCTTCTAATCAATATTCCTATTATTAACCGTATTAAGTACCCGCCAGTGTGGTCCAGTCACGGCATTTTTATGGTGAGACGCTGGTCTCAGGGTTATGCAGGTTAGCTGGGATTTAAATTAACACTGGTCAACTTTTATAGATTTACTATTGCAAATAAATATATAATATTCGCTGGTGTCCTATATGCATTCCGTTATTCGTGGTTTAAATGATCTAACATTTTGAGTATTTTTAATAATAATAACAATAATAGTTGTTTTTGCAATTGTGTTGATTTTAAAATGTGCGTGCTTTGCTAATATATAGGTTTACTGCATGCTTTCGTAAATCCTCGTTTTAGTTTTTATATCTTTTCAAATTCGAATAACGAAACAAAACATCAGAAAAACTATTGTTTTCATAAAGGATGGAAAAGTAAGCAGTCAGTTAAAATGTAAACTTTTTTTTACTAAATTATTCACGTTTTATCGATTCTTCCAATGATTAGGGAAGATTGTCCTATTTTATTTTATTATATTTTCAAAGCTTTTGACTTCTGAATGTGTTCTGCATGTCTACGACTTTATAGGCTACTGCGTTTTGGATAAACCATGGAAAGTTTAGGCAATTAATAATTAATAATGCTTTTAATTAAGTTACATTGCCTGTTGAACAATGCTACTGTTATGCTCACTTATATTTTCATTTTACATTTCACACAGCCATGTCCAGCAGACGCTTTTGTACAAGGCGACGTACAAGTGAGGTAAACAGCACATTACAAATATATGACTGTCAAGGAGTCGACTAAGCATAACTGCAAGAGCTACACAACATCTACAAAATAAAGCAAGAAGCTGGTTCTGAGACTATTCAAAGACCAGAAGTGCAACGTAAGAACATTTGGGGAATTTCATGAGGTATCAGGTCTTTCTGGCGAATCTGAATATGAGGAAATGAACAATTAAGTTTAGCTTTCCCGCAACCAACATTTAACATATTTTATTTTTCGGGAGGCTGGTGCGGAAAGTAAAATAATGACTCGTACAGTTCTAAAGTTATCCACAATAGGGAGCATTTTTGCATCTTCCATTGATTATGCATTTAAATTGGTGAATTACCTATAAAGGTGTACATTTTATTGCTTCGGTTATAGATTTCATAACAGAATCAGGCATGACAGAACCAGGTAAGCCACTGATCAAACAAATATGCCTATATATACACGACGAAGTCGATATAATAATTTTCGTCATAACGACTTCTCGTTTGTATTTTGTTTGAAGAGTAGAGTTGGTAAATTAACAGAACAGCCATAAAGACAGCCCGCTCGGCGTGCCACCATTGTAAATGCATGTGATATTTATCAAAATGAGAAAACTGTTGCGAATTGCTTACCAAAGTCATATTAGTCTCCTTCACTCTGAATGGTATATGGTAGCGGCCCCATACACGCCACATAATCAGAATGCCCCCCCGGCTCACCTTCCTGAGCGAACTGCGCATGTCACGGTGACCTTGCATTCCTCTGCAAGGCCGCACGTGCCGCACACCTGCTGCTCGGAGTCGCAGCTCTGCGTCCAGTGTCCCGCGCATGTTAACATTTCCCAGCCAATCATTACGTTATCTGCGGGTGCTGTGCGTTTCCCCTTTGCCGTCCCGTATGGAGCATGTCTAATTTATGACCTTAGGTTTTAAAGTGTGTCTTCCTATTTGTATTTAGTGTGTTTCCACCATATAACTGAGATATATAGCTCGGTGGAAACTGTGGGAACTGACTTTTGAGATTTTGTCTCTATATCCTATATGCATTTAATCACCGCACTGTGCCTTTGGCTGTTATATTTTAATGAAACACTTCTAAAGCCAGTGACGTCCCAGTTTATAATTTATACAAAGGGCATAGCCACGCTCCTTCGACTCGGTCTCAGGAAATCAAATTCAATTGTTTCAGGCTCAGAAAGATATATAGATAGATATAGATTTGCCGTTGTTAGTCTTACGTCGTTTAAAAGCGTATAAGACGTTTTTATTTATTTATTTTTTACACGTAAACGACCTGGCAAGAATGCTCCAGCGATGCTTGAATTCCAGTGAAAGACAGAACATATGAACGATGAGCGCTAATGTCTCCAGGCCGTATTGGGTTTTACTTTAACTGGCTGACGGGAAGAAACCCGCACCTTGTTATAGCCTAACAGTAACGCACAAGAAAACGCAAAGCTTGCATAATATATTCATATAGGCTTGTTTTTATTTCTTTGTTTATGTAGGCCTATAATAAAGAATATGTTGACCATATTTAAAAGACAGTACAAAAAGGGAGGCTTTGCAATGTCACCAGATATGTCATTTTGACTCGGTGCTATTTAGCATGCGCCAGGATATTGTGTCGTAGCCTAGGGTTCCGTTATAGCGGCGTCCTGACCGCTTATGCTACAATTAAGTATGCCGGCACCAGGGGGCGTTATGCTCAAACCGAGAAGCCAATGTGTGGGCAGGAGTGTGGTACCGTATCTCTCCCGGATGCGCTACAAAGGAAGGCGGCCAGGCTCATGGATACGAAGAGGAGGTAACATGAAGCTGTGCCGCTCTCTCCCTCACTGTGCTTTGTTATGATAGTAATCATAGCTGTATTTTACCTCAACAAACATTTCGCCTGTTTAAATGTTTTTATCGTTCACCTATCAATGTAAGTAATATCTTTCGTTTCAGTCCAGAATTCCAGGAAGAACGCCATGAACATTTTACCGCGTGTTATCTTCACATTGCTTCTTGTAAAACATTTAGCCTTTGTTTGAACTATTTAATTAAAATTCAAATCTTCATATTTTGAAGATAAATCTCTTGTTTTGTACACTCATTTTCACATACACTGTAACGCGAATGAATTTAAACAATGCTTCGTTTGAAAAATTAACGAATTTATGGACACTTTTTGATGTAGGTCCATAGCAAATGCTATTAGAAACAGTTTAAAATGTTTTAGTGTCCGGTGAAGCATATAATCAGTTTATTATATCGTATATTTAAATGGACACCGTTTTGATCTTATGTTATTGTCGTTATTACTTTTTCATGGTCGTATTTTTAAATGCCATGTAAATTATGACGAGCTTAATAAATATTTGTGATGATTTGGTTAAATGGACATGGACATTCAAATGAAACTGGAGTAAGCATAAATCAAGTCCATATCGGGGAAATAACATACCATCGTGTACTCTTTCTGGAAAGTATATAAACAGACACAAACATTTGTATTCCAATTTCCATATTTATTACCTGCGTAAGATTCGGTTTAGCTGCAAGTACATTTGTCAACTATTGGGCTTGCAAAATTAATTAAAAAAAAATTGTGATTCCTTTCTGAAATATTCCAGTCATTGGATCTGGGTTGAAGGTGCGAAAAAAATCCTTGTAGATATGAAAAGCCACAAAGATGTGTTGAAATTTAAGTAGCTCTAAATAATATAAAGCCGAACGTAGTTTTAAAAAAATGGGACAATTTATTACAAGATTTGTGTGGTGGCTTCTAGTTAGTTGACAGGTTGAGAGTTGTTTTATGTGGGATATCTTTTGCTTCGTTGACATTTTATCCACTGGATTTAGGTGGGACGGACAAATAATAGCCGCTTCAAGTATAATTAACTCCCGTTTTCTCGATTATATTCCGTTCAGCACTGAAATCGGACTGACTCCCAACCAACGGGTCTCAGAAGGAGGCCGAAATAAGACCGAAAACGAAGTGTTCTAAAAAAAATCGACAAGGGGTATTGAAATGCGCCACGATTTACCTTATGGGAAGCAATTACCTGGGATATATGGAATTGCTTAAAGAGCGGGGTTTTTTTTGTAATTTTTAAATATGAAGAAGATGAGGCATTAAAAAATGTGGAGGACGTGTCAGGATGTTTATAGAGTTTAATTGCTGCAATTACATCGTAAGAGACGCGAAAGCTTTGTGCTAAGTACGTCCAACGTGTAAAAAGGGCACCTCTTAATCTGGAAAAAAATGGTGTGTGTGTGTGTGTGTGTTTGTATTGCAGTCATGCCACATGCACGCAAACAGATTAAATTTTAAGAACCATGACGGTATGAATTTCAAGATAGACAATTTACGGACCCAGACACAAAAAAATGTTATCTTAACCTGTATGTAAACATACAGCAAATACCGTTTTTAAACTCACTGCAATTGTTAATTATCTCAGTGACGGGTTTGTTTCTTTTGACATCAAGGTCTGAGTACATTTGGCTGAAGGTCCTGATCATCTCACCAACAGCCGCGGACATATGCAATTAATAAGCATTCAACAGATGAAAGAGACGCAAGACGGGACTAATTCATTACCCCGCGTCCGTGCCCGGCTGATAGCCTTTCAAGCTCTGATTCACAGTTGCTACAGCAAAACTCTTAAAATGCATCATCTGTGGATTTTTGCGCAGGATGCTGCGTGTGTAATTAATAGAGGAAATATCGTTTAAGATTATCTATGCATAATCTTAATCGCGCCGGTTTAAACTATGGAAAATCGTTTCCGTTAAATGCTTATATACCATTAAATGTTGGGATTTTTACATTAGATAGGCGTTAAATGTATATATAACAGAAACTTCGGTTGTAAATACCGCACACGATTCGAAAGTAGCGCATATATCTTAATAACAGGTCAGATACTTTTCTACTAAGTGCGCTTAATCGAACGCTGTAAATGAACATTGTAGGCTGAAAGCTGTTAGTCTGCAAGACTCAATGCAAATTTTGAAAAACGAAAAGGTTCGACTATATATAACACACACACACGGCAGGTTCCGCATAAAAAGAAAAGGATTTTGAAATGTGACCCCCCCCCCCCCATGTCTTTTTTTTAATTAAAATAGGGAAATATAAAATGATAAAATAAGAAGACAGCCATTCAGACATGATTAAAATTACTATGGATGTCTATCTCTGAAATGAATTTACTCAAAGTTATGGGTAAAAAATAAATTACGGATAACTTTTTATAAACGGATAGGCCCTATATAGTGTCCGCGATTAGAGAGGAAGAGAAAAAGGATGTTGAGCGTGATAAATCATCTAATTTTCTGCTCAATAGTATCACACGGTTTATCGATGGATTTATTAGGGAAGCGTAGATAGCATTGTGCGGCGCCCGAGGCTACGACAGCGGACGGGCGTCCCCTGTTCGTGCACTCTTTTAACGGCTACTTCGGGGGCTGCGCTCTGCTTGTGGTTATCGCCCCCCATCGCCAGGTGCACCGGCAGAGACGGGGGTAGGGTGATGCTGGGGGGGGGGGTGGGGGGGGTCAGTAGGTTCAAGCTTTTGTAATGGACACAATGCCACATTGCAATGAACCGTCGGAAAGCACGGCCGAATACCTGATTTCAAAGCCTCAAACACAGAAAGAATAAAACGCGTAAGTTATTGTAGAGGAGGTGTCACGGACATTGTGTGTTTTTAATTGTAACTAATAAGCCGTACGTGCCTTCCATTTATTGCAGTTCTTCGGGCAATTGCAGTTATTATGTAAACCACAAAACGTGATTCAGCTACAACAATTAATCAAATAACAGTATATATTACTCTTATAAATATGACAAATTGTAAATCGTAGTTATAGTTAATTACTTTTTTATTACACCTGCATATGTATATAGACATAATATGTAGGAAAAGGCTCCCAGACTGACTGTCGCTTTCAACGATGACAACTAAAAATGCCTATGATGATTTCCTTTAGTTAAAAATAAGTTTTGGTTTTTTTTTTTGGAGTGGAAGGAAGAATATATATTTTTAAAAAGATTAACCTAAGATTTTCACAGTGACAGATTTAAAGAAAGTTATGTTGGCTGAGCAACCGAAGTAAGGTGTCGCTTTTGTCCTAAATTTGTTTATTCACATTATAATTTAACCAAAACAAAATACACTAAATGCGCTGTTGTCAAAATGCTTACATCTGAACATTTCTGAGACACCTTGAAAAAACACAAAATCTCCCGTCTGGCTAACTTTCATTTATCGCGCAACAATAATTTTAGTTGAAGCTGTAGTATAGGCGTAGCGTCGTGTATAATTCACTACCATAAATTTGCTCCCATGTTTTCAAATTGCATACAGAAAACGATTTTGACGTTAGCAGATTTATATTATATGCATATTTTTAAAGTCATACTGTCAAATTTTTTGTTATAGCAAACAAACAAACAAACAACAACAACAACAACAACAATAATAATAATAATAATAATAATAATAATAATAATAATAATAATGTGAAGGGAGAGCCCGGACCAGCTGACTGTTTTGGAGGCGGAACGGCTTCTTCTAATCTGCAGTGCGCACGGACGCTGAGCACCAATAGCATCCGAATGTCAGTAAATAGTCTAAAATGTGACGCGGTCGGAGAAGGGGAGGGTGTATCTCTGCGCCTCAATCTCGGTTTGGGATTTTTCAAGCCATGGGACTGTTCATGGCACAGTGATTTCTGAGTTCGCCTTGGAGCATCTGCACTTTTTACCCCTGGATTTTACCGCGCCGTCTGATTGCTTACAAAAAACTTTTTCGCAAAGATATCTCGCGGGAGTCATTCTCCGATTGCTTCCGACGCGGCACAGCACGCAGATTATTTGGTTTCGACGAAAAGGGCGCGTTGCAAGCAATCGAAGCAAACAAACAGGTGACAGATCATTTCGAGTTAAATCCATTCTAATGCTGTGACACGGTGTGGCTGTTTAATATTTGGTTTTGGGAAAAGTAACACGGCGCTTGTGCTGCGTGGTGCTGTTAATAGAACAGCTTGAGAAGAGTTTTGCAGAAGATCACTTCTGCGCAGTTCGAGTATAGATTGGGGTGTTTAGCAGTTGGGGAATTTGAAGAGAAGGGACGTTAGTGACAGAACACTGTTATGGATATTGCAACAGGTCCAGAATCACTGGAAAGGTGCTTTACGGCAAGAAATCAGTCCGATTATACAAAGATGTTGGACGGTATTAAAATAGAAGATCATCCTTTGCGGTCCGGACCTGCTACATTGGGAGTTATGCTTGGTAAGTCATTCTCTCATTCATCGTGACACTTACAGCCTATAAGAGAGAAAATAAGTTAAATGCTATGATAAGAAGTTAAGCTAAAGCTCTTCACGTATGCGGCTTAATATGTAGTGAAAATATCACGGTAATCCCTTGAATATTATTGTGCTTTTGTGACACATTCTCTTCATACAGTACTGCTTCCTCCTAGTTGCAAATTTGGTTTGATGTAGTTTCATCACTCAAAATTGCATTTGAAAATGATTCCGTGGCCTATTTTGATTTTTAAATGTGTTTCCAGTAGGCTACGTCTAGTATTTTGATTTACATGCCAAGGTTCACTTGAAAATAGGTTTTTATTATTATAATTTTAAATAATCCTTAGATTAATAATATATGAAACACTTATTTTGACTATCAGAAGAATGATTATTTTATAAATAAGTATACAATAGGAAGCATACGAGCACATATATCCTATACTAATTTACATTTTAATCTTTTCGAAAGAAACTTCATGTTTAGCTATAAACATGGATACTCATGTGTATTTCCTGCGCACATTTAACTTCACCGGGAGCTGTTAATTTCCACAGATGCAAATCACTTGAAGAAACAGGTTAGGCTGTTTATTAGCGTATGAAACAGACTATGTTCAATCTCTTCTCCTGTAAACGAAACAATACTTATGTCCTGAATACACGTAGCTGTGAGTTTTAAATAAAAAATAGCCGTGCCATTCAATTATGTCATGTCATAACACACAAGTGGAAATCATTTTTGTAGCAATTTCTGCACAGTTTTCCTTTCAAACTGTTGCGTGTCTGTTGATGAACAATTGTAACTCTGTTTTGTATTGGGTAGGAACGGAGTGCCAGCACCAGGCGGTGTGCGAAGGGTGCCAGCGGCCGATATCAGATCGCTTTCTGATGCGAGTGAACGAGTCTTCGTGGCACGAGGAGTGTCTGCAGTGCGCGGTGTGCCGCCAGCCGCTGACCACTAGCTGCTACCTGCGCGAGCGCAAACTCTACTGCAAACAGGACTACCAGCAGTAAGCACGCGGTTTAAAACGCCGTTAATGTTTCGTTTTACATTATATCACTGCACCCCTTTCTAGTGTATATAGGGTTTTTTTTCCTGCATAAAGACTATATAAGCTGAAAAAAGAATCAAAAGTATATCCCCATTCTTGATTTGTTTTATATATAGAATTATATGGCAGTCGTATTTCAAATTTCAAGCAACTCATACAATCCCACATATTTTCTTACAGGATGTTCCCTGTAAGTGACAGCTCTTGCAATTTCAAAATTGTGCTAGAATTTACAATACACAACAGTACAATGGCGTACATTTCCAGTATAAAAACAAAAGAAGTTGTATTAAAATTTCTTTTAGTACTAGCGCGGTGTTATTAAGAGCAGGAGATGTCGGTGCTGGTGATTTGTTTAAGTCGGGCACAGGCCGTTCCGCGGTGTTCTGGGCCTTGGTAAGACTCTGCTCTTGCAATTTCCACCAAATGAGACAAAACTATTTTAATGCGACATTCAAAAATATCACACCCCGTAATTTTGTTTTCCACTCCAAACTTGTTTCCGTTTTAATATTGATGTTTCGATTGTAATGTTTTAATGCTCTTTAACGGTGGGATTTAATACCACGTCGGGGTGAATTCTAGCTCACTGCCCCATCGTATTCAATTCGCTTAAATTTGATATTTATCAATTATGTTAAACGATACATCATGTTGCATTAATTACAGAACATCACTAGTAAATGCCCCTTAACACTTTCCTAAAATTGCTTCTTAAATGGCTTTATTTCTGCATTGCCTTCCAAGACAGCATAACATTATCTTTTAGGTTTATTCGTTTCTGTTGGTAGTGCGTGGCTTCAGTTAAGACTTTGAATCAACTATTTGCTCACCTGTCCTGAGCACAGAAGGTATCTGTCATTGGAGTACTCTGTCGTTTAACACCAATACGGATAGTGCTTTACGACGCCTCTTCCACTGTCTTGCTGATAAACACCTATTCCTCAAAATAATTTATATGCCATATAATCGTTCTGACGTTTTAATTTGAATGGAAAATAAAAATACATCTACATAGATATATACATTAAACGTATTTATTTTAAAACCAATTTCATTGTCTAGGTCTGCCTGACGCATTAAATAGCCTATAGTTTGCAGTGTTTGTGCATTTGTTTATTTTATTTATTAAACTTATTGTTCTTTATTCGCTTCGTGATTTATTAATGGCGATAATATATGGATTACAGTAGGCCTGAGAAGCGGCACGGAACGGTTCCGTTTGTAAGGAAACACGTGTAAATACGGGAATACAGCCTGAGGTAAAGTGTGTTATCTACGGTTGTAAATCATATGTAGTTTGTGGTATTTTTGACTTGTTCAAATTTAATTATATGTTCCTTTCATGGTTGCCAGACCCGATGCCTTTAGTAATACTTTGCTTTATATAGAATAAATTGCTTTTAAGGTGCACGGAGGTATTCCTAAGAAATCACCATATACTGTATAATAGAATGAAGATTTCTTTTTATATTTTATAGCAAATTGGCTTTCATTATTATTATAATAATTATTATTATTATTATTATCGGTAGTAGTAATATTATGGTGAATAATTTTAGCAGTCTTCGTTATTAATATTTTTTTGCCAGTCTTATGTTCTGCTTCATTTGGATGATTCGTTATGTGTGTGTGTGTGTGTGTGTGTTTATAAAATTGCTATGGTTATAGTAATATATTGTTGTTTTGTATTGGAGGAGAAAATGTAGATTTTAACGGCACATGTATTAAAATGGCTTTTATGATTTACGATGATTTTGCATTTTATTATTTACTATATTTGTTTCTAGTCAATGGACATTGACTTCTTATTAGTAGTAGTGATTTAAAACATTTACTCCTACTGGTATCACTACCAATACTAATAACAACATTCAACGGTGTTATTTTTTTCTGCTATTAAATTTGTGTAATGTGTCATTTCATGGAAAGTTGAGATGGTTTTTGGGTTGTAATTAGCATGCTAGTTTAATCACATAATGATCGTGGCACTGTTCAACATTAATTCATAAGATGGACAATAGTACTGTGATGTAGTGATGTGAAGCACAGACAGAGAGCAGCCGCGGCACCTGAGCGAGCTGCAGCGTCTGCGCGACAGCGCGTGGACTCAGGGAACCGCGCGGGGCGTCGTCCGGCGATGTGACGTCACGGCGCCGGCGACCTGGGCGGCTGCGGCTAGCGCGGTGCGTGGCGTTGCCGGGACTGTTGTAGTTTCCAGAGAAATGCTGTTACTGCACATTAATTAGACAAGACAACCCACCTCGCCAGCTGAGAGCCGGGTAAAATCAACAAGTACAATGGGATAAAAAACACGAGTTAGCCCCGGCTCAGCACGAGAGCAGCGCCGGTAATAGCAGTAAATCCAGCGTGGCTCGACGGGCGGATGCAGCTCGGGTCTTCGCGCCGGCTCATCGCGCCTTTGTGGGTCCCGGGCTTCTTTTCTGCTTGCTGTCCTTCACCGCACGGTTGCGCTTCATGCTTGTCATTACATTTTTAAGGGCCTTTTTGTGTCAGCGGCTTAAACATCGCGGGTCATTACGGCTCACTGCTAGACCCCCTGGCAACAAACAAAGCGCGACATCTATCGCTCGGCGTCGCCCTCCCTGGCCGCCTTTTCAGCCGGCTTCCCCGACAAGACCGTGAGCAGTTAGCGGCGACAATGCGCATTTCATAGCCGCGGCCCCCGAATGCCATCGCCCTGGCGACGCGAACATGAGGCCGGTGCTGCTCGCCTCGAGCGTGGCGGAGCATTTCGGGGGGGGGGGGGGTGTCCCTTTTTTTCTATCCTCATTAATGCCCCCTTCCTGTATTCCTGCATAGTTTGAGTTTGATCATGCTGTGTGTGTGAGCGGCTGATGTTACGGAGCAAGATGGGAACATTAGGCCTAGAAAAAGGCACCTAATACCATCCGGCGAAGCCGCTTTAAAGAAAAACCCAGTTTCCTAATCGCTTCTTGAAGAAAAAAGTTTATTCGAGAAAAACAGATTTTTATCTTTCTGGACACCATGTGTTTGGAAGCACAGATCTATGAAGAATTAAAAAAATCAGTGGAGTTTACAAAAACACTTTTTATTCAGTATAAAACTGAGTGTGATATGCGGCTCTCTATACAATCATGAACAGTTATTCCTCTTGCACAATTCGTATACAAGTCTTAAACAGAAACTGGACAGATGGATGGATAGCTCTTGTATATGTTTTTTTTGTCCCGTCTTCGCTACCTTAGCTAAAGCAGAGAAATTGTCTACCCCGCAATAAAAAGCGGCGCCCACCTTTCGCGCCATTTCTCTGTGTGCGCGGGGATGTGCGCCGGGATCAAACCGAATCGGACTCTGATCACAAACAACCTCGCTTCACTTCGTTTCCCTGCTTAGGTCGAGTTGCTTCCGTTTCGCCTTTTTTAAAGACACCCGGAAAAACCTCTTGGCAGTGGCCGTTAAGTCTGAAACGGACGGCGGCATTAGTTATTTGAAGACAGTAGTGTAATTCACACCTTTCTGACTTTTATGGCGTTCATTTAGGACGCATTAGTATCCCACAAAAGCAATGCCGACGAAGAAGGAGATTCTTGGCTCTTGGAGGCTGTGCCTAATTATAGTGCAAAAAAACAAGACAGACGTGCCCTGTAATTATCGGCATCATAAATCACCGGATTGACACGCGTCTCGTTTCGCACCCTTTCTACTATCCGCAGCGCCGCGCTTTATTTATTTTTTTTGGCCGGGTTGTTTTATTTAAAACGCTATTGCCTCATTGCTTACTAAAACATGACGTAAACTGAATGTTTGACAAACCCGTGTTATTAATTAAAAATATACCTCAGATTCCAGTTATGCTTTAATTTAGCGGCTACCCGTTCACAGATGTGTGTCCAAATAGTTTTGTTCGTGTCACATATGCTCCCTTCAGTCATTGCAGGCTCCTTTTTTACACTGAAACTGTATGAAAATTAAGAAATACATTGCTGTGTTATTATTATTCCTGTGAGTGGTACTTTGGATCTGTATGGCTCTTTATTACCATAACTTCAGAGACTTCTCCCTGGCCGGTCACCTGGGTGAGAGAGCGCGTCTGATCACCCTCATGCAAGGCCGTGCACTGAGCTTCACTTTAGCTACCGGAATCGCTGTGTCTGTGCCTCTTTCCACGCTGTGTGGCGGATTCAGTTATATTCTGCTACTCAGGAGCTGCTGAGTGGGACAGTGCCGGTTTTGGCTGGTGGGCCGACTGACCGAACGCCGTTTTAATTAAAAATTAAAGAAATATTATATGACATTATTAACCTGTGAATTTAGATGAAGTTGTGAGCACATGGCACGATGTGACCACCTTCTTTCTAAACTGTGAAGGTCCACAGAGGTGTTTGTAGGTTTTATAGTGTTTGAAATAGTTTCTGATTAAATATCCCCCTTTTATGGTTATAATTATGTTGCAATATTAAAATGTGTTTACTTTGCAGACTTTCTTTTTTACTAATTCAACCTGGCCAAAATATTCAGTGATCTTTCTGGAAGTTTCTGTGGTGGGTGGAAGAACGCGGACAGAGTGGGGGAGTTCATACTGCACGCTTGCCTCAGCCCTGGGGAGGAAGAGTGTGCATCCCCCAAAAACTCCCCCACGCCCACCCCATTCTGCGTTTAGATCGGCGCGGCTCAGTTTACAGGAAACACGGAGGAGCGTTTATCAAAGCTGACTGGGGTGAACGTGTGTATCCCACTCTCCTTCCTCCTGGCTTCGTTTGAGAGTGCGCCAGCCGTATTAGGAATGGCAAGAATGGCGAGGGGGGGAGGTGTTATACCTGGGAAAATCCTAAACTTGCACTAATTGTCTCGTAATCTTGACTATGTGGTGTCTCCCAGCAGTGCTGATGGCTCTCTTTTTTGGGCCATTAGCCTGCCCCCCCCTCCCCCCTCTCCAGTGATATGTTGTTTTTTAATTATCTGTGCTCTGGATCCTGGCTGTATTAATGCTGACATTGCTGGCTGTGCGTGAGCGTGTGTGTCTGGGGGGAGCGGCACCGGCTCAGGGGTGTCTTCCTGGCCTGGGATTCGTTCTGCATGACCGTGGTTTGGTGGTGGTGGGGGGGGGGGGGGGGGGTAGCTCTGCATGGCCAGTGCTTTGTCATGTGGCCCTAATCCTCCCTCTGCTAAGATGGGGGGAGGGGAGAGGACCCCTTTAGTCCCTTTCATCCTGGCTGGCATCCTGGAACCCCCCCCATTTACCTTTACAATGACCACTGCAAACCCCCCCCCCCCCCCCCCATCAGGGTACCCAGACCAAGGTTTAAACAGTTTTTAAACACCATTCTCAAAAGGCAGGCGATTTTAAACCAGCAGTAGCTGCTCATTTTTCAGCGACTTTTGTGAGATGTTTTCTTTTTTAATGTAAAGGATGAAAAAGAACAGAAGACAAACAGCAGGTGGCGAAGCAGTTAATGTTATGGTTGCGTCGCCAAACCTTCCCAGCTTCCCGTCCTCAGAGGCTTCGGCTGTTGGGCCCATAAACAGACATTTTGAATTCCTTCAGTAAATATCCAAACCTGTAAAAAGTGGCATAAAACTCACCGTTTGTGTGGCTGCAAAATGTCACGTTTCGCTCCAGCTCGTGCAGCACCCTCAGTTAGGCACGATAAATCTTACGAGGCGGCCAGGAATGAGGGAGCGTGGAGGTCGCTGTGGCGACCAGTACCGTGTTACCATGTGACTTCAGCAGGTCTGGGCCAGGGCCGGCTCCTGTGCGAGGAAGTATTGGGTTCTGCATCAACATGGGTTTCCCCGTCCCTGCTGGCCTGGTATGATGCAATCATTCTGCATCTCAGGTGACACCCTGTCCACACAGCATCGCCCTGTGTCTTTAGTAACACGAGATTTCAGATGTTTCTTTTCTCTCTCGTTTTTATGGCTTGTTTGTGTGCCAAGCTGTTTTTTTTTGTCACTGGAAAATTGATACTTTGTTCTGCTTTGCTTGCCGGCAATGTTAATGGCCAGTGGAATTGTGGGAATTTAGCTCTTTGGTTTTTAATAAACCCGGTTCTGCAGCAGAAGTTATGCTGTTGTTGCTGTGTTCCGCTTTCAAACGTCTGCTGAAGGGCACTGGGAATAATAAATGATTAGTTATGCATATGGGTCATATCGTAAAGCTAGCTTTAGTCGGACTGCTTTGTTGGGCTAACTGGTTCGTTGCTGCACTTAATGTTTTGGTTAAATATCTAAAGGAAATTATCATTTTATTTGACTATCAGGCATACCTAAGGGAATGGTAATTATTAATAGAAGTTGCTGTGCATGTGTATACATGTACGTAGTCTACTGTAAAATGATATGTGTAATAAATTTGTTCTGCTGGAATTTGTCTGTTGATTCAGGGATAGATGTGTCTTTCTCAGTTGGAGTTTGATTTGGCAAAGCATCTGCATTATTACCGGATGCAGTCAGGTTGGAGCTTAACATGTATCCGCTTTTGAAATGCATACTACCAGGCATCTCATTGTCACACTTTTTGTTTTTGTGGATTTCAGGGCTGGTTTCCAGACATGTTTTTGCGTTTTTTTTTTTTTTTAAAGTACCTGCGTCTCATTCCTTCCACTAAGAGCTCTTTCCTTCCCCTTCCATAGCCGCCCACAGATCGGCCTTTCCTGGAGGGAGATGATTTCAGCGGTCAGTGGCAGGGCTGGCTTCCCGGGGGACCGGTTTAGCTGTCCCGGTAACTCACCACCAGCTCCGCTGATGGTCAAGCTGCCAGATCAGCGGGGACCGGGGGCGTAGCCATAGTCGCTAACCTGTTACCTGCCACCCGGGGAGACAGCAGCGTGTGAGCAAAGCTAATCGGGCGCTCAGCAAGCAATGGGGATGTGGTCAAATCAGGAGCCCACAAGGCCTGAATCTGCTGTCTCCCGAAATGCCAAGTACCGTCATGAGACTATCCTTCAATTAAAACAGGAACGACCAATGAATATAAAGAATTCCCAGCATAAATGTTGACGCTTATGTCACCTGAGGTTGAGGGGCGATTTTCATGTGGACGTCAGGTGGACCCAGGAGTCAGGTGGCGTCACAACTTGCCCCATTTATCATTTGTGGTGGGCTGTCACATGACTGGGAATCTGCTTCCAGTGTGTCTGAGGGGGATGTGTTTGTCCAGGTGACCACGCTTTAGACATCTTGGAGCATCTTCATACCATCATTAAAGCCACACTGGGCTCTCCACATCTGCCGCTCCTGCCACCAGCCATCCACTTTCTCCAACCTCAGCGCCCCCCTCCTAACATTGCCCCTGCCATCTAGAGGTCGGTGACACCAGGGTGGCTCCTAGCCCAGCCTCAGTGACCCTGTTCCCACACACTGGGCCCGTGTTTCACCCTGTCTCGAAAACACGGGCTCGCTGGCTTGTTCGGACCTATCCGTATCCCTCAGGGAACATGTCCTTTAATGGGGGTCACGTCTGCCCCTCTCCTGGCCAGCGCTGGGGCACTGACGGGCACCCCCACTCCCTTTAGTCCCACAGCTTCTTGCCTCCCCACCGCTTTATCTTGTAATGGGATTAGGCCACAAACGGCCGCATTTCCGCACGGGACGGGCGACAGAGGGCTGTTCTTCAGTCACGGGTGGCGACACTAAGCTCTCCGCCCCTTTGTCCTAGGGGGGTGCTGGCGGAAGCGACAGGCCCTAATCCCTTCACTCATGTCAAGGGTAAAAAAGGAAGAATACTGTGCAACTGGATGGAGCTCTATAATACCCCTGTAATTCCCCCCCGCCCATAACACCCCCACCCCCCACATCCTTCTCCACAGTCAAGGTTGATCTTATGAGCCCCCCTCTTTCACGCACCAGTTCTAACAGTCAGGGCAGGCTGGCATGGGGGAGCGTGGGGGTGGGCATGGCCGGGGACCAGCCCGCTTTCTGCTCCAGTCGCCAGGCTACTTTCAGTCTCATGATCAGTGAACCAATTAGTGCTGTCATGATACCGTCATGCCGCCCAAGCGATACCTGCCATGCGATATTCCGATACCGATACTGAAACGATCCACAGCAAAAAACTAAAACGTCAGGAAAATCAAGGGATAAACAGATGACAGAACACGGAATTTAAAATTAATTGTTTTTTATTAACATATTCTGTCAATATCACTCAAACAAAATATAGTCTATTTTGTCACAGGTGCGGAGCCATACTGAACATGTTTTAACAAAACTAAAATGATTCAGTTGCAGCTGCAGAGCTATGCAGCCATTTAACATGTTTTAATACACTTATAACACATAATTGCATTATTGTAAATCATTAGATCAAGGTCATGGTGGTGTCAAAGCTTACATGGTATCCAGTATTGTCCCCTATACTTGAGTTTCTTTTTTTTTTTTGCAGTTTTTTAAATTTGCAAGATACCACTTAATAACCGGCAACACGCCTCCTTGGCAGAGGACTGCACTCTACTGAGGCCCCCCCTCATTTTCTAGTAGCAGAGAATATTTACGCAAATGTCCTGTGTGCCCTGATTGCCGAGCTGAAAGGATAAAGGCACATGGAACAGGCTGTCGTTGCCCTTAATTTTGCTTCTCAAACTGATGTGGTAAAAAATTTGCTTGTCACAAAATGGATCCCACTCGTTTGACTTGTATGTGAGGACAAGGCTGCCGCTCTTTAAATGCTTTGAATAAGTTGAGATGTCGCTTGGATGCTTTGTCAAGTTCAGTGTGTTGGCTCCCTTTGTCTGCGCTAAAACAGCTTTTACACACAAGCTCTGCGGTGTCTGTGGGCTTGACCGTCGACAACATAAGCAGGATAATGCCACAGTTTGCTCCGCACATCCGCTTTGTCGACAAGCTGGAAGGCTGGTAGCAGCTGTGGCTCTCCTGTAATGGTGCAACATTCGTGATTTTAACCAGGGTTTGTTACCGTTAAGACTCGCTCGCTGACTACATGATGAGCTGTTAGCTGTGCATTTTTAAGAAACATGAGTAGTTAAGGTGTAATGTTGAGAGACAAATGTTATTTTTTTCACATGACTTATTGGTGGTATTTAGCTTACTTCTTAGCACTATTTAGTCTAAATAAGGCTTTTTTTGACATAGAGCACAAGTGTTTCACATCTGTTTATGCAAACAGGAAGTGCTAGTGAACAAATCAGAATTTTTTTTTTAGGTGAACTGAATTGAATGAACTGTGTCCCAAAAAAAGTACCAGAGATAAACATGGTTAGCAAGCGCACTTTGCATCCGGGGAGAGGGAGCAAAAGCAGAGCACTGCTGATACAATGTAACATAGGAAATACTCAAGTACGATACTAATAAATTGGAAAATAGTATCGTTTTTAACAACTGGGTATTGCGGTACATCTGTAGTATCAGTATACCGTGCAACAATAGAGCCAGACGTGTTGTCGCTTTTTCCCTGGTTGGAAGGTTGGAAACCATCACAGAAAAATTTGGAGTATTTTGTCCTCTGCTTAAATAGTCAGTTGATGTTTACTTGCCCCTTTGTCGGCCTCGCTCGCCTTCCGGGACTGAGCTTTTGGGGCTGTTTTCCCCTGCGGGCTGGACTCCTGGTAGATACCCCCAAGTGAAGAGGAACTGCCTGGGACAGAAAGGAGCTGTTGCTGAAGCCAGCCTGCCCTGCCATGACTCCCGGAGGCGAGCAAAAGAACGGGGGGTGACGGTAGAGCACATGGAAATGCGGAAAGCGAAAGATGGCAGCTCCAGGGCCGCAGGGCACCAGGGCCGAGAGTGGGGGGTGTCGGTTGGCCCTGGAGGGAAAACTTGGAGGAAAAGCTCCAGTTTTTTTTTTTTAATTTTGGGGGGGGGGGGGGGTGCCGTCATCCCGTGGCACCCCCTGCCACCCACAGCTTGCATGCGGTCCCCTGCTGCCTGAATTCCTTTATGTTCCTGAGCCTGCCCCCACCCCCGGGTAATCTGTTACCTCTGAAAGTGCCCTGGGGGGCTTCATTTACTCATCTGACTGTTTGGAAATCCACAGATCAGGTGCCCTGAAACAAATCTCATTACCCTGACCACGGTCCTCAGAGACCCTGACCCCCCCCCCTCAGTCAGAGCTAATGTGAAGCTGGCAGGTGGGCTTGGTGGGAGGGGGGGGGCTGAGCTTTCCTCAGTGCTAAACAGGCAACGTGACACTTGTGTCCACATGGGGTGCATGTAGACCAGCCCCAGATTGTTAAGCAGCTGAACTGGATCGAGATACAGGAGGACTTAATGGGGAGAGTGGGGCGGTGCTCAAGTGGTGAGGGATAACAGCAAGCAAGACGCGTCCGGTGAGGCTTTACCCCTGGCTGACTTGGGTGAATATATGACTATTTCTTGGCTACCTTTACAAAGCCACTTGTTCCTAGCTTTGCTACTCCAAGGTTCCTATATGATTTTGCACTTGTGGCTTCCTGTCCAAGCACTAAAGTTGTCACTCTTTGTCACCTTAGCGGTATAGCGGTCTGCGGGGTTGTCCTGCCTCGTCTTCTTGCATCTTTGTCTGTTGGCAGTACCATTCGTTTTCTGCACCCACTTGTCCTATTCAGGGTCGCTTGGGGTCCGGAGCTGATCCCGGAAGATACGGATGGATGCAAGGCAGGGAATAACTCAGGATGGGGGAGCCAACCCATCGCAGGACACACTCACACACCAGTCACTCACACACCAGTCACTCACACACGCACACCTACGGGCAATTTGGTAACTCCAATCAGCCTCAGCATGTCTTTGGACTGTGGGGGATACCGGAGTACCTGGAGGAAACCCCACGATGATACAGGGAGAACATGCAAACTCCACAGGGCAGAGAATATTTAGCAATTAAGATTAAGCGATGATGTCAGCGACCTGCCCGGAGAGCCTGGTTTTCATGTTGTGGGGGGGGGGGGGCACCCACTGTGTCCTCTCTTCTTAGCTGTTTTATTTTGGAGGATGGGGTCAGCCTGCCTTGCCAAAACATCCATAATCCATTCAGAAATGGGACGGCGAGTGTGGTGTCGCACATTACAGAGCACCGGCCCTTTTCCTTTATTAGAAATGGAAAGCGGTGTCATGTTCACCATTCATCAAAAGCATGCTGGAGCCAGTGGGTAAACCTTTAATATGGGCACTGGGGGCATCAGTATCTCGAAGGAAGGGGGCTCCATGTGAACTGGAAAAGGACCATGTAGATCAGTGAGGGCTTCCAGCACCTAAATGCACCAAAAGCTGCCCTGGGGGAGGGGGGGGCAGGCACTTCGCAGATCAGGCTCCTCCTTGCTCACCTGTTCCTCCTCCACCCTTCCGGCCTTTTCTCCGTGATGTAAAGTGAGCTCAGCGTCCTGTACCTAAAAGTCAGCGAAGCGGAAAGCCACGCCCCCTCAGTGAGCGGTGCTGTTGGAGCTGTGCTTCCCTCTCAGCTGTGGGGAGTCCGGCGGCGGGGGGGGGGGGTTCCCTGGTCAGCAGGTGAGTACACCCCGCCCAGCCCACATCTTGGCTGAGGGAACGACACGCCCTTTTCACTGGCAGCACTGCAGATCACTGGCTCCCCAACCTGACAGCTTCCTGTCGGCCTTGCGGCTGTAGCTGTCATGGTGTAGTTTCTAGTACATGCTGCACGCTGTGATGGTGGAGATGAGTGCTATATCCTAGCTGTCAACACGGGGGAGGCTGGGGGTTTGGGCCAGGGTCCAGATTGCCGCCTTCCCCCGGCTGCCTGACCTGGCCCATATCTGTCAGCCCTTCCCCCCCAGCACAGGACCGGGACACCGAAAGCATGGGGGGCCATGCCCCTGGAGAGGGCGGCATTCGGAAGCAAAACGCCACCGCAGAATAGGTGCATTCATCAGTGAGGGGGTGGGGGGGGGTCACGCTGTAAGTGCCTCTGTGTTGTGTTTGCAAATGGGGCGAGGAGGCTTAACAGACGGGTTCCTGTTTCTCTCACTTTCTTTCCCTTCTGCTATCTGCTCCTCTTTTCCCCAAGCGAAACCCCCCCCCACACACACGTTTGCACACTCACACCTCGACTTTGACCTCCTCCACACGTTTGTCTCAGTGACGTGAGGCGTGAAGGGAAGCTGGCACAGCACTCTCCCCCAGGGAGGATACCCTTTCAGGCCCTGGGGAAGGGGGTGTCGAGCTCCGAGATGCTGAGCCTCGGCACGTGGGCGGCTGTGCGGCGCAGCATGTTTCCCACACGGGGCAGATCGGGTGGCTCCAAGGGTCACTCACATGTGTGCCCCCCCATACATCTGCACCCCACATGGTCTCATGTGTATTTACACATGTGGTCAGATTGATTGGTCCAAATTCTCGCAGAGACGGAGCATTTAGCCTGTATGGCAAAGAAAGGACAGGAGAGAAAGGGGGGACAGGAGAAGGAGGAGCGACAGGAGAGGGGACAGGAGAAGGAGGGGGAGACAGGAGAGATAGGGGGACAGGAGAAGGAGGAGCGACAGGAGAGGGGACAGGAGAAGGAGGGGGAGACAGGAGAGATAGGGGGACAGGAGAAGGAGGAGCGACAGGAGAGGGGACAGGAGAAGGAGGGGGAGACAGGAGAGATAGGGGGACAGGAGAAGGAGGAGCGACAGGAGAGGGGACAGGAGAAGGAGGGGGAGACAGGAGAGAAAGGGGGACAGGAGAAGGAGGGGGAGACAGGAGAGATAGGGGGACAGGAGGGGGAGACAGGAGAGATAGGGGGACAGGAGAAGGAGGAGCGACAGGAGAGAGGGGACAGGAGAAGGAGGGGGAGACAGGAGAGATAGGGGGACAGGAGAAGGAGGAGCGACAGGAGAGGGGACAGGAGAAGGAGGGGGAGACAAGAGAAGGAGGGGCGATGGTAGAGAGTGGAACAGGAGAAGGAGGGGTGATGGGAGAGAGAGAGGAGATCAGTTAGGGGACAGGAGAGGAAGGGGAGAGAACAAGGTGGTGGGACAGGAGAAGGAGTGGCAGGGAAAGAGAGAGGGGACAGGAAGATGAGGGTGGAAAGGAGAGACAGGGGATGGCAGAGTGAGAAAAGACACGAGAGATGAGGGACAGGAGAGAGAGGGGGCCGGAATGAAAGTGGATGGGGAGAGTGAGGACAGGAAAGGAAGATGGGCAAAGGGGACAGAAGAGAGGGGGGACAGGAGAGAGGGGGGACAAGAGGGAGGGGGGACAGGAAAGACAGGGCACAGGAGAGAGAGGGGGGACAGGAGAGTAAGAGAGGACAGGAGAGGAGATAATGTAACAGGACATGAGAGGACACAAGTAAGGAGGCAGGAGAGAACAAGAAAGGACATGACAGAGCAGGAGAGGATGAGAGAGGAGCTGCAAAAGACACAAATAGAAAGGATGGACAGGAGTGAGAGGACAGGAGGCCTGGCCAGGTAGCTTTTCCAGCGTTTGTTAAAAAATGAGAGTGTGAGGCAGTGCTGTGCCAGGTAAGTGTTACTGTATATCAGCTCACCTACAAAGCAGGGAAAGATGCCCCCCCCCCCCGAGAGCAGGAGTGATGGGCACGGCCAGCCACCAGGGGCCGTGGTTAAGCCACACCTCTCATCCTCATTAACACCCCCCGGAGTCACCCTGCGAGATGCCGCTGCAGCCCCACTCTCTGTCATGTGTTTCTGTTTTCCTGCTAGGGGGCATCTCTAGACAACTGCTGTTTATTATTGTATTGTGAGCTCCATGTTTGCCTCGGCCTTTATCAGGGGGAGAGGGCCCACATGGCACCCCCCACCCCGTCTTATGGCGGACTGCTCCTCCAGTCCCCATGGCTCTCCTACTTTTATCCCCGTCTTCAGTTAGGTGGATCCTCTTGTTATGGCTGCCAGTGAGAGGGAGGTGTGTGTGTGTGTGTGTGGGGGGGGGGGGGGGTTAATACCTCGATGTTAGATCAGAACTCAAATGGACAAAAGTAAGGCAATCACTGTCTTATTTTCGGCCTCAACAGCTTCACAGACACCGCTGCTGTTTCCGGTTTGATCTTGTCTGCTTCACGACGGAGGTCTCTGTGCGCCATGCCATGAGGCTCTCTCCGCCATGCCATGAGGCTCTCTCCGCCATGCCATGAGGCTCTCTCCGCCATGCCATGAGGCTCTCTCCACCATGCCACCGCCTGGGCCCTGTGCTCTTGTTTTGCAAAAAATCGCTGTTTTTCGCTCATCTGGGAACTATTTCGGTGTGTTTTATAGCTGCAGTAAACTGTGGTTTCAGATAATAAAAAGAACATTAATGCAAGAAATAATATCAGTTATGAGATGATATTCTGTGGCAATTAAAAAGGGAAAATAAATGCAATAGCAATCTTAAATGTGAACTATCATTGTGCAAAGTGCGGACAAAGGAAGACATGTTTTGCGTCAGAAATTCAGAATCGCTCTCTGTAATTAAAATAAAGCATAACGTAACAGGGTTTCTGACAGTTTCACGTGGTTCTGACCCAAAGTTCCCAGCCCTGGACTTCTTAGCGGTGTCCTAAGCTGATGCAAGTTAATTGTTCCAAGTCCATTCCTAATGTCGCATTGCGTAGTCTGGGGCAGCTTTGTTGGGAAGGGCGCTACATAAAAATGAGGAGTGTGGAGGAGTGTCGGGGGTGTTTTAAAAGTAGTGATTCATATCCACATGGTGGTGGAGGGGTGGCTAGGTCCATTCCCATGATGCTCTGGGGCCTGTTTAAGTAAGACCCTTTCTCCTGTAAATGTCCACGCCAAGATCTCCCTTCATTATGAACTGGGCTTCCAGGGGGTGTTGCAAGAAGATGGGCCTTCACCTTCCCTGGGACATGGATGTCGTTGGGAGTCAGTCAGTGACGACGGAAGCCCATCTACACTGTTCCGCAAACGCTTTCTTGCATGTAGAGGAATCCTGTCAGACTCCTGTGTACTCCTGGCCGGCTTCTGAATCAGGTGGTAACTGGGGCAGCACGCAAGCTAAAAGTAAATCCCCATGTATTTTGGTGATGGAGGAAAACAATGGATGACACACTAAATCAAAATGTCCAGCCCCAGCTGACTCCCGCACCCCTGTCTACCTGAAGGCTGTCAGGATTTTGGCTGCATGAGCTTCCCAGGTAGTGTGAGGCGGAAGGCAGAAGCTGTGTAAGTCTTTGTTATTGTTGGATTTTTTTGTTGCTGGTTTGGCTCGTTGAAGAAGCGTTTTCAGAACAAACCAACACCACCCCCCACCCAAAAACAAGCTGCAGACTCTTGGCAGGCCTGGTTTACGGCAGCTGCGACTTTGAAAAACCACTTAGAAATATTTTAAAAGGCGATGTGAAAATTTCATCCCCTCCCCCAGACGACGCGTAATGGACAAAGTCCAGCGTGAAGGGGGGGGGGGGGGGGGGGGTTATGGCTTCTTTTTCGGAGCCTGCCAGGGGGTGGGGGGGGGGTGACACGTTATATTAAAAATAGAATTACATCCCACGGTTTTAGTATCCTTCTGATCATCCACTTTACAGGTACCGCGAGGAAGTTATTAAATGGGAAGTGCCTTTATGTGTGTAATACTGCTGGGGCTGTCCCATGTTTAGCTGGTTGGCTGGGCGCCATCGAACCGCCCCACCGCTTTTGCTCGCGTGCGCACACTGTTTCTCCCGGGTGATTCGCACTTAAGTCCCTCCCCCGGGTTGTCTGCTACCCTAGTGTGCCGCCTGGGCTGTTACTGCCGTGATCTCTATTGAAGCCTGAAACGGGGCCCTGCGTAGCGTTCAGATGTCACTTGCAGGCCGGCCCGCCCTGCTCCACTCTGTCCGGCTCACTGCCTTCCCCAGCGCCCCCCTGTGCCCGTAGCATTTAATGGATCCTTGGCAGGCATCAGTGGAAATTCTTATTGTGCAGGCATTGATCGCCTCGTCGCTGATTGCCTTCCCTTTTATTTGTACAATTATTGTCCCCGGGCCTTTGATACGGAGGCAGGAACACATGGCTTTACAAAAAAAAAAAACATGAAAAACAAGCAAGAGAAGCACAAATAAAGAGGAAGACAGCATTGTCTGGTAATTATTAAGGCAAATGAAGCTGTAAATAATTTGAATCTGAACATTTGTGTGGAGTAAGGTATGCTACGTGAAGCGTGCCTCCTCCTGGGGGAACTTTGGTCTTACCACGGCCACAAAGCGGGGGATATCGCTAACCGGCCTTTTATCTAAAGCCGGGCTGCTTGGGAGCCTCGTTCTGGAGCGAAACTTAGTACTTAGAAGCAGGTCACATAGTGCCGAGTACCTCCACCTGGGTCTCCACCGATCCGCGTACGCATGAGGGGAGCTGATTGGCAGGCCGGCTGCAGGCACTTTCCCAGGCTTACCGAAGACAGCGATTTTAAGCGGTTTGGTGTGAGAACATCAGTTGTCCGTCATCGCATCCTTGTGCGTGATCCAGAAGCTTAAGTGTAATTACCACGCACAGATTTGACAGCCGGTACAGCAAGCATCCTGCAGTAGCAAGGCTGCCTGTTAAGGAACCAGGGGAGTCAACCAGAGGCCCGGCTAGGCTCCCTAATCTCTGTGTCAACAAACAAAATCAAATGTAATCTTTCCGACGATGGGTAACACCCGGCACAAACGTGCCAAATTACCAGCTTGCTTAGGATTGCCACCCGTCCCTTTTAAAGCAGGATTTATTTTTCAATGCAGGACAATCCCTTATTATATGGGACGGATGGCAACCCTAAGCTCACTGTACTGAACCTAGAAAGGGCACCACCTCCAGTGATCCGGCTCGAGAGACACCCAAGCAGTCTCCCACTCGCCAGCATTACATGATGGGTCAACCCTGCCAGCAAGACCATAGAACTGCGCTGGTAGTAGTTAGCACAGCTTTCGGGGATAAAGCTTGTTAGCATTTAACTTGGTTATTGGAGGGAACATTTGCTACTGTTTAGTGCAGTTTTCGGTATAGCACTTAGAAGCATTTAGCATGTTTTGGGGGATAATGCTTGGTAGCCGTTAGCACAGTTTTCTGGAATAAAACTTGTTAGCATTTAGCGTGGTTTTCGGGGGTAACATTTGTTAGTGTTTAGCATGGTTTTCGGGGTAACACTTATTAGTGTTTAGTGTGGTTTTCAGGGGTAACACTTGTTAGCATTTAGCATGGTTTTCAGGGGTAACACTTGTTAGCGTTTAGCATGATTTTCGGGGGTAACACTTGTTAGTGTATAGTGTGGTTTTCGGGGGTAACACTTGTTAGTGTATAGTGTGGTTTTCGGGAGTAACACTTGTTAGTGTTTAGCGTGGTTTTCAGGGGTAACACTTGTTAGGAATTAGCGCAGTTTTCAGGGTAGCGCTTGGTAGCATTTAGCATGTATTAGGGGGTAACGCTTGGTAGCATTTAGCATGTATTGGGGGTGACACTTGATAGCATTTAGCGTGTATTGAGGGTGATGCTTGATAGCATTTAGCATGTATTGGGGGATAATGCTTGGTAGCATTTAGCTTGTTTTGGGGAGTAATGCTTGGTAAAATTTAGAGTGATTTTGGGGGTAATGCTTGGTAGTACTTAACGAGGTTTCTCGGGTAATGCTTGGCAGCATTTAGCACAGTATTGGAGGAAGCGGTTGGTAGCATTTAGCGCAGTATGGGGGAAGGCGGATGGTAGCGTTTAGTGTGGTTTTGCGGGAAACGGTTGGTAGCCCTTAGCGTGTTTTCGTCTTGTTTTTCTGGTCCATGCAACCTGACCCTTTTCTGCTGTCAAAGTCACCTGATGGAGCCGCTCAGCAGGGTCACCTGAGATGTCCCCTGAACCCGGCTCAGCAACTGTTTGAAACCCAATACAGGAGCATGAGATGGATCTGTGCAGGTGGACCATGGTGGGGCTGCCATGGTACAAGCTTCAGAGGCTCATATCTTTGACCTCATTGCATTGGCACAATGTGGCTGGGCACTGTGGGTAATTTCCCACCGAATAAGGTAGCATCTTGGAAAGATGGCCAGCTGTTCATTTGTTTATAAGACCAATGAGACTTCTAGGGGCCAATGAGAGAGCAGGTGTTTTTATCTCAGGCATTCAGGATTGAATTATGAGGGCAAATTAACCCCCCCCCCACACACACACACACACACACACACACACCTCCCTCTCACTGGCAGCCATAACAAACATTTCCCACCAATCTAAGTGATGTGATCAAAAATCAGGGGGTGTTTTGGTTTGTCCTCGCCAACTGGAAGGGGGGCAGCAGCCCTCATCTCTTCGCCGGCTTCCGGCCAGACGCCGGACGGCAGTGTTCTGTGGCTCTAAAACTGTCCCTGGTAGGCAGAACTTTATGTGTAAGATCCATAAGACCCTGAAGATCAAAGGCCGACCGAAGGTACAATAATCGGCGGGCGGGGGGGGTTAGTTGCCAGGGGTTATCGTATAACTGTGCCGTTTACGGCATGGCCCACAGCAGGGAGCCGCATCGTGACGGAGCGGTCTGCCGAGTAAACCGTTTTTATTACTATAAGCGAATGAGACAGAAAATCAGAAACAGGCCTTTAACTGAAGAACAACAGCCATAAAAAGAGGGAAAAACACACTTGTCTTTTCCCCGCTCTTTTCGTCTTCCTTTTATTGGGCTGTAATGTTTTCTTTTCTCTGTCCGGGCCTGAGGGCAGCCACCGACCGGCCAAAGCTGTGCCCGATGGCTTTTTCCCAGTTTCTCTGCGAGCGTGGCCTCTGGCCCACAAGCCGGGGCTGTTTGTCTCGCTGGGGGAGACCGCAGTCGTCTTTTTTTTGCCCAGCTGACACTCTGCCCTGCGTTCCACCTCCCAGCAACCGGCTCCAACCTAGTATTTTCTGCGGGGAAACCACTGAGACTGTAATCCTGCCTCCATGAGAGGGTTTAGTGGACTAATCAGATGATAGATGGTAAACAAAAACAACAATATCAGAGTAATTGTACCATGTGCTTGATTTATTAGGAAATAAGCCTGTATTGGAAGGAGGAATTCGGGGTCTTTGTTTCCAGACAGTTTTTAATTTCACACTGGGAGAACACTGGTTTGTGTGGTGGGGCCTGACTGCGCTGTGTTTTTGAGCTGCACGTAAACATATCCGGATTGCCCCGGAGGGACTCTAGGTCTTCTGCTGGGAGTGGCGTGGAGCTGGGGGGAGGGGGAGGCAGACCCAACCCAGCGGAGACTGACGGGAGCTCAGAACGAGTCAAGAAGGAGAGGAGCAGCCCCCAGTCTGCTGTGTGCAGGACAGCGACGCGGAGGGAATGTCCGACACGTCGGCTTTTCCGTGACAGGATCACATCCGGTTTGCTCCGAGTCCTGCGCTGTTAGCTACGTTTGTGCTTTACTGCAGTTCCAGAACATAGCTTTCATCTGCTCCTGCCATCCTGACCTGCCTGGCAAACATAATGCAAGAGATGCGGAAAACGAAACAAGAAAAGGATAATTAGGAGACACTCACCACTCCCCAGTGATTCCCTGGCTTGCTGGATGCGTCGTTTGGGGGTTGGCTGCACAGTCGCTCTCTGATGTCAGACTCTCCTTTCTGTCAGTGCGGTGACCAGGCAGGGCAGGACAGCAGGAAGGGAACCCAGCGAGGGAACCCAGCGGATCCCAACAAGTTGGGGCAGAACCCGAGCGAGGCCTCGGAGGGATGCTGCGCCCGGGCAGGCATGATGCGTGTGAGCATCTGGGAGTGCAGAGAACGTTGGCGTCCCTTTGATGGTGCTGGTCGAACCTGCTCCCGTTCAGCACTTGGAGCTCTATCCCGGCACACCCTGTCACATCTCTCGGCAACAAAATCAGGCACATTTTTGAATTAATGGGGCCTCTAATGTCGAAATGAGGAAAGGGGCGTCACTCCTCACCTGTCGCCGCTCTGCTCCTCTGATTAAGCTTCGTATTCATGCATGTTCTCCGATCGTTATTTCCCGCATACATCTGTGCCAGGTTAGCAGTTATCGATGTGTTATTTTTGTCTGAAATCCCTTTCGTTTCAAAGCAGCGTTTCCAGTGACTCATACAGGCTCTGTAGGACAGGCGACGATGCTGAACTGCGGAGCAGCCATTTCTGTCTGTAGTGCATTAAGCTTACAGTGGCTGCAATGGACTCCTGACTGTATATGATTTGCTGCTCCCCACTTTGACCAGATGGTGTAATATCTCAGCAAGAGACCCCCCCCCCCCCCCACACACACACACAAAATCACCTGGGTTACGTTTGTCCTCTCTCGGGGGGGCGGCTGTGATTGCCAGGCCGGTTTGGCAGTTTTGTTTTATTTCTTCTGTGCCACAGGACTCTCCTGGGCCGGCGCTCAGCAGCCCACGGCTCGAGACCCTCTGGGGTTGGTCCACACAGGGGTCTGCTTCTGAGCCTCACATTATTAGTCCTGCACTTAGGAGCATGTGCCTCATCAGCGCTGCCCCCCATCTTCGAGAAATGGGGGGGGGGGGGGGGTGGTGGCCGTGTACCGGTAATTACTCCATTGATATTCCTCACACAATAAGGCTGTCGCCGCTCATTTGCATAAGGTCGCTCATACCTCCGCAGCAGATGAGCGGCTGGGCCCATCCAGCACATGCATTATTTATATGAGGTAACCCCCCCCCCCCACACACACACACACACACACACGCCCACATCAGATCGTCACCCGGATCTGGTGCAGACCGTTTCAAGCAGGCCTGCATTGCAGCCTGACCCAGGGTGGTGGACGCAGCAGGGACCACGTTTCTGTGTGACCATCCCTGTGTGGCCGGACGCGCTCTTTTCCCATAATGCCTCGCTGCTGTGGGTTGCATGCCGTGGTGTGTAGCTCTCGTATATTTCCTGAAAGGCTTCTTCTGTCTTTTCTGCCCAGTCAGACGTGGCATTTTTTGGCGGGAGATGCGGCTTGCTCTCCTCATGCCTCCCCCCTGAGTCTGTCCTTTTGCTTGATTTTCTTTAATTCTTTAATATCAGGGCGGGGGGGGTGGTGGTTATCGGGGGCCTGGGGTCAGTCTCCGTCAGTCCTCCCCTGCCTCTGCTCTCCAAGCAACACCCACCCCCCCATCGTTTTCATTACACTTCCTACCCGAGTACCTAAGCCCTTTGGGGCAAACCTACCACTTATTGCATTTGGGGTCACCGGGGAATAAACAGCGTGAAAAGAGGTATCCTGCTGGGGGCAGGCGTGGGGGGGTGTCCTGCTGGGGGCATGCGGGGGGGTCTTGGGGGATTGGCGGAGCAGGCCAGCTTATTAGTCAGATTTCAGCTGTTGAATATTTAATGCCGCCTATGGTGTTTATTTAGTTACCCTGTCGATCGCGCCCCCCGCGTTGCTCACCGGCCATCTTTAGTAACTCGTCTCCCACGAGGCCGGGTGCTAAACTCAATTATAGATCACCCCCGCCCTCTGCCGCATGTTGATATTTTTACTGATCTAATTTGCAATCTGGTAGCTTATTATTTGGCATTTTAGTGGCACTCAAGAGGCAACGGAAATCTAATTTGCCCTCATAATTCTTCATAACGTCATTAATGCCGTTAGCATATTGGCAGCGGGTGTGAATAAGGTGGGGATGTCCCTTTATGAAAGCGCTTGTTGGGTTATTCCCGGACACCCCCGGAGGAAGGATGAGGGACTGGAATAAAAAGTGCACAGTGGCTCAGAGTCACTTAAGGGGGTCCCGGGTGACTCTGAGAAGAAATATGTGAAGTCCAATGTAGGGGGGAATCAGACTGAATAGATGCCGCAGTCAGGCTTTGCTGGGGAGGCGTTTGCGGAGAACTGGCTGGTCGGCTGGTTCCCGAAGACGGACCCAGCGACGTCAGTCACCCCTGACGTCTATAATATCACTTAGATGACGTTTTCATTAGCTCACGAAAACGTCCATGCAAACTGGAAGGGCACGTGAGGGAGGACGAAGGGCCCCGCGCCAGGCCCCTGCTCCCAGTAGGGGGCCCGCCAGCAGCCTGTTACACTATGATGGATGAGTGTTACCTGTGTGGCTTATAGCTAAAGAACCTGTCAAGTCCTTAAGTGGATAGTGACAATTAGTGGCAGATTGGAGCAGAGACCGGCGTGGCAATGGGCAGTATGGCGCCCCCTGCGGGTGGATCTCCATAGTGGGCCATTGTCTGTGGCCTAGAGCCTAAGTGAGCCCTTTGATCACATCCTTTGTTCTGAAGCAAGGTGGCAGATCTGGTAGGTCAGTAGCATGGGGGGAGAAAAAACAGAAGCATGGCAACTGTTTCACCATTAAGCAGGTGGCAGAGTGACTCAGGCACATCAGAGGGGATTCCGTCATTTGACCACTCTGACCATTTTAATTGGTGAATTCTCTGCTGCTCATTCACCACCTTAGCTACTGTGTGGTGAGCGTACTGGCGCATAATGGCTGCCGTCGCATCACACTGTGGTGGTGGCTGAAGTGGCTCCCCATTGCTTCTGAAAAGTGCCTTGGGTGTTGTGAAAAGTGCTAGATAAATATAACATTCATTCACTCATTCATTCATTCATTCCATCATTCATTCACTCGGCTTACCTGTTTATCTCTTAATGACCCTTTTTTTTGGGCCAGTCTTGTAGCTCTTAACCACTGTACCCCCTACTGGTGTAGAAGCATTATTCTGAATAACAAGGAGAGTCAGCAGAAGTAGCTATGTGTCCATAGTTGACGGGGGTGGAGGGGTGCATGGATTCGTCCATGTTTTCAAAGTGAACTCACCACATCAGAACTCATCAGAGGCAGGGTGGGGGGGGGGGGGGGGGGTAGGAGCGTCCCTTTGATCTAATCAGACATCCAGAACAAGCTTGGGGTGTCGTCTGTATAAAATAAGAACCCCCCCCATACACACACACTCCTTCTCTCTCCACACTGCCTCACACGGTGCATCTCACTTTAATTATTTTCATTCTGTTCGAGCTGTGAGCCTTGGCGACTGCAGTTAGCGCCCGTGGCCAAGCCGTTCGGGGCTGTTTCACCAGGACAAGTAGCTCGTCAGCAGCCAGCAGGAAACAACCGGCACGTTGTATTCATTTGCAGTAATCGGCCCAATTGCTACTGGTTAGCAATGGGCGGCCCATGTAATTATTCCTGTAATCGTGTTTGGACATTTCTGACGATCGATAAGGTGTCGTTTCTAATTGAGCGTGCACATTACATGAGCCACATCTTTAGGTGGCTGCAGTTTGGGGGGGGTGTTGTTTTGGGGACATTTCTCTCCCAGTCCCACCAGAGCAACAAGCCCCCAAGCTGTCCGCCCAGGCAGGTACCTAAAACAAGACGGGGGGGGGGGGGGGGTCACTACTTTTCTCTCTTGCGGAGCTGCCTTTGGAAAGTTCTGGTGTTATCTGTGTTCGGGGCAGAGGGGTTTATCTCGGGAACGCCGCTTGTGCCTGTGATGGTTTACGATTGTCCGGCGCACCCCTGACAGACTAATGAGGGGTGCCGATCACAGTGGCCCCCGGGGCTCACGATCACAGCTATCCCATTTCCCCGAGCAGAGGCGGTCCTGTGTGGCCGTGCTCACGGCAAATCCACACCAGATGTGGGGCCCCACTCCATCGTGTCCCGGGCCGCCGCCAGAACCTCAGAACGAGGCCTTTCTGCCTGCCTCGGATTCAACCTCGGAGGCGTGGTGCTCAGAACAAGGCGGGAGCCTCTACTGGAGAGAGGGAAGGCAGAGAGGGAGACAAGGGCCCCAGGCCTGAGAAATAAGGAAAAAATAAAAGCCACATGGCTGTGGAGTATCATTTGCGGTGCCACCTCACTCAAACCTCACCACACACACACATCATTTTCCCGCCTGCGTGCACGCATGTGCTGCATCACGCCATGCGGACTGAGGAACGCCGGATCGTCGATCAGAGTCAGCACAGCCTCAGAGGTCCTCGTATGGGGATTTACAGCCACAGCCAGGGGCGGCGTGCTGTTACTCGGACTAGGAATTTGCGTGGAGGATGAAGAGGTGGAGGCGGGCTAAGCCCTCCCCCATTCCTTTTTATGACTTTGCTCACCAGGCCCACGGACCCGGAAGGCAGAATAATACGAAAGAAATCCGGGTATTGCAGAAAAAGATATCGCTTTTCCCAGAATTCTGTATACCATTCTGATAGGCTGAGTATTTAATGGAAGTATATGCATTCTTTCACATGTATTTTATACATATATACTTATAAAATACCAATAAGAAGAACAAGATGGATGGATGAATATACAGGCACCAGAGATACAAATCTGATTATGTGGCAAATAAACTATAAAAATGCTTATTTGAGTTACAAAACACAGCTGTTAATGTAGATGTAATGTTCATATACATGCTAATGTACACATGCAAGCTAAAAATAAGGGAAATAATGAGAAGGCCGACTTTGAGTGCTCTCGATGGCATGTATGACAGGCGTGAGAGGCGTACGAGGGTGAGTGGCAGCAGCATGTCAGGCCTTAGCGAGGTGATGGTGAGGCATGCGGTGAGCCGCCGCCGTGCCGGAAGGACGCCCGGGAACCGGGGAGTCATCACCCACTCATTTGGGGAGGGGAGCTGTTTGCAGAAGCCTGTCTGCCATCAAAAGCCCTTGAGCGCTTCATGGACCTGTGGACAGGTGGGGGCAAGGGGGGGCTCCGGAATGATGGCAAAGGCTGGCGGGCAGCCCGCCAGGCAGGGAGGGCTATTGATTCATTTAACAAATTAGCCGCAATAGCGGCAGGTGGGGATGCCCCTCCCCCCCCTCCCCATCTCCCCGTCACATAGCTGCCCCCCGCGGCCTGATTTCTTCATTTGCCCCCACGATGGCGGCCCCTAGCACTCAGGGGAAATAAGCACGCTGGTACCCTCACATGCGACGCACCTCAAATTAACTCCCCAGAAGGCGACTTCATAATTATCCAGCCCCCAGGGTCCGTCGCCGTCCCCCCCTGTTGCGAGTGGCATTTGTAGACATCTCCGGGGAATTGCACTTGTCCCACTCCTGCCCCGCGGCCGCCGTGCGGGTGGGAAGGGGGGGCTTGGCTTGATCCCTGGCTACCCTGGATATCTCTCTAGCTGTCCATCAGCGTGCCCGTCGCGTTATTGCTTGTAAACCGCGGATTTAGCAGGTCTGCAGTGTCACAGAGAATGATGGCCCTCGCTGGGACGCGCCGTTCGCTGATGCCGTCATTAAAGCCGCCGGTGCAGGTGCAAGGCGCCGCCAGACCATTGCACCCGATCAGACGCAGGGCTCTCTGAGGGGGGCTCCCACAACCCCCCAGGCCCCCTTTTGTTTTTGTGATTTAAATAGAAATTAACTTTCTGACAAATTTTTGCTGCAAAATCATAGCAAACACCTCTTCAGGGCTAGGCTAAATGCGAATGCGCCTAAACCAGTGATCTTTAACTATCAGCCAAAGCTCAGCACACAGAATGATCCCGTTTTCCAGAGAGTTCTATGATTGATGCACTGAAAAAACTCTCCATTGATAAGTTTTTCAGCCAGTCAGGCTGTCATCTTCCATCCTTTTCAGCTTAACAATGAGCGTGGAGTTACAGGGTCGTACCCGTTATATTCTCCGGCCTCGTGTCTGCCGAGGTTAAAAGCTGTATGCTGGACATTTAACTATTTCTGTTGAAATAATTTTTATAGAATTATTATTCATAACTTTATAGTTTCGCAATAATTTTTGTTGTTTTGTTAAAAATGATAATATTAAAATATTTTTTTGTCTTTCCATTTTTACATTTTAGTCATTAAACTGACTTTTTAAATGTTTAAACATAAAAATGGTGGTCTGTTTTTTTGTTAGTACCTTACTGAGGCTTATCTGCTCAAACAGCCTGAATTTAATAACAGTTAGAAGAAGCAATGACAACTCATTAAAGAGGATGTGGATGGAAGCCTGTGATGGTTGACACGTTTCCCTCCAGAAGCTTTTGATGGTTGTCACGTCTTCCTTGTGAAGCTTTCAGTGTTTGTCGCATGTTTTCCTCGTGAAGCTTGCAGTGTTTGACACGTGTTTTCTGGTGAAGCTTGCAGTGGTTCACGTGTTTTCCTCATGAAGCTTTTGATGGTTGTCACCTGTTTTCCTTGTGAAGCTTGCAGTGGTTGACGCCTGTTTTTCTCATGAAGCTTGCAATGATTGATGCGTTTTTCCTCATGAAGCTTGTGATGGTTGACGTGTGTTTTCCTCATGAAGCTTTCGATAGTTGACACGTTTTCCTTGTGAAGCTTGTGATGCTTGACACATCACTTGTGATGGTTGATGCATGTTTTCCTTGTGTAGCTTTCGATGGTTGACATGTGTTTTCCTTGTGAAGCTTGCTATGGTTGATGCGTTTTCCTCAAGAAGTTTGCGATGGCTGATGTGTGTTTTCCTTGCCGACATAAGCTCCTCCCTGAGCTAAAAGCTTGTAGCTGAAGTTTGCGTTGAAATCAGGCACAAGGCATACGATAGGAAATTGCCTGTGCGGCATTTGGTAGGAAATCGGCCGTGGGGCATTTGGTAGGAAATCGGCCGTGGGGCATTTGGTAGGAAATCAACCACGGGGCATATGATAGGAAATTGGCCGCGGGGCATTTGGTAGGAAATTGGCCGTGGGGCATTTGGTAGGAAATTGGCCGTGGGGCATTTGGTAGGAAATTGGGCATGGGGCATTTGGTAGTAAATCGGTCGCGGGGCATTTGATAGGAAATCAGCTGTGGGACATACGATAGGAAATTGGCCGTGGGATATTTGGTGGGTAATTGGCCGTTGGGCATTTGGTAGGAAATCGGCCGCAGGGCATACGATAGGAAATTGACTGCAGGGCATACGATATTTAATTGGCTGCAGGGTGCTTGGTAGGAAACCGGCCGCGGGGCATTTGGTAGGAAATCGGCCACAGGGCGTTTGATGGGAAATCTGCTGTGAAATGTTTGATAGGAAAACGACCACGGGGCATTTGGTAGGACAGTGGCCACACCACATTTAGTATGAAATTGCCCGTGGGACATTTAGTAGGAAATCGGCCATGGGGCATACGATGGGAAATTGGCTGCAGGGCGCATAATAGGAAACTGGCAACGGGGCATTTGGTAGGAAATCGGCTGCTGGATGTTTGATAAAAAAATCGGCTGTGGCATGTTTGCTGTGGCGGGGAACCTTTGTCATGTGACCAGGAAGTCCTCCGACCAAAGTATCTTGGGTGTTCTGCCTCCTTTGGTCTCCCTTCCCCCCACCCACCGCAACTACGTTGGCGAGGGAAGTGCTGGCTTTGCTGCGCTGTCTTAAACTGTTATGAACGGGCACGTTTATGGCCTACGGAGGGTTAATTACAAAGCGGGAGGCTCCCTTCGGGCGTAATTAGGGGGTAGGCTAAGGAGATAAAACACACAGGCAGGTAGCCTAATGACACGTTGGCAATTTAGATAACGACCGTGGAGGAGATGAACTCGAGTATGTGTTACTGGTAATTGGCTCTGTGGAGCAGTTGCCCCTCTGAAGTGCAGAGGGGCCGTCCAGTGCTCGCAGCTAACATGGGCGGGGGGGGGGGGGGGCGGACGCTAGTTGATGGCGCCTCCCCAGGACCGCCCCAAACGGGCGCTTCAGAGAGCACTTAGTGGTGATTGGCATCAGCGGGGCAGAACTAAATAATGGGGGGGAGCTCTTGAAAATAGCATGAGCCTGTCGTTTGTTGTTCAGTGCCCCCCCCTCACCGATGAATGACAGACTGAAGGGAAAAGGAAAACAGGAGAGACGGACATTGCAAAGTGCCTTGGGGTGCCATATGACGCACGATGGGGCCAGGGGCGTGGGGAGGGGCGGCTCAAGCCGCGAACCACTGCTGACTAAGCCTGGGGGGGTGTCTGTGTGTCTGTGCCCTGTTTCCCCCAGGGACAGATGATCAGGTCAGGGAGCCGATTATGGCAGGGCCCCCGCCCCCCCATCTCCTTCCCTCTCTTGATGAAGCACGACTCTCTGCCCTGCCACTAAATAACACCAGCACACACTCCACTGTATAGTCACGTGTAAATTCACATATACACGTGCGAGTACTCACACTCATGCATGCACACACAGACACATACACAAACGCACACAGACTCACACACAAACACCTTTAAATTCCCACCACCGAAAGCCACAAAGTAAAACGGAATCCCTGGTCCCAGCATGGCTTGCACATCGCCAGCACCAAGGACGGGTCGGGTGGACAGGAAGAGGCTGGCCCTTCCAGAGAGGGGCCTTTAATCTGTGCGTCGACAAAATAAGGATCGGGTAACGAGCGTCATCTGGAAAATCACTGTGGCGGCGTGCCGCAAGCATCTCAGTGCAGCCTGCCCATGCGCTGGGGCCGTATGACTCATGTGCTTCCAATATGACACAGAAAAATCACTTGAAAGACAGACTTGTATGTGGAAAAGTGGATGCCGCTTCGAGTGGATGCCGGGCCTCTGGCTGACAGATGCCAGTCTCTCTGAGCGACTCAGCCCTGTGTGGGGAGAATCTGCACATTTCCGCAGCAAAATTAGCTGCGATTCTTATTTTTAATGCGCCCGCATACGTGTGTGCATGCAATGCACTTGAGGTCAGATTTCTTAATCTCTTAATTAGATGAGGGAGCAGCTAATTAAATCTAAATTGTTATCCACAGCTACAGAAATCAAGAGGCACTTTCGCAAACGAGGTTAGGCCCCAGCTCATCCATCATGGCCTAACTAAACAAATTTCAGGCTGCCTTTTGCATGCGCCATTATTACCTTGTCATAACCGCTTACCCCTGAAAGCCGCAGCAACCGCGCTGGTGGAGGCACTTCTTATCGCATTACTTTCGGCTTGCGCGTCAGCCTCCTTCCGCCCGAGACGGAGTGTGCAGTGGGTAATCGCATTAGCGACGGAGAGCGTCGACCGAGCCTGATAATTCCCCATAATTAAGACAAACTGTAGAACCCTGTGCGCGGTAAAGAGGGCGGGTGCGAGCATGGGGTGCCGGCAGTAACGTGCAGGGCTCTTCTGGAGCAGCCGTCGCCCCCATTAGTGCATTTTTTTGGATGCTTGACTCAGTCGGAGTTTATTTGTTTTCTTGTTATTCTTGAGAAAATGCTGGCGGATGAACAGCTTGGAGCGAGACGTCCTCTATCGCCCCTATGTTCTTCTGCAGTCTGCACAGTGCAAGCATCTTTCCACAAAGAGAAAAGAAGCATGCTGGAGGGGCAGGGGCAGCGCGGGCCTCGATTTCCATACCATAACAGTGGCGTTAGCGTCGTTAGCAGCATTAACAATGTTAGCAGCCTTAGCAACTTTAGTGTTGTTAGCAGCATTAGCTACGTTAGCGGCCTTAGCGACTTTAGTGGTGTTGGCGGCATTACTGATGTTAGCGGCATTAGCGATGTTAGTGGCCTTAGCGCCTAAAGCGTTGTTCGCAGCATTAGTGGCCTTAGCGACTTTAGCATTGTTAGCAGCATTAGCGATGTTAGTGGCCTTAGCAACTTTAATGGTATTGGCGGCATTAGCAACTTTAGTGGCACGGCCACCCTATTTTGCCATTTTTTGTGTCGTTTCACCCCAGATGTGTCGTCTGTGTGCCGGTGACAGGGGCCACAGTGATGGGTGGCGGCTTCACAGAGTCCCGCCTCCAGCTGTTTTGATTCTCCGGTTGATGGCTGCAGCACATGCAGCCTGTCCCCTCAAGCTTTGTGGAAAATCATGAAGAAGAGCAAACGTGGGCCCAGGGGAGCGAGCGGGGAGCAGGAGTGATTTGTAAGGGGCATATATTACATTGTGGGGCCAGGAGGGGGCAGGTGGGGGCCGGGGGCGGCGTGTGTGAGTGATAGGACTAGGAAGGGATCATCACTCAGTGTTTACTCACTGTGAATGAGCTGAAATAATGGGCTTTTTCAGGGCAGACAATGGCCTGGATCGGCAGGCCAGGCGGTGACGAGCCTGGGGGGGGGGGAGGCCAGAGGGCGAGCGGGTGGCGCAGGAGGGGGGGCTATTATGTACTGAGTGACACCAGTTTGGAGGCAGTTTGGGCACCTGGGAGTGCCCTTGGGGGGCCGGGGGCCGCGCCAACCCCCGAGTGCCCCTAGTTATGCTCCCTGCTGGTGGCGTATACGGGACAGTGCCCCCCCCCCCCAATGTTTCTGCAGCCCTTCATCACCCAAGATGAAACCACTGCCAGATGAATAAGTGTGTGCGTGTGTGTTTGTGTGTGTGTGTGTGTATGTGTGTGTGCGTGTGCGTGTGTGTGTATGTGTGTATGTCTGTGTGTGTGTGTGTGTGTGTGTGCGTGTGTGTGTATGTGTGTGTGTGTGTATGTGTGTGTATGTCTGTGTGTGTGTATGTCTGTGTGTATGTCTGTGTGTGTGTGTGTGTGTATGTCTGTGTGTGTGTGTGTGTGTGTGTGTGTGTGTGTTTTCTTCCTTGAAGTACAGTACTTCTTCCTTTGAGGACCCATCTCAGCCTCCTCACCACATCGTTCAAACATTACCCTCCAGGAGAAGACTGAGGGCAATCAGAACCAAGACTTCCATACACGCCAAGAGCTTCTTCCCTCAGGCTGTGTCTCTCATTAACCAAATCAGTCTCTGAGTGGATGTTCAATTAACTACTGACCAGCATAACCAATGAACCGCTGATAAGCTTTATCTACACAGTTACATTATATATATATATATATATATATATATATATATATATATTATATAATAGTTATATTACCCAAATACTAATCTAGTGTTTTACTTTTCTGTACATACCTTTGCTAAACTTTGAATATTCCTTGTAATTTCCTTTTTTGTAATGTCTTGTAAAAGCACCACCAAGGCAAATTCCTTGTATGGAAACATATTTGGCTAATGAAAAGGGATTCTGATTTTTATTCTTTATTCTATGTGTCTTCAGTCCTGCTTCTAGGAGCCTGATACGAACTGTCCTAGCAGTGCACTTCACACCTGCACTTATTATTTCCCATTCCTTTTGAAGGTCACTTGATGTCATTGTATGATTCATGAGAAACTGTCAGATAAGTTACCGTTCATCTCTGGCATTAGAAAGTCGTTTCCGCCCTTTACCTGGCTGGTTCCTGGTCGTTCCCAGTGTCTCCAGCTTCACCTTATTCTTATGTACTGCAACCTGCTGCTCAGCATAGCCTCCTGCCAGCAGAACCAGGATTAAACCAGGACTGACAAATGCAATTTTTTTTTAAATATAGAGTGGTCTCTTCATTTTTCCCAGAGCTGTATATACTCTCCTTGTTTCTACTGAACTGGCTATTTGTCAGGGCATAAAGAAGGTTTGCACACTATATAAACAGCTGCTTATGGGGAGTGCTGGGCAGGGGGGGTGATGGCGAGTGAGGCTGACAGGGACAGACGGGTGCTGGGGGGGTGGCGTGTAAGAGGCAGGCACGTGCTCACGTCTTCCTGCGGAAAATGGGCTGATGCTGGGTGTATGGGAAGCAGGGCCGCCCCGGGACCTCCGTATCACCATGAGCGGCTCCTGCGGCCGTGAGCCGGGGGCCCCGGGGGCCAAACCTTTCTGAGATGTGGGGGTGCATACGCGATGCCTAACTGAGGCTATTCCAGCGCCATGTCCATGTGGAAATGCCTTAAACTGTAAATAACGGCATTAGCTGGATACCCTAAGCTAGCTACCAGTGTGTACGTCCTTTATTTGGTCCTGTGAGGCTGCGGCCTCTTTCACTTAAAGATGTCTGTATAGATGCCCTTGGATCTATTTATAATGACATACAGATTGATTTACTACCCTGTATTGCTGCGGTTTTCCAAAAAACTCCTTGGAGCTGAAGTATCCTCAGCGTTTTGTTGTTGTCACTGTCATAGGCGGCTTGAGCAGCATTTGGCCACTTTTGTTGAGCTCTTTGCTTTTCCTGAGAACATTCTGGTCGGCTTTCTCCTTAAAGGCTCGGTCGATCTCCACTGTGGCACCTGCCAGTGCGCCGTGGGACGTGGGCGTCTTCCGTGATTTAGGATCCCCAAACGGGCTCGTCGCCGCCTCCGTGCCTTGGAGCCTCGGGAGGGCGAGACCAGCCTGGCCTAGCTTTGGCTGGAAGGCTGCCCCCTGCGGGTGGGGTTAGGGTGGAGGATTCCTAGGAACCTGTTCCTCTCCGAGTGTCGTGACTCGCTCGTGTGGGGGTGGGGTGGGGGGGGGGGACAGGGACATCAAACGGCTCCACTGCCAGATTTCTTGGGGCGAAATACATACTTGAACACTTGGAAGACGTGAAAAGAATAGCCGCATGGTAACATAAGATGGGAAGGGAACGAAAATTCCCCAACGCGATGAACGCGATAAAAACATCTCCCCTTCGCTGATACATAATACATGTGTTGGCAGGTCTTTCAGACAATTCCTTTATTGTTTCACGTCTCTGTTGTTCACTGCGCGTTCGCTCACTTTATGGTTTGGTGTCTAGACGTTACAGGCTGTTTGTGTCGCCGCCCTACCTCCGGGACTCCACGTGTACTTCTGCCCTGGGTCCTTGTGCGCATTGCGGCGACCGCCTCTTATTTTCCTTCGGCTGTCACCATGGAGACGGCCCGCGCAGACACGGCCATGCTGTGTGCCGCCCAGCTGCCCACATGCCAGGGCCCCACTGTCTCTCTCCTGGGGACTGGAGAGCAGGACCACCCTGGCCGCCATCACTGATCAACAGGAAGATGCCGATGGTCTGCTTCCTCCCGTCTGGATGCCATTGTGTTTTTTATTGCGACTCAATGTCGAACACTAAAAAACCCTAGATCGAATCTGCGCCAGTTAAGCTGTTAAAAATGTTTATTTTTCATCGTTCTACCTGGAAAAAACGCCGTGCTGTGGTTCTGCCCAGTAACTCTTCGCCATCATGTTTGTTTTCTCAGTTCCCTAGGAAACGCTGCACTTATTAAGTTTATTTGCATGAGGTCAATTGGATGGCAAGTGGTTGCTTTGTTTTATTTAGCAACTGCATTAGAAGCTGGACGGGATCCAAAGCAGCTCTTTAGACAGACATTGCCGCATCTTAAACAAACAGAGAACAGCGTCGCCAATATGCACGTCAATGTCACCGACATAAAAGCATCATGTTGTAACATTACAGTATCATAATGATTGTAAAAGTGTCACAGGCAGACATGAAAGGATCATGAAGACATTCATACATTAGCTGCTTTGTATGTGTGTGTGTGTGTGTCTATGTATGTGTATATGAGTGTGTGTGTCCCCATCTGTCTGCCTGTCTGCATGTGTCCACAGTCTCATCCGGCACGATGACAGATCGGTGTGCTGCAGTTGTACCTTAAAGTCCTTATTATAGCGGGAGTGGAGGGGGCGGATTGGACCGGATTGGACCATGGCTTCCTAACACAGCTTTTTCCAGGCAGAATATTCCTGTTGGTTTGAGAGAGATGAGTCGGTGTGTGTATGGTGTGCGTGTGTCTGTATGTATGTTTACTGTGCTGGCAGCCCCCCATGGAAGCACCATGTCAGTACTACAAAGGAAACTAGATAAGCCAGCGCAATAAAGCTTAGTTATCGTGCCGCTAACGTTTTTATTAGCTTCAGCCAGCCACGCCTCGCATTTAAGGCCGGTCCAGATGAGATGGGCCAGTTTTTCACTGTAGGGGGGGTGGCAGGCCATTAGTGATGGATCGGGGTGTCCTCCCCCCCAGGATTCCTATACTGCCCGCTCTCTTGCAGGGCTGGAGGGCCTGTGCAGTCGCTGTGGCAACGGCCACACATTCCTCTCTGTGCTTCATGTTGAAAAGGACTTGTTTGTTTGGCATGTGTCGCCCTGTCCCACAGAGGCAAAGGACACCTGCCAGTCCAAGCTCCTCTGATGGTGTTGACCAGGAACTCACTCCAGCATGTTTTGCTAATCTCAGCTGTAATCTCAGCTGTAATCTCAGGCCCTGCCGTTCGACGGCAGCAGCCAGCAAAGAGCACTCTCTCTTTTACTTCTGCATTTTTCATTGTTTTGTCATGAAAAAAGACAGCTGCCCTCACGATGACAGTGACATTTGTCATGTTGAAAAGTTTATTGTAAAAAAAAAAAAAAGCAGCATCTTTAGCTTGCTTTCCATAATTTATGGCCAAACTCAGCGAATCGCGGTGTGAGACAGGGAGGTTTATTTCCTCCCGGCCGATGGCCCTTTTTTCGGTGGATCGCTCACTTTTCCGCTGTCACATCTTTCCCGATGAGTAAATCTAAACCGCCGGCATACGCCCACCCACATTACATGACCTCCACGCACGCTTGTTCTTCATGCTGGCTCTGAGAATCCTTGGGGGCGGTTAGCATCAGCTGACCTGAGTGCGGGGGGGCACACCGCCATCAGACAGCCATGTCTGAATGCCGTGCAGGGGGGGGGGGGGGGGCAGGTACCCAGCAGGCCGTTCATCACGGCCAGCTTTAATATCGCACTGGATGCAGCCATGGCCCAGCTGTATTTGTTATAAACATTATTATTTATTTCCCGTTTTTCATTAATGAGACGGTTCCGGTCCTCCGGCTCCATGGAGCCAGCGACTGGTTCCAGCCTCCACGTGGCTGGGGGTGTCCATTAAACAGGAATTACCTTAATTATGACAGCACCCCCCAGTGGGGCAGGCTGGGAAATTCATGCTACAGACAGATACCACCATCACCTGTGAAGTTTTTGATATTTTATATACTGTATGTTTTGAATTATTGAACTGTAGTGACTTTGTATTCTTCCACTAATTGTTCACACAAGTATAATTGCCTTGGTTTAGGAAGTTCCTGCTTCATATTAGGGTTAGGGTTAGGGTTAGGGTTAGGGTTAGGGTTAGGGGAATTCCTTACTGTGTCACACTGACTGTACTATTCCATATGGCCAGCTTGCTACATCATGATATTTTACAATATTTTTTGCATTTGGACAGCATATAAAATTTGTTTGCTTTTTCAGCAAGTTAGCTAACTCAGGATTCATTCAGTTTTTAGTAGTGCTGTCAAAATGAACGCGGATTAATCCATCATCATCATTAATATGATTAAAATTTTTGACGCAATTAACCCATCTGCAGCGCAGAATGACTCAAAATCCCTGAAATGTCTCTGTCAACCCATTTTGGGCAGTTTTGGTGCGTTCCATTTGCCCTGGGAACTCGTATTCCGAGTCGGATTCCGGAGTTTTGAAGCCTGAAGTGACAACATGCGCGCTCCCGTTTCTCGGAGATCCGAAGCAGCACAGAGGATCCCGAGTTCAGAATCTGAGATGGCTGCGCCCTTTATCAACAGAAGGGAAAGTTGTAGTTTTATACTGTTTAAGCACTACTTCTCATTTGTGGCTCATTAAATCGGTCGCACACACTATACCGTCCAACTTATCTGTGGACGTGTGTTAACTGATATTGCTAACAATGGCAATTAACCGGGCTAGAATTGGATTTCATGATTAGTCGGATTATTTGTCGGATTTACAGTAGTTTGGGCTAATTGTAAGTGAACGAAGATAAAGACCATTTAAACTGAGGTACCTTAAATTCGACAAGTTGTCCGGCTAAGCAAAAAATCGTACTTTTTGATATGGGTCCATGGTATTGCACTTCTGTGGCAGATGGTATGCACCCATTCAAGATGTTCAATAAACATGTTAAGTGCATATATATTCCCTTTTCACTTGAGTCTGCTTGCTCATGCAAAATGAAATGTGATTAATATAGATTAAAAATGAATTATATTTAATCGTGATTAATCGAAATTAATCCACAGCAACCCTGTGATTAATCTGATTAAAAAAAAATTATTGTTTGACAGCAATAGTTTTTAGTTAAGATCTCGTTACTAAATCGAGATCTGCTGAGACAGATAATTGACAAAGAAGTGAGATATACTGACAGCATTGACATGTTGTCATGTTCCACATCAGCCTATTTTTATTGTAGTACTGTTGCAGTCTCCAACCATGCAGGCGTTGCATGATAGACATTATAATAAAGTGTTAAGACATGCACTCGTACCTGGTCATTCAATGGAAGCTGCACTAATACCTAGTCACACATCAATAGCACCTATGTCTGTAATGTGCTTTTTGCCTCACTTGCACGGCACTTTGGAAAAAAGCATCTGCTGAATAAAAGTAAATGTAGATGCCGCGCTGTATTGTGATTCTGAAACACTTATCATGGATACAATTGCAACCGGTCGTGATAAAGTATCATCATATCACACACTACTACTTCACCATGCTTCACCATACTTCATCATACTTCAACACGCTTCACCATACTTCATCATACTTCATCATACTTCACTAAACTGAAGAGGTTCTATGGGAGTCAGCTTGAGCTTTGCTTCCTGGGGACCACCTACCTGACTCCCCGGATCAACTCTCTGACAGGCTGCAGGGCCACGAGTCCGCAGAGTGATTGGGGGCTGATGGATTTACTGACCGGGGATCCCCTCTCAACTGAAATGATGTCAGATGAAGATAATGGGATCGGATTAGCTGGCTAATCTCCATCTCAAATCAAGGAGAGCCCAGGAGGAGCGCGTATGCAAAGGGAGGGCCAGCCACTCACGGTTAAGAGGTTTATTGGGGGGGGGGGGGCAAGCAGACAAGTGGGGAACCCTCAGCAACTGGCCCCCACCGCCTCCTCAGACATTCGCTTCAGTCCTGGGTTCAGACGGAATCTTTGCTGAGTAAACATTGCCCCCCCGTCCTGCCACCCTCGCAATAATCCCAGGGATCACTCGCACTAATTAAAACCCAGACAAATACCGCTCTTCACACCAGAATCCTTAGGGCCCGAGGCACAAGGCTGACTAGAGTGGGAGGGGGCTTTTTTTTTTCTTTTTTTCAGATCCCACTTCTGCTGGCCCCCCTTAGTCCAGTGTCCTCTCAGCGTTAGTAAACTACTTGGGCTGGGGGCGTGGGGGGGGGTGCTCTCTTGACCTTTGTATGGGGCAGTGGAATTTTTCATTAGGGAGTGGGCATGTGGGGGGGACCAAATCCACCTCCATATTGTGCTCAGTGACCAGATTAGCAGTAGAGAAAGCACACTGCTTCTTCACGGTCTCCACAGACCCCCTTTACATATTTACAGACCCCCGCCCCCAGCTTCAAAACACCTCATATTACTGTTTGTTTTGTTCCTCAGTATCTCGCCCTGCAGGGTCAAGCGTAATTACAGAACCGGCCGCTCCGAGGCTCCCAAGTCACTGTCAGAAGGGGGCCTGTTGTGAAAATGCTCACAGGTGTTTGGAGGATTTAAAGGTCCTTGAGAAGCTGCCACCCCCCTCATTTATTAATATTTATTCTTCTGCCCCCCCTCCCCCCATCCAAATAGCCAGCCTTCTGTTTTCAGCATTTCGGCGTCCATGCCGGAGAGCCGCAATGGAGGCTGTTATTTCTGGACCTGCTGAGAGAGTGTCCGTGCAAAATGGCACCCCAGCACCCCCAAAGGGTTCGCGTCTGCTGATCGGGAGGTGCATCCTCGTTTTAGAGTTGTGGCCATCTCACATCTGATGGCCGGTGCAGGGGGCTGGACAGAGTCCTGTGCCATTTGTATTGGGAGAGGGGGGGTCTGCACTTCCAGCCATAAGGGGAGCGGGGGGTCTGCACTTCCAGCCATAGGGGGAGCTGGGGTCTGCACTTCTAGCCATAGGGGGAGCGGGGAGTCTGCACTTCCAGCCATAAGGGGAGCGGGGGGTCTGCACTTCTAGCCATAGGGGGAGCGGGGGGTCTGCACTTCTAGCCATAGGGGGAGCTGGGGTCTGCACTTCCAGCTGTATGGGGAGTGAGGGGTCTGCACTTCCAGCCATAAGGGGAGTGGGGGGTCTGCACTTCCAACCATAAGGGGAGGGAGGGGTCTGCACTTCCAGCCATAAGGGGAGAGGGGGGGTCTGCACTTCCATCCATAAGGGTAGTGGGGGGTCTGCACTTCTAGCCATAAGGGAAGCAGTGGGTCTGCACTTCCGGCTGTATGGGGAGTGCGGGCTTCTGCACTTCCAGCCATAAGGGGAGGGAGGGGTCTGCACTTCCAGCCATAAGGGTAGTGGGGGGTCTGCACTGCCCCGTAGTGTCAGGGTCTTGATGCTGGTAGTGAGGCGTCTGCACTTCTAGCCATAAGGGGAGGGAGGAGTCTGTACTTCTAACCATAAGGGGAGTGGGGAGGTTTGTACTTCTAGCCATAGGGGGAGTGGGGGTGTCTGCACTTCCAGCCATAAGAGGAGTGGGGGGGGGTTACTTCCAGCTGTAGGGGTAGTGGGGGAGTCTGCACTGCCTCAGTCAGATTGGCCTGGGGGGGGGGGTGTCCCACAGGCGCCTGATGATGGGGTTGTTGTGGGTATGAAATGGGCCTTCAGGAATTTGCATCCAGGGGGGGTCTGCCCCATGGTGTCAGGGTCTTGATGCTGTAAAGATGTCACACCCCCTGCTGGGTAGCTGGGGAGGCATGGCGTTTTACAGTCACTCCGACCCCGTGATGAAAAGCAGAGGTGTTTTTTTTTTAATGTCCCCCGGTTTATGTACTGCAGGACACATGCGTCCGGGGGGGTGAGCACACAGTTCTGCCACAAGCCCCACAGGAAGCGGGTCACCAATCAGCTACACAGCCGCTCTCAGGCTCTCCTTTGCAGGGACCGCATCCGGGGGGAATCCACCGAATGCCATCGCATACAGAAACGGCGGTCTGGTGACAGCTGTAGTGGGGTAGGAGGCCTTCTCCTACACCTGTGCCGTCCCGAGAAAGGCACCGACACCCATGACTTCTTGCTCGGCCAGTAGAATGTCTGACGTCACCCATTATTGGTCAGAAGTCTGATTGATTCTGTGGCAGGGGGAGGGGGGTCCATGAAGGTGGCCATTCTTTTATGTGACTTAAACAAGGATAACTTTTCACAATACGGTCTGAGGCATGGCACCCTCTACAGTCGGGAGGGTGAGTTGCTCCTAAAGACCATATGATAAGATTGCCATAGGTAGTGTGTGCTAACGGGGGTTGGGGGGGGGGGCTTCACGCAGACCTCTAGCCAGGTGTGCAGGTATGCTGTCTGGCTTGGAGCGACATGGCAGGGTGCTACTCATACTGTTCAGACAGGTTGGGTTATCTCTGTCTTGCATGAATCTGACGGGGTGAAGCTGTGAGTAGGAATACCATAGAATCAGCCCAGAGTCCAAGACACTGCCTGAGGGGGCGCTCTAATTGAGGGGGGGCAAGGAGTCTGCATCCAGTATAACCTCCATGACTGGAGAAGCTGTAGGGTCACGCCACACACCTGTGCTGGCATTTGTTAGTGTTTGGGGGGGGCGCTTTTTCAATGACGTGTCTTTATCTTGTGATGAATTCATCACATCTGCGGAAGTCAGATGAGAAGCTGGGGTTAAGGGCCCTTGGACATGTGACTGTAGTGCCGAGGCCAGAACCAGCAAGTTCTTGATCATTTCTGACCGCAGTCCTGGGAGACGGTTCTCCTAGGGAGATGGACTTCTTGGGAGACGTTGTCGAACCACAGCAGACGGTTTGATCAGTGGTTCAAGAATGGGAACCTAGTAATCATATGGAACAAACAAGTGGGGATAAAGCACTGCCTGGTGCTCCTTGAAGGCACTGAGTGGGCAGAGCTGCGACGGAGCCAAGTGAACCGTATCTGAGGGTTGAGGATGATTGTGTGTAACATAAAGAACAAGAGGAAAATTTGCTATGCGGGGAAAACAACAATTAAGTCCTCCACCCTCGAGGTTTTCACAATCCTCATCTCTAAGAGAACCCACAGCCCCCATGAAAGACATCAGGGCAAATAAATGCAGGGAAAAAATCACCAACGGGGGGGCAAAGTCTCAGCGATGGCTGACGCGTACGCGAAAAGAGCAGGAAGTGTAAGATTGCTGCGACGTAGATCGTTCCTGGGGGCCATTAGCCTCGCACACATTCCCTGCTAATGTGCTTTACTTTTACCTGCTGGGAGCTTAATTAAAAAACAAAGGGCCCCAATTTAAAGGCCATTACTATGCTAATGTGCTAAGAAGTGGGTAGCGATTAAGCAGCTTTAAAAGGGTGGCTTGAGCTGGCCCCCGGGACCGCAGGCGCTCTTTATGTGGGCTCATTGCATCCCACCGCTACCCGCATCGCATACGGAAACGCGCTCATAAGCACATACCTTATTGGGTCATTTTTTACGCGGTTGTTACGTTAATATTGCTGCCGTGGGGTGTAACTTCGCTCCCGTCGAGGTTTGCCTCTTTGCCTGCCTCGTCATGGTCCTCGGGGGTGCAGGAAAAGTTTGTGAAGATATGCAAAACATTTCATCAGGATGACATTTCATTCTGACGGTAAAAGCGGATGACTCTATCTTTCTTAGTGCGCATGTTTTCGTTCTTCATTCCTTACTATTAACATTCTAATTTAATTTTGCTCGCCTGACAGGAAATGTCGGAAAATCCCATTGATCACCTGGCAGCGACATCACATATACCGGAAACTTGTAAGGATGGTTTCCCAGGAAGCCGCTGGCACCTGACACACAGGTTCCTGGCCGTCTTGTTGGGTGCCCGTGCCCTCACTTTCGGGTACGAGGGGTGTGTGGTGTTAATCGCCATCCCATCTGCTTCGGTCTCTCTTCCAGTTCAGCAGGCGAGGCTGAGTGTGATCTTCCCAGTTAAAAGGTGGCATCTCTCCCAGCCCGAACTGTGTCTGCGCTCAGTGTGCGAGCATCATGAGTACCTGAATGTGGCTGCCTAGTCACGCGAGGAGTCCCTGTGAGAATCAGCTACAAAGCAGTTAAAACCATCTCGGTCACTGTGTGTGTGTGTGTGTGTGTGTGTGTGTGTGTGTGTATGATTGTGTCTGTGCATATGAGTGTCTGTGTGTTTATGTGTGTAGGTCATGTATATATTACATTGTGGTGACCAAATGTCCCCACAATGTGATAAAACCCGTTATTTTGACGTTGTGGGGACCACCATTTCGTTCCCCTCAAGGCAGAGTCCTGCACGGGTCCACTTTTGGAGACCCGCACCCGCACAGTACAGCACCACACCCGCCCGTGCACCCGTGATTATTTCAATGTTAAATCCGCACCTGCCCGGGCCCATTTCCCGTTACCCGTGAAAAATTACAATTTTTTTTCTATGCACCTCTCAACGTGACAAGCGCTAGGCCTACATGAATTTTGAATTGAAACGAAAAAGTCTGTTTAACACAAAATCAAATCAGATAGATCTAAGCAATCTATACTGTGACGAGCGTGAAAGAGAGAACACGACGACACGCTTCAGCAAGGATTCAGACGTGTATGTGAATGTTTGTCAAGGCGGTTATCTAATGGTGCGTTCGTTTTTCTCTCGGAACTCGGAAATTCTGAGTTGAGTGACATCACGTCCGACAATCTCCCGTTCGAGCTACCCACATCTCGGAACAAACATGGCTGCCTCCATGAACACGCTGGTGTGTGTTGTTGCTTTATATTTTAGCAGATTTGGAGTGAGTTTATTTTTTCCGAGAGACAAACAAACAAGAAACACGAACTACTCAAACCACATTAAAAGCTTTATAAAATATTTCAGCACATTCATAGCAATATTCCTTTT